>NW_022631129.1:1459503-1854503 GCF_010015895.1 Lontra canadensis | reverse complement strand
AAATTTTTAATATGTGAAAATGATATAAAAAGTGAGACAATTTTAGATTAATTTTCTCAGAGAAAATGGAAATATCACTTTATAATAATTGTGCTATGTTAAATGGAGTAAAATCCAATTTCATTGCAGGAAATTCTGTATGTCATAATTCAGTCTAACTTTGCGGTCTTGAAAATAGCATGTAACCACCTGGAATATAAATTGAGGACAGATTCTTCAAACTTAAAATAACTCAGTAAAATAACAGAAAGTGAATTTGATTTACATTAAATTTAGTAGGTACTTAAAGTGACCCATTTTCCTCATGCCTCTGGTCTGAAATCTAGTGGAGGCAAGTGTGGTCCAAGCAGCTGCCATTTTGCCTGGGTCCACCTTCCTCATTCCAGGTCTTCTGTACAGAGTTTGCACATGTCCACTTACTGGATGGAGACCACAGATCTTGGTGAATTGTTCTGGAGGGTGAAAGGATAGTTTAACAGTGTGCTGGACTGAAGAGGAGACCCGGAGTACACCAGGGGTGATTCTCTATTCTAGGTGTAAATTGAGGCAGCTTTTCTCCTGCCAGGTCACATTATAAGTGCTGAAACCCTAGACATTCTGTTTATGATCAGTCAACCTTGACTTGGGGCCAGGAGGCAAGGAGACATAGATGAAAGAGGAAAGGCTATTATTCTCTTTTGTTTGATGACATAAAGAGTCAAAATTACTTTTACTCACAGACAATTCAGTGGAAAAATGATACAGTGTCTTAAATATTTCCTCTGAAATAAGATACAATAGTTAGGTCCATGGTGATTGAGCTAACTCTCTTCTACTTACATCTCTAAAGGAAATGAGTTGATGAGAAACTTGCTTCTTTACTTTTGACCCAGCGACCTCTGGGGAGCCTGTGTCAGTTAAGAGGGGCTGTGCTCTCCTGGGTATGCTGCAGAGAAAACACAGGTGGAAGCAGACATTTCCTCTGTGAACATCTGTCCATTTGAATGATTCCCTCACTCTGCAGTGGCTCTGTCCCTGGAGTGGGAGAGATGAGAGCCTGGATTGAGAAGAAGTAATCAGAGGTGAGGTTGTGTGGGAAGCTACACTTATCCCACTGGGTGGTGTTTGCCTGGAAATGTGGGAGCCTTTCTTCTCAGGCTGGGACAAAGAGATGGGGCTGCTGGGTGATGGATTGTGTTTATCTTTGCCTTGTACCCAAACATCTATTTGTTAGGCTTCCTTTTTCTTCAAATTTCTCTTTTATTTAGCTAAACCTTAAAATCAAGCATATAGAAGTGGAATAGGGTGTGTGTCTCAGTCAGTTTGTGCTGCTATAACAAGATACCATAGACTTGATGACTTTATCAATTATTTCTCACGGTTCTAGAAGCTGGAAGTCTGAGATCAGGGTGCTGGCATGGTTGAGTTCTGATGAAAACCTGTTCCTGGTTTACAGACCAGCTTCTTCTTACTCTGTCTCCTCAGAGAAAGATTTTCTGTCTCTTGCTCTTTTCATGAGGGCATTAATCTCATCCTGGAGGCACTATCCACATGACCTCATCTAACCCTAATTTTATCTCAAAGGCCTCACCTCCAAATATCATCACATTGGAGATTAGAATTCCAACACATGAGTTTTGAGGGATACAATCATTCGGTCCATAGTAGTTTATATAAATAGTGAACCCACTTCTTTAATATTTTTCTACAAAATACACTAGACACCTATAGAAACCACTAGATAGCTTGACTAACTATGGGGTTAATTTTTCCCCTATTCATTCTTTTTAATGTTTCTTATAAACTGTGACGCTGTTAGATGTAATATGAAATTAGCATTCTATGAAAATTATTTTATACCATTAAATAAGTAAAGTGATTTACATTTACAGTATGACATCTCCCTCTTTACATATTATGAACCATGCAACTCGAGACCATAGAACTTTAGAGAGGAATATTCCTGTCTTTCTTTCCTTTGCTCGTCCTTTTTTCTTTCTTTCCTTCTTCATTAGTCTGAGAAGATTTAAAAAATAAGGAATAAAATTCTATAATTATATTAAAAAGGAAACCAGAAATTATTTAGAAATATTTAGTTCTAATTCTATTCTGTTTGGTTCTTGACATTAGGTTGATGGGATAATGTATTAAGAAAGATTATTATTATGTAAAATGCAAAACAAAACAAAAAACTTTCGGAAGCCCACATTCTCCCCAAGGAGACTTCCCATTGTCTCATCTATAACACATGGGCAAGGGTGTGGCTCTGCATCATGTTCCTGGGTCCAAATGTCAGCCTTGTCATATTCTTGCTGTGTGACCTTTTCACATGTATTTAGCTTCTCTGGGCCTCAGTCTTCTCATATAAAATAGAAAGACCTTCTTCCTAGGGTTGCTATAAGGATTAGGTGTATTAGTATACTTAAAGCTTAGCTCTCTGCCTGCTCCATAACAAGTAGGCTGCTTCAGAGCTGTGTCTTTAGCCTCCATTTCCTCCAATGTTAATGCTGGGAAGGAAGGATACATTCTTGGTTCTGGAACTCACTATATTCTGAGTTACGGAGCTGCTGGGTTGTGGTGCTGGGATAATGTGATTTGGAGTCATCATCTTCTAATTACTAAGTTGGTGGTTCCTTTAGAGGATTCTGTATTTGGCCAATTTTAAAGCCTTTATTTTGAAGTTTTCAGATTATTGATCAATAAATATTCTGACCCATGTACAGTGGAGTTCCTTTGTGAATGATCCAACAACTAAGAGGCAAAGCGACCCAGTCCAAAGAATACTTGCATCATTAATGCCCGCCTCTAGGACTCCAAGAGAGGTTACCTGAACTCCAGCCACTGGAATGTTCAGGTCCTCTTTGAGAGCAGCTGTAAACTCAGCCCTCAGCTGTAATCCCACCAAGAATTGGCCAGCATGAGAGAAAGAAGGGACAATGTTGGGTCAGCAGGGAGATGATGAAAATGTCCCTCTGTGATCTGACAAACAGCCACATTTGTAGTCTCTTTACTTGGTAGGAAGCATGTTCTGGTCTCCTTTCTCCTCATACAGTGGCAGAGAAAGTGACCTTCATATCCCTGGGGAGTCTAGTTATTACTCTAAGAGGCTTCCACTGGAAGCTCTATTTTTTTTTTTTTGTCTTAGACACTTACACAAATTTTACATTGTAATTTAAATTATATTTACATTTGTTCAAAGAAATAAAACATAATGTCCCTAAATTTTTCCAAAATGATGCTACAAAAACAGATATATTTATTGTCTTTGCTCCTACACAGGAGATGGAACTTGGCTTTGAGAGACATGAATTGATGGCCACCCCCCATGGCCCATCAAATCTGCAGGTATTCTTAGCTGGCTATGGCTGACTGCTGGCTTACCTGACAGTCTGGCATTTAACTCCACATGACTCAGTATATTTGTGAAATTATGTACTTATCCTCATAAATCATGGTTCAGTTTAGACTTATTTCTTCAAATTAGCATGTGGAAAGCTGTGGTGTGTGTAGGAATTTTGTCTTCCTCAGGTTTGGTTTAGAAAAAAAATACCAATTTCTCTTTCCTATATGAACACAGCAAATGACATTGTATGTGACAAAAGAACACAATAGAGAGGATATATTTATCAGTTATATGTTAATTCAGATTAAGATATTAAATTC
Organism: Lontra canadensis; assembly: GCF_010015895.1. Classification (NCBI taxonomy): domain Eukaryota; kingdom Metazoa; phylum Chordata; class Mammalia; order Carnivora; family Mustelidae; genus Lontra; species Lontra canadensis. Next base: position 1,850,861 of record NW_022631129.1, on the reverse strand, counting down.
AAAGGGAGAACAAGCAAGAACTAAAGAGATAGTTCTTGATATTTTGATACTTGATTCCTTTGAAAAGCAATCTAACGTCATTGTCCACTGAGGTAAAACCTTTCCCCTGGATTGGGTAAAAAATGTGCTGGCAGTCACAGTCTTCCTGATGAACATGTTTTGCATCATTTTGTGACATTTTCAATTGTGTCTTCCACTCGAGGTTCATATTTGTTGTGAATCACTTTTCTGCTTCCCTTGGACCATAAAGATGTATCCTACACTCCAGGTAGGATCCACGTTATGTCAGGCATGCAACTTATAAAACTTTCCCCCACCTCAAGGAAATAAGACAACTTGCATGAAGCTTGTGCCTATGGGGGCACAGTGCTGCAGTCCTAGAGGCTGTCAGAAGTGGCCAGTGGGAGTGAAGTGCTGAAGCGTATGCCTCACTGGTCTTGTGGAAGAGCCTCAGCTGCCTAGAATTTAAGTGGGCTTCCTCGACAGTAGCCCTAGGCTTCCTGTCCTCTACTCTCCAGTGTGCCGCAATGTTCCTTGCCTGGGATAGTGAGGTGATAAAACCATGATAGAGTCATATTTAACCTACAGGTGCTGCTGCTGGGACATTTTTCTCTGTGAGAACTCTAGAAACACAAATTTGAAGGGTTTTTTAATTATATTTTCCTTAATGATGTTCTCTATCAACCACAATTCATGTTGGCATGACACTTTTTATACCATTTTTAAAGTTTCCCTTCTTACCAAGTTTGATACTATAGATTCTAGGTCAAACAATGGCTAAAGAGAAGCTCTGAAATGGAGAGCTTCTTGACAAATCACTCGGGGAGTCCACACCAATCTTTTGTAAACACAGAACTTCTGTTTACCAGAGCATGTGCCTCTGATTTTATTTCTGCGGGGATGCCAGAGCTCTGTTGCTAGTTTCAAATGGAAAATGGTTTAAAATATCCACTCTGTCATGCAGACCACTCCGTGCACACTTGCTGTGTTTGATGGTTATGTTAATGACCCTTGAGAATCCAGCCTTGTATATCCAAGGACGTAGTTCCTTCTACATTGATTCTGGACTGAGTCCTGTGGTCCCTGACCACTTAGTCCTAAGCAAACCTGACAAGGTAGGGCCTTGGTATGTGCTGTATGTGGGAGCCTGCCTTCTTAGAATGCTGCCATCATGCCAAGAATCTTCTCTAAGCTTCTTGAAAATTAAGCTCACAAAGAGGGAAATATTGAGCTCCCCCAGGGACACCAGCCCACAACAGAATCCAGGTGCTGTAGTGATCTCAGCAGCAGGCCCTCAAAGCCAATTCATGGAGTCAGGAGAAATAGTACTTGGTTCTTCTTTAAGGTTACACTTTGAACTGTTTTATTATACAATATGTCTTTGATGTACTTTTGGATGACACATTCCATTTTCCACTGAATAAAGTGACAATATTGATACTTAGGAATTAGAAAACATATAAAAGTAATCTTCTTAAACCTAAGTAATTGGAAAAATATATAGCAAAAGTCATAGTGAAGGATGAAACACTGAGAGCTTTCTCTTTGAGATGAGAGACGAAACAAGGATGTCTGTGAACAGTAATCCTCAATATTGTACTAGACGCCCTAGCCAGAACATTTATGCAAGAAAGGAAATTACAAAACTTGGAATAAGGGCACAAACAATTTTCAGATGATGTGATTTTGCATGTTAAAAACTCAATATAGATTAGTTTGCATGTTAAGCTATAAATGTGCAACCAATCTATGAACTTTTATTATGGTTGTAAAGCATATATTAAATGTAATTCAGAGTTTATAATTCAGAGATTCTAGGTCAAACAATGGCTAAAGAGAAGCTCTGAAATGGAGAGCTTTATAAAAAAGAAAATATTTTTTTTTGTTAGAGTAACACTAATGATTGTACTGAATAATTTCATTAATTAGTAGTATCAGTGATACTACTAATTAATGAAATTATTCAGTAAGAAGATTACTTTCCTTTAATCTGCTAATGTAGTGTAGAGTGAACCACATAGCTGAAGCTTCATAGGTATAAACAAAGTTAATGAAAATCTAATTTATTTCTATGTAGCAGTAAGAAAGAGCAAGTGGAATTTTCTACAGGACACATTTACAGTTGGAGCAAAAATATATAAAGTACCTGGGAATAAATCTAAAGAAAATGGGACAGATCCTAACAGAGAATAATAAATTGATTTAAGACATTTAAGAAGACCTCGGCCTAAATAAGTGAGGAAATGAAACATTTCACAGATAGTTAGACTTAATATTGTATAGATGACAGTGACCAACATACATTGTGGCCCTGAGGAAATCTCAATGGGTTTTTGAGTAGACATTGATATTAAATCTTTCATGAAATGCCATGCCTAGAACAGTCAAAACTCTGCTACAGAGGGTAAAAATCATTTGGTGGCCTTGCCCTGACATTTATCAAGACTTGTTATCAAGCACTAGTAATTATGGTATATAGGATTGGTGTAGAAATGCATAAGTAGACCAAAGGAGCAGAAACAGACTGATGTATAGATCTCTTTATGGATGGGTTCTAGAAACACAACAAAAGTAGAATTTCAGATTATGGAGAGTGAATGAGGATTTATAATAAATGCTGCTTGATAATTTGTTGATTTGATATATCTATATCTATATATACACACAAAAACAAATAAAAATAATTGGTATATATATATTAAAAATCTTTCTATGCCTATATACATATACATTTTAATGGATCGTTAGGTTATATACATACTTAGATGGGTTAAAATTATGAATTTCCATTTTATTACATAGTAATCCAATAGGACAAATACTAAGAGTATGTAAAATCTTCCTTGCAGAAAAAAATCTCGGACTAGATGGCTTTAATAGTGAATTCCACCAAGCATTTAATGATGAATTAATATCAATCTTTGTCAGACCTTTCAAAAAATAGAAGAGGAGGTAAAACTTCCAAAATTATTTTATGAGGACTGCATTGCCCTCATACCAAAACCAGATAAGGACACCAAAGAAAATTACAGGCCCATAGCCTCAATGAACATAGATGCAAAAACCCTCAACACAATATTAGCAAACTGAATTTAATAATACATTTAAAAGATCACATACCGTGATCAAGTGGGATGTACTTTGGGGATGCAAGGATGATTTAACATCACAAATAAATCAATGTGATGAAATACATTAACAAAATGAAGGATAAAAATCATATGAGCATCTGAGCAGATGCCAAAAAATATTTGATAACATTCAACATCCACTAATGATAAAAAACTCTCAACAAGGTGGGTATAGCAGGAATATAACTCAACATAATGAAGGCCATATATGACAAGCCCACAGCTAATACCATACTCAATAGTGAAAACCTATAATGCTGAAAATGTTCCTGTAAGATCAGGGATAAGACAATGTTGTCCATTCTCACCCTGTTTATTCATAATAGTATCAGAAGTCCTAGCCAGGACAATCATACAGAAAAAAAGAAATAAAAGATATCTAAATCAGAAAGGAAGAAATAAAAATGTCACTATTTGCAGATGGCATGATATAGAAAACCCTAAAGACTTTACTGAAAAACTGTCAGAACTAATAAGCAAACAGTAAAGTTGAGGGATAGAAAGTCAATATACAAAAATCTGTTGCATGTCTATATACTAATAACAAAATTATTCTTATTAAGAAATTAATAAATTAAGAAAACAATCCCATTTACAATTGCATCAAGAAGAAAAAAATATCTAGGACTAAATTTAATGAAAGTTGAAACACCTATACCTGAAAACTATAAGATATTGATGAAAGATATTGAAGAAGACACAAATAAATTGAAAGATAGTTTTTGCTCATAGATTAGAAGTAGTTAATTCCTTTTTAAAATGAATAATATTCCATTGTACAAATATGCCACATTTGGATCCATTCAACCATTGGTGGACATTAAGGTTGTTTTCACTTTTTCTACTGTCATAAAGAGTACTGCTGAGCATTTGTGAACAAGTATTTTGTTGTATATCTGTTTTCAATTATTTTGGATATATAACTTGAAGAGGAATTGCTTTGCAATATGAGAACTCTGTTTAACCCATTAAGGAACTGCCAAACTATTGTCAAACTATTTCATAAAATGACTACACCATTTTATATTCCGATTAGCCAAAGTACAAGGGCTCCAACTTCTCCACATCATCATCAACAGTTGTCATTTTCCACTTAAAAAAAAATTATAGGGGCACCTGGGTGACTCAGTGAGTTGAATGATTGACTCTTGGTTTCAGCTCGAGCTCTGTGTTGGGCTCTGTGCTCACCAGAAAGTCTGCTTGAGGTTCTTTCTCTCCTTTTCCCTCTGCCCTTGCCCCCCACTTCTCAAATCAATAAATAAATCTTAAAAAAGCATAAAGCCATTACAGTGGATGTGAATTGGTATCTCATTGTGGTTTTGATCAAGGAATGAGTAAAGAAAATGGGATGGATATATGTATATCCATCCCATTTCATATATATATATATATATATATATATATATATATAATTCACCATAAAAAATGAAGAAAATCTATTCATTTGTGAGAAAACAGATGGCCTTAAAGGTATTATATAAAGTGAAATAAGTCAGACAGAGAAAAAAATACTATATGATTTCACTTTTATGTTTAATCTAAAAAACAAAAACAAAACAAACAAATAAAAACACCACAAAAACTCATAGATACAAAGAACAGATGGGTAATTGCCAGAGGTGTAAGGTAGTAGATGAAATGGATGAGGGTGGTCAAACCATACAAAATTAAATAAACAAAAGAACAATATATAATGGATTCCTATAAAACAGAAAATGGCAAACAACCCATGATAATGATAGGCAAAGAAATTTAATAGGTATTTCACAGAAAATGTAAATAGTCAATAAAAATTTGAAACATCCTCAACCTCATGAGCAACTGAGGATTGCCAAGTGAAAAATACAACACTTTGTTACTTGAAATTACAATTTTGTTACTTGGAATTGCATAGAGAAGTAGTAAGCCTACAGTGCATGTAAGAGAACTATTAGCACAAATTTAAAGTAGTGAATACCTTCAGAAGAGAGATCTGGACACACAAGGGATTGATGCCCCTACAACATTCTACTTCTTAATCTAAGAAGTCTTAATATGAGAGTTTGCATAAAAAAGAACTGCTACACTTAATATATTTTTATACATTCTTTTGAAAGCATATTTTATTCACAATTTAAAATAGGAAAAAATTTCATTGTAGAGCCATGTATATTATATGAGGCCATTAAAAATTATTTAAAAAAAAACTGGCAAAATTTACTTGATAACAGGAAAAACCCATGAGAAGGAACACCACAGGTATATGAGAGCCTCAAGGAGTTAGGTATGGGGGTCGGGGAGAAGGATGAATGTTTTACTTAGTTTGCACTATTTTATTTCTGTCACATACATATATTACTATAAGTAGTTTTAACAATGGAAATAAAATTCATAGCATACGTCCATACTCCAAAAGTTTTTAATAATCTACCAATAGGTTTAGAAATCACATAACTCATGCAGCAATTTTTAGTACTTTTACTTTTTTCCCCTTAAATGAAATCTACAGCAGAAAATCATAATATAAGATGGAGGACAGTGGTCTTGAAAGGGGCCCAGAGACCTCTTCAAATACTCTCATTTCGCCTTATCCCCAGTTGACCCAAGTCCCCAAACCTTGGGAAGTGGGTAACCCAAGTTGGAAGCTATCCTACAGTGCAGCAATTTCATGGTAGAACAGGCCAATCTGTGATGTGTTAAAGAGAAATTGTTCACGAGGCACTTGTTAAAAATAGCAGGACAGATTTTATTCAAGACTATTGCAATTGGGGAGAGAGGCTGAACTCAAATCCAAATACCTGTTGGACAAGTGGGAATTTATAGTCAATGTACAGAGTCAGGGGTTCAGTGGAGGGAAAATTACTAAGAGAAACTTGGTTAGGTATCAAGGATGGAGGGATTCTCAACTGACTGACCTAACAGGATTCTTGCTGACAGCAATTCAGGATTTCTACATCATAGATGGGGATGAGGAACTTGATGAGATAGAAGAAATGATCAGATACAAAGAGTGGGGGGATTCCAGCAAAAAGGACTTAGCAGAATTATTGCTAAAACTATGCTAGGCAGGCCCAGCAAGGATAGGACAGATACAGAAGACCAAGGTTGAGGTATAGTTGAGAAGAGAGCTCAGAGGAATGTGGCTAAAGTTTGGTCAAGGAGAGAGTCTTGTTATTTGCACTAACCTAAGGTGTTTCTTGTCTGTGTTATTTCCACCAGAGTCCATAAACTCTTTGAAGAAGTGTACTAGAGGTTTGGAAAGAAGGAAGGTGGAGGAAAACATGTAAGAAGTAGAGTCGAGGGGCACCTGGGTGGCGCAGTGGGTTAAGCCTCTGCCTTCGGCTCAGGTCATGATCTCAGGGTCCTGGGATCGAGCCCCGCGTGGGGCTCTCTGCTCAGCAGGGAGCCTGCTTCCTCCTCTCTCTCTCTCTGCCTGCCTCTCCTGCCTCTCTGCCTACTTGTGATCTCTATTTGTCAAATAAATAAATAAAGTCTAAAAAAAAAAAAAGAAGTAGAATCGATGTTCTCTTAATGTGAATTACATGCAAATAGGAACACAGGATCCTAGGAGATTGGAATGCAATAAAAAAGTTCAGAGTCTTGCTTATCCAATTTTGAGAATTACTCCTGTCATGGATACAACTGGGGCACAGATTTCCAAGCTATAGGGGAAACTGAGGTGTGGGCTGGTGATCCTACCTTCCTGCAGAGAAGTAAGTGAGTGCAAGTAAGGAACAGGATGCATATGGACTATTTATTTTTGGTTTTATTTTGTTTTAAAATTCTACTTTAATATTTTTTTTTAATGGGGAGGTACCTTGGGCAGAGGTTTGAGTAATCGTATTTAAGATTTTATTGAAAAAATTTTCACTATCCAATGTTAAGAAATGCATTCAAAGTAAACCTTTTATATAAGGGACAGTTAATTCCTTCCTTAGCCCTCCTTCCATCCTTCCCAACTACAGTATATTTGACTTTTGAAATTGTCTGCAGATCACACATTTTATGTGTATAAGGGCCCTCATTTAGACCTGCAGAGAGAGTTCCTATTTTGGACATGTCCTCTTTCATTCACGTGTGTGTGTGTATGTGTGTATGTGTGTTTAAGATTTTATTTATTTATTTGAGAAAGAATGAGAAAGAGAGCGCACCAGGTAGGTGAGGGTCAGAGGTGGACTAGATCCAGGAACTCCAGGATCATGACCTGAGCAAAAGGCAGTCCAACCAATTGAGCCACACAGACACCCTGAGCATGGAGTTTTTGATATCACTAGGGACATTTTCCTGTTTGACAGTAAAACAATTAGCCACCTCTTCTCTTGATGTGAAAAGATAAACAGACTGTTTGTCAGCAAACAACTAGGAGTAGATGAAAAGCAATTACTCTGCCTTCCTCTCTTCCTGTGCTCTTCCATAATGCCTAGGAGCTGTGCTTTCTTTTCAAAGGGGAACTCAAAGTTCAGGAATTAGGGCACTTGGTTTTGGCATATTACTTCTATTAGCAGGCAAATGGTTGATAATAGACAATGGAGGTAAAAGGTCATTGTGAGGAGAAATTTAAGAGAAGGCTGAGCCCAGAGGCTAAGTTTTTACATCACAGTAGGTAGAAAATATGCCTGGCACTAACTCAGTCTTGTCATAGAATTGTAAAGATTTAAGTGTTTTAGGGTGTTGGAATTTCCAGGTTAAAGTTTTTATTTTATTTTGTTTTTTACTAAAATGACTGAAGAAACTGAACTCCTTCATAGCCAGTTACGACTCCACACTAATATCCAGGCAGCCCTCTGGGATTTACCACTGTTCTGTGGCTTATACATGCTCTGCGTTTGGCACTGTAATTACATACCTACCTGTCCCCCTAGAAGCTTTTATTTGCATGTCATAACATAATAAGTGTAAACTAACTAAAAAACTCTCATAAAATCATTGAGTCCCAATGACTGTGCCCACATATTTCTTTGGTAAAATTCAACCAATTCATTTAATGTGTTCAAACTGAAATATCCATTAGGAAATGTATATCATTCTATCCCCCATTTCATTAAGTAATTTTCACATTCATAAAAGAAGGTAGATAAATGGTTTTAAATCAAATGATTATTTCAGAGCTTTCTAATAAGACATTAATGGCTATAATCCATGATTCCCTAACTCACGGTTTCTGACTCTTCTGGGACCCGCAGGGGCTGGCAATTAATCCCTACTTTTTTATGCCCCCAAAGGGGTACACTGTCTCTCCTACCCCTCTTCCCTTGCCAGGGATTGCTACCAATGAGAGAAAGAAGGAAGCTGTCCTTTGCACAGGATATTTATTCTTTCTGGATTTTTTCTCGTGTCTTCCAATTAAAATTGCAAATCCAGTGAAAGCTGACAATGGATAAATATTTTTGTTATTTAACAGATTTTAGCACAACTAGCTTTAAGCATATCAAAGTTACTTAATAGATTGGATGATTGCTGAGTTGAATGATCTTTCTAGATTATTAGAAAGATATAAACTGACATAATTCATGAAAGTTAACGACGATACACTCAGATGAAATTCAATCTATGAAATAAACGGAAGTTAATGGTGACAATGCCGACAGTATCAATGCTGATCATTTTTTAATCACAGGACTGAGTTTAAAGAAACTACATTCAGATGAACACAACCCCTTCTCAGCTCTAGGTCATGATGGTTTGATCACCTGAAGAATGGTATTGCAGAACATTTTATAAAGAACCATGGCAGGGACTCAGGAAACTTGTAAGTAGGACACATCCAGCATGCATGCACCCATCTTAACAAAACAAAATAAAATAAAACAAAACAAACAAACTAAAAAACAAATCCGCAAATTTCTATGAGGTCTCCAATGTATTTAGAGTTTCATGAATGAGGTAATCCCTCAGTACTACTTGATGTCTAGTTGATGTTTTCATGTCATCAAAAGAGGTGTGCTGTGGACTGAATTGTGTTTCTCCCAAATTCCTAAGTTGAAGCCTAAACCCATCATTGACTGCATTTGGAGTTATAGTCGTTAGAAAGAGGTTAAGTTTAAATAAGTTGATAAGATGGGAAGACCTAATCTGATAGGACTGGTGACCTTACAAGAAGTAGAGAGAGAGGTCTCCCTCCTTCCACACACACATGCTGATAAAAAGCCATGTAAGGATATAATGAGAAAGCAGCTGTCAGCCAGCCAGGAAGAGGGCCCTTACCAGAATATGACTAGGCTGGCACTCTGATCTCAGACTTGCAGGCTCCAGAATTGAAAGAAATAAATTTCTGTTGTTTACAGGATACTCTGTGGTATTTTGTTGTAGCAGCCCAAACAGGCTGAGATAGATGCCATGGTCCATTCAACTGACTTTACAACCCAGCAGGTAGATTTCTTATCAGTAAAAGGACACTAACAATGCTCCTAATATAGACGGTCTCTGTGAGGAGTAGATGAGTTATGTGGATCTGTGTGTATTAAATTTTTATTTATACCTGTTGTGCATAGACTGCACAGTGCTAATGAACACTTGAACATTTAGTTCTATCTGGGGGAAGGAAGGGAGGGAGGGAGTGAGGAAGGAAAGAATGTTAAACGTAGGAGAAGAGTTTATTCAGACCCTCCATCAATTCTGTACTTGGGAGGTGAAGCACTTGGTCCTTTGTATTGGACATACTATGATAGAATCATCCTAGCACTCCACACCTAATAGACAGCAACCATGGTACATTTGCCACTTCTTTTTCTTTTGTTTTTGTTTCTTATTAGATATGTGAAAAATGAGGCACCACCCTCCTTCCCACTCAGGATTTTCTGAGGAAGGCCTGGGAGAATAGTATACATTATCCCATTTATTTCACATTAGGGCAATAATGTGGAAAGATATGAAGTGAAATTGTAAAGTCATAGAGATCTAGATGAGATTTATTTTATCATTTCCCTCCTTCCTTCCCTAATCTGTAGTAGGAGGAAAATAAACATAGATTAAAGCCAAAATCTTTGTGTATGACACATAATCGAAATAAATAATAATTTTTAATGCTACATATGTTTCCCCTCTCTTTCCTGTTTCTAAGAGTTGGAAATTTTTGAGTTTTTTAATCACTTAAAGAATTTGCTTCCCATAACAAGACCGAGTAAAATTTCTCTATAGTTAGAAAATGTTCAACAACTACTGGTTAATTCACCTGAAGTTTCAAAGATCAGTCAGCACCGCTAGTGTACTAAACTAACTTGGATGGGTTAGGGTTGCTTCAAATGCATCTATATTTATCATGGTTGTTAGTATCCTAACCATCAAACAAACTAAAATTCTGAATTCAGAAGAGTATTTGTAAAACATTGAGTCTTTCAGAAAGAGCATAACCTCTTTAGAAATAAAAGTACTATACATAGTTTAAGATAACTTTATATTTTTCTAAACTTGTACAGTTAAATATTTCTATAGGTTGATTTTTATATATTTCTTCTTCCAATACAGAATTCAGAGCATTTGTTTAAATAATAACATCTATTAAAAGTTCTTGAGACTCTTTAGAAATCATATATCTTATTAATAAAACTTTTATCTAAGTTGAACAGTTTCCCCATCTGCTTAAAGATATTGGTTTCTACAGGTTATCTAAAAACATTTTCTCATATATTTTCATTACCAAATGATGACCTTTAGTCATTCATAAATTGCTCTTATATAAGCATTTTCATTGCTCCACAGTTTCACAATAGTTATATAAGATTTCTTAACATTACAAAGTAATACTGATTTTTATGTTTGGACCTATAGCTAATTGTATTAGGATAAAAAACCATATCCTTATTATAATACTAACAATGATTAGTTATACCCTCAATGTTTAATTCAGTCATTACTATTGATGCTTTGAAACTTTTATGAAAATCCTAATGAGTTAGTGCTATCAATTACTTAATAATTTTTCTGGAATTTGAACTTTAGAATGGCAAGCCCATACAAATCCACTGAAATTTCCCACTTGCACTATGATTTTGTCATCTTTGACTTTCTAAAGCTTCCTGTATTTTGTTATGTGTAAGATAACTTTATATTTTTAGAAAATGAATTAGACACAGCTAATTATCTTGCTAGCAAGGTGGTAAAAGCAGCCAGCAGGGCCCTTAGAGCAAAAATGGGGCCATTGTACACACAGATATGAGAAAGTCTTGGTCAGGGATGTGGGAAGACTAGTGATAGACAGTAGGAGCTCATTTCCTGATGATGTAGGACATTGAGTTCTGCAAGTGATGATTTCCATACATGAGTATTTGCATGATTTGTGGAAATTGCTTCATAATTAGCTAACACATTAAAAATATATGGACCATTTCAAAAAATGTCCAGAAGAATAATTAAATGTTTTTGCTTCCATCTGGATTATCTAAATTGGTAATTTCTAATATTCCTGACAATATTCTTAATATTTTATAAAGTAGGTGGGAATTATGACTAAATTGTGTTGACAAAGAACAACAAAACGCCTATTTAAATGTATCAAGATTAGTCTAAACTTAAGGTAACAGATATTTTCAAATTGAATTCCGAAATTTTTTATTTTTCTTTTAGGTCTGCTCAATGACTTCTATAGAGACCTCAGTATATTTATCTTTTCTGTTATCATGATGAAATGATGTGTAAAATGTTGATTTCAATGTTGCATTGCATGTGGTTAGGTGCCTTTCCATACCATTATAAATGTTTAGGATAGTGGTGTTTGTTTCTTTGTTTTTATTTACTTATTTTAGGCTTTGAAACTTTTCATCAAATACAATTTTATATGCAATCCTGATTTAAAAGGCTGAGATGTTCTTACTGAAGTTGGGGCAAGTGTAAGTCCTTCCATGTCCACCAACCCCTGCCTCCCTTTCTGCCACCCCTGTTGACCCTTCAGGTAACTCCAGATATCCTGAGCTTTGAGCATTGGTAAGAAACAGTGTGAGACTAACTGTTTTAACACACATTAAAATAATTGGATTCATTTGCCTGGAAAAGCAAGTGTAAATTGTGTTTTTTAATGTCTTTTCAAGATCAAAGTCTTCATGTGTATTTTAAGATACCTGAGGTTACAACAGGTCATTTCTTCAGAGGCAGATAGAGTAGAAAATCATAATCTATTACAAAGAATGTAAATTGGTGACAGCATTATCTCCTTTGTTTCTTCATATATGCTTATCACCTTAATTTGTCAAATTAAGACATGTAGAAACACTTGGGTAAAAGAATGGTTGACTTTTTAGGAAGTATACTATTTCTGTGACTGAATGCCATACATCCTAGAGCAGCAGGTGGAACTTCATGGTTTCCAGCACAATCTCCCATTTAACATGCATACTGGGTATCTGGTGACAGGACTGTGTTGCAATTGAGATATTTGGATGCTGCATCTAAAATTCTCACTTTTTAAATCTCCATTTAAATGTTCTCATTCATGTACTATTTGATTCTAGTCACATCAACTACTATCCTTGTGCAAAGTTAGCAGTCCATGAGCATTTTAATTTCAGTTGAACATCTGTCTTTCCAAGGTGATCAATCAAGGCAAGCCAGATTTTGCCTCTTGATATGTCTCTTCCTCTAAAGTGAACAGCATAACAGATTTTGAATTTTTTTTTAAGTTTTTCCTCTAAAAGGTCCACTTTCCACAAAAGCTAAAACTGGATTTAATAGTGTATCTGCAACCCTGTATATTAGTTAGAAATTGAGCTTGATAAATAGTCATGGAGACTCCACATAGATGGCTTAGCCATACAAGAGCTGATTCTCCCAGAAGTTGTCTATAAGTAAACAGTTCAGAGCTAATAGGGTGGCTTCTTAAACTCATCAGGGACCCAGGCTCTTACCTCTTGGGTCTGCTCTGTCTTGGTTGCTTTCAGCTTTCATGTACGTAATGGATGGCTTGCCTGGAAAATTGCTGTTCTAGCATTTCAGGCAGCAAAAATGAAGAAGGGTGTGAGAAGGACTTGTAGAAGTTATATATAACACAGGATCTTTTTAGCTAAAACTCAAATTTCTGGCTATACCAACCTGGAAGAGACCCTGGGCAATTCTACTCTTTAAGCTGGACACATTTCCTAGGGTTCTTTAGTAGGACATGTGGTCAAACAGGAGACAACTATATATATATTTATGATGCTGCAAGATTCACTTGTTTTGGGCTTAGAAGAGTTTTGTTTTTTTCTTTATTTGTGATTAAGACAGTTTGTGTCTACCCAAATTATTAATTAACTATGGAAAAGCCCATTAGGTCTTTCCTGAGTAGACCTTAATTTACATAAAAATTAGATTTACTCACATTACTTTGGACAAAATAATGAATTCTACATCTCATTTCCTTTGAAAAGCCTTGTTGCTAATAATTCCCAATCAGAATAATGATACTTCAAGAACTCAATATATTTATCAAACCAATGCTCAAATTACTTTCTATCCAGTTGAAACTGATAGTTGGTATATGTTAAGTCTTCATTGGACAGAACAGGATAAATAGCAACCGCAGTTTGGGCCGTCTTCTGCTAAGGACCACAGAATGAGCCACAACAGAAAAATGCATGGATGATGAGAATTTGATGTAGGGTAATTTGCAGTTTGACAATTATTATATTTTTCTCAATAATTAAAAATAAGCAATTGATTTTACATGTATCTCATATAGCTTGCCACATAAGTATTAGTTAGATTATAAATATTGAGAGAATAAATGAATTAATTGAGGCACATAAGATTGATTTTTAACTTATTTTTGACTCTGTTCCTATTTCTTCCTAATATCCATGAAGATACCGTAGACATTGCAGCTGCGTGAGTGGAAGGATAGATGAGAGGGATAGTGGGAATCACCATAAATTATTGTGAGTCAGAGCATTTTGAATTCTGCTAAGATTACAGACTTCAGTATCAAATCGTCTCAATTTCAAAGAAGTTTTCTAGAGCCCTACCAGTTACTTTTCCACTCCTGTTAGGGAATACTCCTAATACAACTTTCTTTTTATAACTGCTAGAAAGATAAACATTTGATAAAAAGAATAAATACTTGATAAGGTTGCATGTTTTTCATTCAGATGCAGAAAGGAAGGTACTCTAATGTTACCATTATTAATACTGTAGAAATAAACAAGACCACCAAAAAAAGAAAAAGTGAAGGCTGCTTTTTGTTTGGAGCTTCCTATAGCAAGGAAGTTAGCCATAATCACTTGGAGGTGGTGGAGACTCAAAAGCAGGTAAAAAAATGGGAGAACTTTATGTGGAAAAAAGGAAAGGTTTCAGCGCTGCCCTGAAGGCCATTGGCATGGGAGACTGGAGGTGGGCTAACTAGAAACAGGGCATCTGTAATTGGTTAGGGGTGCATATGTGCTTTTCTTCAGTTGTTCTTAAGTTGGAAGTGGAGGCAAAAATTAGGGAAATTGGCAGTTATTGACCAAGTTGAGAACATTTAGAGTGAATTGCTGTTGTCTTGCTTCCCTGGCTGGTTGCTGCAAAGGTCATGGCTCAGGGTTCTGTTTTATACATGGTCTGGCCATTGTCTATTTTCATAGTCCATCTATTAGTATCAGTTTAATATCAATTGATGCTAATAAAGCTTAATGGGAATCCTCTTAAATATTATGACAGAACATTTTCAGAATTTCCATGGTGTTCTTCCTCCTACAGAGAGGATATTTAAAGTTCCTAACAGGGGTCCCTTCCTTCTATATGCATCTCACAGGTCATGTGTGTAGGTTGAGATGTGTGTAAAGCAGGACCTCCTCAGCCCTGTGAGGTGTATAGAGAGAGACACATGGACACTCTAACAGAGGAGGGCCTCACAGAGGAGGGCTGTCATTCTGTATTGTGATGTGAGAGCTGAGGAGAAGCTATAAGGGGAAGATGAGGTCTGTTCTGAACCTTGATATATGATGATCTGGGCCAACTAGCAGTTTCCAGGCAGAAGGAGCACATGAAACAGCCCTACCATTTGGAAATGACATCTTTTTCAGGGGATCTACTTCCTCACTTGTGAAAGACCTCATGGATTCAATGGATTCTATGGATTCAATGAAGTAACATTGACAATACTGGAACCCAGTTGCCCAGCACTTAGTTAGCCCTCAAGGAATGATGTTTATATGTGAACAAATGTGCTAACGAGTAGCTGAAATTATTGAGAAACATTTAGTTAAAAATAGGATTTTTCTTCAAGCTGTCTTAAAAAGGTGGCTGAAATATGCTTTAGGTATCCAAAAACCTGACACAGCATAGATGCAGTCTCTGTCTCTGTTTTTCTTTAAAATATAGCAATGCCAACATATTTAGGAATGTTTAATTCTGAGATGATATGGTATACTTTTTACATGGGGAAAATGAATGTGAATGTGGGTGAACGTAGCTGAGTCATATAATCATTTTATGAATACTTTCTACATATATACATGTTCCATTTACAAACGGAGATTGATGTGCAAAGATAAACAAATACATCTAAGATAAGGCAGTTGTTATTCTCTACAGGTTGGGTATGATTTGGTCACAAGTGTATAGACCATTAATATAATAAAATATTATCCATCAACTTCTCTCTTAAGAAAACTACCTGGCAAAGTTTTCTTAGCTTTTTTTGTTTTTTAAAATGGCTTTAAGTAATACTAAACTTGGACAACTGTTCCAATTAAAGCATGACTCTAGCTCAAAGCACTAGGATTCCAATTCTAGCATCATTAGTTGCCTTGAATTAAAATCATAACATACCTAATTAGATAAATATTGTGGCTATCACAATCTGATTATTAAGCAGCAATTTGGAAAGACCTGCCATGAAAGAATATTTCTTCTGGTTTTATAAATATTGAAAGGCAGCACTGTAACAAAAGCAGTGTGACCTGAATATAAGATGGTGTTAAGTAGCATCATGATTTACAAATGCGTCTTTTGCTTGTAATTGCATTTTGTGCATGTGTACTCATACCCACATAAATGTACATTTATATAAAATCCCATCTTTAAATTGTCTTATATATACCCCTCTTCTCATGAGCTCTGGATGTCCCTGCTGTCCCCTACGTCTCTTATTTCTCTTGTCACTACATCCATCCTCCTTGCAGAGCTGCTGCCTCAAGCACATGTTGGGCTACCGCCTTTGATTGAGTTTTCTCACTCCCAGCCTCCAAGAACCATAAGCTCAATAATTGACCTGCTTTGTATTTAGCGTTACAATATTTAGCCTTGTAATATTTCCAGATGTTATCTGATGCTGAAAACCCCACACTTTCATTCTTATTCTGAGAAGTTTTCTTCAAATACTATTCAACCCTACCATAAAAGAAAAAAAAAATGTCTATTTTAAGAGACAGAAAAGAATCCCCCCAAACTGTCACATGGTACATGTAAGCAGGTGATCACTACCGAGTCTGAAACACAGAGAGAAGACGACAGGAGTGACTCCACTGTCATCTGTATGCATTTCTACTTATTTTTTCCTCCCAGAAACCATGCAGAAAAGCTCTTCATGTATTTGGAAAAGCAGTTTCTGCCTCATTGTCTAATTTTTGCCCATTGCCATTGAAGTCCTCCAGACAGGTGTCCTGTCTCACCTGCAGTCTCCCTAATCAGGCAAATCTGCTCTTCCAAATTCTCTGTGAATCTCACTGCTTTAAGAATCATCCCATTCTCCTAGGAATAGGTGCCATAATCCTATTTCAGTGGGTTTCTACTGTCATTCTCTATCTGGTCACCAACAAATCTGGTGCAGTTTGTAGGTAGATGGGCCACCCTGCCTTCTATTTCCCATCTAGTACCATCTTTCACATGGTCAGGGCTAAACCAGCATTGTATAATGGTTGGGTTATTGCTCATCCCAGTGGTATCAAAAGACAAGGCAAAGAACTAAAGTATAATTCCAGAAAATAGCACATATACCCAAGAAAGAAAACATGAGTATTTCCCAACATTCAATATTGGTACAAGTTAAATCCTCTCTTAATTTTTGTACTTGAGTTGTTTGGACACATAAAGCTTTGGCATATGGTTCCAGTCATGTCACTGGCATTAAGAACAAATTAAATATTCAAATCAGTGATCTGTAGAGTATTTGATGATACCAGTAATGACAACTAAAAATGGAAGAATTTCAAATGAGAAGGAAGTAAAAAAGAAGAATGGCCTCCATAGATCTTGGAAAAAGTAAGCACTACTGGGACTTCAGGGGCCTGTGTCTCAATCATTAAGGAGAACACCATTGAAACAATGAACCATCTCAACTTTGAGGATGGATCGACAAGTCTGTGTTCTGGGTGGTAGGGTGGTATGTAGAGTGAGGGACACATACAGTCTGCCTGCAAGGAGCAACAACATGGAATTTAATTAAATGGCTGGGATATCTAGAGACAACACACAAGGAAGAATATTTGGGACATCTGACTGATATGAGTTGGGTTGTAAAAGTGACAGTGACTTCTAATTTTCCAAGTAGACACATTTGGGAAGAAGGTCAGGAGAAATGCTTGAACCTGAAGGTCCTGGACTGCAGGTGAGAGCCATCATCATTGGGTTTCTCAGATTCATGTACCATGCTCCTCAGAGGTTTCTTCCCAACATGGTCAAAAACAGACCCAAGGTCTAAAACCAGAGACCTGTCATCCAAAAGCAGGGCTGAGAGGCTTGGGGTAAGTCACCAGTTACTCATATATCAGGAGGGAAGCTCCAAGATTTCCACTTCAAAGCTTGCCATGTGCACCTGCTGAGGACATCAATGAATCCATTCCAAGATCAGTCCATGGAACCTACCCTACTCCAAGACCACAACACCACAGGGCATTCACATGTCTGCATCTATGTTAGCATCTCACACCAACTCATCCTGGCTATGTAAACTCTATTACTATCATAAGTTTCCTACCAGGAAGGAAGACATATCTTTTGCGTGTCTGTTAGTGTGAATTAGATGTAGAGCCAGGCTTGATGTGCTGACGAAATATTTTTGTTGGTAATAAAGAAGCCACAATATCTGATTGTGGTGGGCAGTAGTCAGGTGACAAAGACAGTTCATACCAGTAGACATGTGATGCATTTGTTTTTTTCAGATATAATATATATAATATATAATAACCAGTTTTTCTCTCATTTCCCATGGTTGGAGGATAGTGAAATTTGGTGTTCTGTAGGACCACAGAATTTCAAATAAGACCATCTCTCCCACACTGACAAAAGATAGAGAACCTTATGAGACCTTTGGAGAGCATAAGTGACCTGTTAAGTGGACAGCCACCCCGTCCTGGAGTGTCTCTTCCATCTTTTCTACTTACCTGCACACTGGTAAATTGTATGATGGCACATCTGTGTCTTGGGGGGTACTTTTCAATGAATATGATAGCACAAAGAAGGCAGTGGGGTGGAAAATGCCTAGGGCCTTATGCATGGATATAATGCATAAACTTTACGTGAACTTTATTGAAATCTTAAAGACTAGTCAAGTTTCACAACCAAATACACAAAATATGAAAGTGAACTTTGGCTTTGATGCCAACTAAGGTTGAACTGGGAGTACCTATCCCCACATTTGGGACATCAGGCTCTCTGGGAGCAGGGTGCATATCTGGACAACTGTAGGCTAGTTGTATTGTTGCCTTTCCTAAAGGCATTAATTGGTACTGAAGCCCACTTTATTAATGGGTCCTGCATTTCATATGATTATAAAGTCTGAAGGCGGAGATTTACACACACACACACTTGTCTGATCTACTCCACCTCAGCCCCATGCCTTAAACACAGCTCAGGGCTATGTCTTTGCTATTTATCCTGCCTGGCACCATCTTTCCCCAGATCTTCATGGGTCCCTTCTCCCTTCCTCAGAGCCATTCCCTGATCATCCCTCCTCCCTGAGGCTTTGTCCTGCTTGATTTCACCATGGTCATAGTGTCACCACTAAACACACTATAGCATTCTTTGTTGTCCACCCCCAGCAGGATTAACTACAAACTATTGCATCCCAATCACCTTCAACTGTATAACAGTGTGAGCTCAATGACACATGTTACTTGAGCAAATATGTGTATTAATTAAAGAATGTGGCTTTAAAGGAGATTACCTAATTGATCACTCAAACCTTTTCAACTTAACCTGCAAAACCTTTTGCCAGACACTGTGGAGGAGGGACAGCACAAAGAAGGAAGTAATGGTTCATTTGGCAAGACATTCAGAAAGAAGTTTCTGAATATTTCCATTTGATGTATTAAGATAATGACATTTTTGTGATTTGTGAAACTGAACAGGTTAAGTGTCAATGGACAAAGAGGAGCAAGGAGCCTCAGATCTGACCTTCAGTTCAAGGCAGCAAAGATGCTGAAATCCATGGGGTAGAAGCAGGCAGTAACCTGGCACAGACTGGCCTAGGCAGGGGGCATCACCATGTGCATGTTTTCCTCAACTTTCTGTCCTTTCCTTCATCTTCTCCTCTACTTCTTCCCCTTCTTTCCACTCACCTAACCCCCAACCCCCGACCCACCACCACATTTACCTCACTTTCATTGGCCTGGTTGGACACTTCTGAGTTTAAGAACAGGGATGACTTGTCCCTGGACACAAGGGATCTTTGTGCATCCAGCCACTCTCTCCCATCCTTACCCCATGGAGGAGCATCTGTGTTGTTTTGCCCCCAAAGCTACTCTCTGTTCCGTGCCTTGCAGCAAAGCTTTGCTTGCCATCAGATCTGTCCTGTCCAGTACCATAACCACGGGTCACAAGAGGCTATTGACATTTACATTAGTGAAAAATAAATAAAGTTAAAATTTTGTTTCCTTAGTGGCACTGGCCACATTTGAAGTGCTAAATAGTCATGCATTTTATATGAACATTTCTAACATTGCAGAAAGTTCTGCTCTAGAGCAGAACTCTATATTTGAGCAGAACTAAATATTTTAACACATTGTCCTAGACTGTCAGGTTATAAGGTAGGAACAGTGCAAATTCAGAGGCTGTTCAGAGTGTAAAGGAAGAGAAGGGTTAGCTGCAGGCACTGTTTCTGTTAGCCACCCCCAGGGCTGGAGCCCCCTGCTTTCACAGCTTCTCTTTGCATCTCATCCCTGCTTCCCTGTCTCACCTTCGGAAGACCTGGGGCAAGCTGAACCGTCAGGCACACTTTACAAACCAGGGACCACCTCCCAGATGCTCTGGTTGTTTCTTCCTATCCAGCTTCACTGGATATCCACTACCCACTCACTTTTGCAGAGAGAGCTCTGAAGTGAATTGACAGGCCACGCCTGTTTTCTGGCATATTCTACCACCTATATGGTAGTTACTAGAAAGGTAAACTCTTTCATCATGATTCTCCTTTTGCTGTCTTCAGGTACTAACTGTTTTCATGTTTTATTTCTAGCACAGCAGAAGGTTTTTCTCTAGACACTTTTGCATTCCTGATTTCCAAGGTTATGGTCAGTGAGGGTTTCTTTTGGTTACAAGAAGGACAGTCTGCCTTCAGAGACAGTGACATATCTCTACCTTCCATTCTTCTCAATGCAGAGAGGATAAGGGGCACTTGGAAAATGTAGAATATTTGAAGAGTAAAATCTTTTTATGTGTTTCTTTACATTTTTGTTTTCTTTCATTGGTTATTTGATTTTAAAAGTGCTATTCTGGGGGTGCCTGGGTGATTCAGTCATTAAGCATCTGCCTTGTGCTCAGGTCATGATGCCAGGGTCCTGGGATTGAACCCACTTTGGACTCCCTGCTCACCGGGAAACCTGCTTCTCCCTCTCCCACTAACCCTGCTTGTGTTTCCTTTCTGTGTCTCTTTCTCTATCAAATAAGTAAATAAAATTTTTTAAAAAGTGATATTCTTAATGAATATAAGTTGTATCATATTGACTTGAACCAAATGTTACAGATAAACTACGGTGCTTTTTGAAGATATCCTAATAAAATATTAAATATAATTTAGTAAGCTGTAAATCACTTGATGGGCTTTTTTTTTAAGTAATTCAAGCATTTGTGTGAGGTTTTGATTTATTCTAAGTATATATTCCTTTCTGTAGTTCAGAGATGATTCTGTAAGGAAGTCTAGTCCAGGATAACCTGAGAAGTCAAGAGCTGAGGAAAAGCAAAATGGAGACAAAATTGGCTGCTGGCTTTTTTTTTTTTTTTTTTTCCTGTGTCCCAGCCAGCCAGTCCCCCCCTTTGCCGTGGCTGCCTCTGCCTGCCTGGGCCAGAACCTTGAGATCCTTGTTGCTAACAGATAGGACTTCCCTACAGGGCTAATCACATTCAGCCCTCTGAAGTTTGGGTAGATACGCCCTGCCAGGGCTTTGAGGGCTGATGCCTGAAAATCCCATATAGATGAGCCTCCTTGAAAAAGATGCATGCTGAGGAAGTTAATAATTGCTAAAGTAAGATTTGCAATCTCCCTCCCCTTGTCTAGTGCCCCTTCACTGGTGATATACAACACTGGCTATTCACGCGCTAGGGTTCCAGTATATCTGCCTGATGGGTTCCAAGCCCCTTAGTGCCACAATTCATCATCATGGGCCAGCCCAGGTCTGGCTTCCCTGGGTCCTTACCAGCCCCAGACCTTAGGCTGGGTAGTCACTCAGTCAACACTATTTCCCTAACTCCCAAGGGGCCATCCTATCCCATGCATGGACCCTAGGTAAAAAGGCTGTGCCCTAAAGGTATTGAGTACTTAACACAGATGAAATTGCCCCAAGTCAGGGAGAACATACCTGCCTCCATATCTCCCTTTGCCAGGGGAAACTCATGCCATCTGTTTTGTGGGCAAACCAACTGGGCCTCTGAGGAATTTGTACAACATTCTTACCCCCCACCCCCACCCAAGAACTCTGCAACAGTGGAAATGAAATGCATCTGCAGAGTCAAGTGGGGCAGATTCTTTCAGATGAGAAAATTTGACTCTGAAAGGGGACCCTTCCCACCTGCATGCCTAACACCAGGCAGAGCAGAAAGAATACTAAATCTGGAAGAGATTTCTGAGATAATCCAATGCCATTATCTTACGGATAAAGAAACTCAGGATTTGAAAGGTCCAGGTCCAGAGGATTTCATTGTAAATAATAGCACAGCACACTGCCTAATAGTTCATAATTTTAATCGGTAATCATTTGTATGTCTCCAACACAGGGTTTGTATTAATCTGGCCATGTGTCTTCAAGGACCGTGACATTTGCTTTCACATTGAAAGCCATTTACCTTTACTGAATTAGAGCTTGGGCCCCAACAGTGGCTCTGGTGCTCAGAGAAAATATGGTTGAGGTCATGATGTCAGCTTATTTCCTCAGTGATTTAACGATGTAGACAAACACACTGTATGCTGGCCATGGCAGTTTCACTGAACTAACATAAAACAGTTTTGGGGTATCATTGACCTAATCACAGGGCTCCTGGGCACACTCATGGAGTGTTTGCCTGTCAGCCCAGAAAGGACTTCCTGGGAAGGAGACATTGCAAAGACAGCAGGTATCAAAATGTAGACTACTGTATTTTCTACATGGATGGGTTTAGGCATTTAGGGAAACGAGGGATTTTTAGTGAGAATGCCCAGAGCAGGGATCTCCTGGGTGCTACAAGGGACACAGTAGGGTGAATTGCACTGGAACTCTTTGCCCCTTCCCTGCCCTTGTAGGGATGGCTCATGTTCCTCCCTCCCTTGTTGCTAACCACCTGGCTGGCCAAATTACCACATTCCAGGCTTTGAGAAATCCCCATGGGGTAAAACTCCCCAGAGGGTTTCCTGGCCCTGTGTGCACACATTCCTTCTGCTGTTGGTTAGAAAATGAATTTTCAAAGGCAGAAGCCTCGCTGTGGAGTAGGCTTCCTCTGGAAAGACCCTCAAGAGACCTGGCCCTTGGCCTCAGTGTTGTTAGCCTTAAGTTCAGAGCTCAAAGCAGGAGAGTAGCCCAGGCACCTGGAGTCACAGTTCAATACTGCAGGTGCTCACCTCTGGTGGGAAAGGCAGAAACTCTCTTCTGATCTCACCAACAAACCTTGGGCTTAGGACTCCATCTGTGGTGCCATGGGTATTGTCTTATATGATATAATGGGATGGAAAGGAATATTCTCATTCTACCACAAGCCAGATTTTAGTTCTTTTATTCCCAGCTTCTCAGAACTGCTCAAATGGGGAGAGGGATAAATGACTGGCTGGTGATATTTTAAATTTCCTGCTTTAAATAGAATCATTCTCAAAGGTTGTGTCATTCTCCAATTGACTTTTTCCCTGTAATTTGAAAAGTAACCTAATGTGATGCTTGAAATTAATTTTCCCAATTACTGACTATAATCACCTTGCTTTGAAGAATCTTAGGCATCCGTGAAGAATCCTGTCTTGCTGCAGTTCTAGAATTCTTCCAGTAACTGCAGAGACATTGCCCCAGAACTCAGAGGTGACAGCGCAGTTGCCTGGTCTCAGCTACTCAGCACTCTAATAGTCACCCAGGCACATGGTGTCAGGTGGAGATAAAAGCTGGGGAGGGAAGGACCTAGGCAAGTGGACCTGAGAGCAGGGAGTCAGGGTGCGGTTGGAAGGGTCTCTGCAAGGGCCTGCATTCAAGCAGCAACCAGACAAAGGGAAGGGTTTGCATGCAGACTCCACAGGAGCACAAAAGACAAGGGACCAAAAACAGGAAGGAACTCCATGTATTACAGACCTGAGAGAAGGCAAGGTGAACTGAACACAGGAGAGGGACACTGTTAGATGGAGCACATCACATGGGAGGGTTCTTTAATGCTTTTCTGAGTAAGCTTCCATGTTGTGTTAATCAAGGAAATGGCATTGTCTGGGTTTGATTTAAGAATCTTCTCCCTTGTGCTCCACTTCATGGGATTAGGTTGCAGTAGGATAGGAGCAGAGCCCATGTTGCAGGGAGAAGTAATCCAGCACTCTTGGAGAGCAAGGGATGGAAAACGGAGAAGGGAGATGAGAAATGAGCAACCTGGCTGCTCTGACACTGGCAGGGAGGAACACAGAGAGCTACTCTGGTCCCACCTGTGCCAGACACCACCCACTCTACCCGGGCCTCTTTTAGCAGCTTGCCCAGGCTCACAGCTGCATGGAGACCTTCTCTTTGTGGGCTTCCCAGGGCTGCCCAGGGCTGCCCCTCAGGGCATATGACCTATCTGGCTTGGCAGTTAATGCTGAGATAAGGAATATTTTGTATTCCTCCCACACATTCTAGTCCCCTGGGCAAGTGATGGACAGAAACAGGATCCCGCAGATCCATCCCTCCACCTCTTCTTCCGTGGACAGAACTTCCTCCTGGGAAATGCCCTGTGAAATCAGAAGCCAGGAACTCCAGACACAAACTGATGGCTGGCAGCCTGTGTTGGCACCCTTTGTCTGTCCCCTTTCTTCCTGCACCCTCAATGGACCAGTAGCTCCAGGAACCTTTGCTGTGTGCGGCTTTGGGGAAGCCAGGCCAAGGCAATGACCCCCTCAGAGATGTCAGGCTATTCACGCCTTGCTTGGCTTGTCAAAAACCCAGATAACAAAATTAAAGTCTCCCAATCACTAACATGGTAACCAGTGAGAGTGTACTGTATACATAGAAATAGTTGGTGAGCGGGAGCTTTTAAATCCTAAAGGCTGGGGGCAAGACCTTCTAGAATGGCTTATAAAATAAAAAGGTGGAAGTTGTTTAACCTTTATAATGGCGAGATATTATCATGGGGTTTCTAGATGCCAAGGGATTGGTTAAAAATGATTTATCTTATGCCAGTTTTAGAAAGATGACTTGTTTCTTTTATGATTATCAGAGCCATTTACAAGAAACACCCCAAGTTAAGTTTTGCCCATGTTCATAAAATATTAGATTTAGTTTTGCTTACCTGGTTTAAATCGTGTCCTCTGCTCAGAGAATTTTGAGGTGTGGTCTTCATTTTGTTTTGTCCTTTAATGGGCTACTGGCTTACTGATGTATAAAACTGAATGAAATGGGTGCTGACATGCCACCTGCTCTCATACATTACCATTTCATTTCAGGCTATATCTTTAGGTGATAGGGAGGACATAAGGTCTTTTCAAATGGAAATTTCTATGTCATTTTCATATTTTGGAGGAAATGTATTAGTGATCTATTACACCTCATTCTTTTTTTCTTTTTTTAATTTCTTTTCAGTGTAACAGTATTCCTTGTTTTTGCACCACACCCAGTGCTCCATGCAATCCGTGCCCTCCCTAATACTCACCACCTGGTTCCCCCAACCTCCCACACCCTCGCCCCTTCAAAACCCTCAGATTGTTTTTCAGAGTCCATAGTCTCTCATGGTTCACCTCCCCTTCCAATTTCCCTCAATTCCCTTTTCCTCTCCATCTCCCCTTGTCCTCCATGCTATTTGTTATGCTCCACAAATAATTGAAACCATATGATAATTGACTCTCTCTGCTTGACTTATTTCACTCAGCATAATCTCTTCCAGTCCTGTCCATGTTGCTACAAAAGTTGGGTATTCATCCTTTCTGAGGGAGGCATAATACTCCATAGTGTATATGGACCACATATTCCTTATCCATTCGTCTGTTGAAGGGCATCTTGGTTCTTTCCACAGTTTGGCGACCGTGGCCGTTGCTGCTATAAACAATGGGGTACAGGTGGCCCTTCTTTTCACTACATCTGTATCTTTGGGGTAAATACCCATATTATACCTCATTCTTTAGAATTTTGTTGTAAGTAGTAGTATTATCATAAATTAGGCTCCTCCAAGCAGCTCACACAGTCCATTGCATCAATCCTCCTGAGAGGCATTTGGTGATTAAGCCAGTAAGGGCTAAGGGGCAGAGCCAGGCTGGAATCAAGGTCTGGCATCTTCAAGACAGAGGGGTTCTGGGTCTACATAACACCCCTTCTCCTAAGTTGACTTTGAAGATGCCAAGCTACACTTGAAACTGAAACGTACTTTGGTTATTTTTGTGGGTTATTGGTGAGTGTGGCAGGCAGAATAATGGTCCTCCCTCCATGTAATATGTCCATGTCCTGTAACCTGTGAATATGCTATGTTAAAAGACAAAGAGGACTATGCCGATATGATTAAGTTAATAGTCTTGATATAGCAAAATGATGCTGTATTATCTGGGTGGGCCTTCTGTAATCATGAAAGTCCTTTTCTTAAAATATTTTATTTTATTTTTTTGTTAACATATAATGTATTATTTGTTTCAGGAGTACAGGTCTGTGACCCATCAGTCTCACACAATTCACAGCACTCACCATAGCACATACCCTCCCCAATGTTCTTTAAAGAGGGAGGCAGGATGGTGTGGAAGGAAAGAGATATGGCGGCCCTGGGCCAAGGAATCTGGATGGCCTCTAGAAGCTAGAAAA
The DNA here is from genome assembly GCF_010015895.1 of Lontra canadensis. Lineage (NCBI taxonomy): Eukaryota > Metazoa > Chordata > Mammalia > Carnivora > Mustelidae > Lontra > Lontra canadensis. Next base: position 1,824,463 of record NW_022631129.1, on the reverse strand, counting down.
GGCAAGAAATAGATTCTATCCTCGAGCCTCCAGAAAGAATGCAACTCTGCAGACCCATTTTAAATGTCTAACCTTTAAATCAAGATAATAAATGTGTTGTTTTAAGCTAAATCTGTGGTAATTTGTCAAAGCAGTGATAAAAACTAATACAATACAGTGTTTCTTTCTAGAGTGACTCTTTTTACAAAATCATAATTTCAATTGGTCACATTGTATTGTGTTCAAGGATTTTTCATCCCTGCAGAAGAATAGTTAGACTAGTATGTGAAACAATAGGGTATTTATTTACTTATATCTTTTTAAGCAATTTGGCTTAAAACATTAATCAGTTTTCTACTGAGAGCTTTCGTAGTTAATAAAGTAGTTCAACAGGAAAGTGTTCTTTGTATTTTAAAAACAGCTTATCGTCAATGGTTTAAATAACAGCCTTGCACTGTGTATCACATACAGGTTATTTTCAAATGCATTATTGTGCTTGCTTCAGTAGTAACATGGACCTGGGATGCCAGTCCCTCAAGAGAAAAATTATGAAGGGAACCATTTGATGTCCAAGGGTATCCTGTGTGTAGGAAGAAAATCTAAAGGACATATGTTGAGCTTAGGTGTGAATATATAAAGATTAAGCCTTATTTCAAGATCATCATAATTGCAACGCCCAACATAAATCTTAGTGATGAAAATACAAACTGTTTTTAAATTAAGAAATAATTGACATATAAAACTGTATAAATTTAAGATGAAGGCTATGTTGATTTGGTACATTTATATACTGTAATATGATTATCCCCATGACATTATCTAACACCTTGATCATGTCACATAATTAACATTCCTTTTTTTTTTTTTTGGATAAGGACAATTAAGATCTAGTCTCTTAGTATCTTTGAAGTTTATAATACAGTATTGTTGACTATAATCACTATGCTGTGCATTAGTTCTCCAGGATTTAATTTAACTACTAGCTGTAAGTTTGCATCCTTAAATAACATCTCCCAATTCCCCCACCCACCAGCCGCTGGTAGCCAGCCTTTTATTCTCTGCTTTTATTAGTTTGGCTTTTTTAGATTCCACATAGAAGTGAGATCATACAATATTGGCCTTTCTTTGACTTATTTCACTTAGTATAATGCCCTCAGGGTCCATACAAGTTGTTGCAAATGGCAGGATTTCCTTCTTTCTCATGGGTGAATAACATTCCATTGTATATAAATACCACATCTACTTTATCCTTTCATCTATTGACCGAAAGGAAATGAAAACAGGATATTAAAAAGATATTTGCGCTCCCATGTTTATTGCAGCATTATTGACAATAGCCAAGATATGGAACAACCAAAGTGTATGTCAAAGTATGACCTTTTAAAAAGTGGTTGCACAATTCATCCCTCTATCTTTACAATCTTCAGAATCACTATCTCCACAGCCTAAGAAAGTCTCCTTTATAACTCTAAGCTTTGAGTGACCCCCAGCTGCACTGGAGACAATTTCTTGGATTGGCGGGGAAGACCGGCACCCCCTGCTGCCCATGTTGGTGCCCCCCATGCCAGGGGCTGGCACTGCTTCCAGAGGGTACCCATATCTTTTCTTACTTTTTTTTTTAAATTGAAGTATAGAGAATATTATATTAGTTCCAGGTATATAACAGTGATTTGACAAGGATATATACATTACAAAATGCTCACCATTCTGTGTAGTTACCATCTGTTATCATACTTTATCACAATATATTGACTATATCCCCTATGCCTATTTCTTTTTAGTATTCCTGAACATCCCCGTCCCTTGGATTCTTTCTTTCTGCAGCTCCCACTTCCCTACCAGTCCTGTAGTGTGGCTGTGATTCTCCTTCATCCCCTTCTCTATTCTCTCTTGTGCTCTCTTTTGACTCCTTCTTTTTCTATTGCAAGATGTCCTTAGGTACTGTGAATACAACAGAGGGCTTTCTACAGAACCTTGTTTTTTCTGCTTGTTATAGTCAGTCATTAACTATCCAGAGTCTCCTATTGCTCCAATGCCTTGGGAATATGCCTGCCTGTGATACAAAGAAAGACTCCTTTTTTTTTTTTTTTTTTTTTAACTTTTACGAGTTCTAAGACATCATGGTCTCACCATCTTCAAGTCCCAACCCTTCAAATCTTGCCATGGATAGTAAGAGATAAGCTCAAAGATTCTCTTCTACATTTTGGGAGTTAACTTGTCATCAATCTCTTTCACTGAGGCATATTGGGACCTACACCATCATTGGCCTTATTCCCATTTTCATGAGACTGAGGAACAAAATGGCACACCTTTACAACAATGAAGATCAGAGGAAGAGCATCTTTATCCAGAGTGATGGGAAACATCTTGGAACATGGAAATCAGGTGGAGGAGTGGGGTCTTTGACTGGTGTAACTGCAGCTCAAAGGCCACTGAGGGACTACAGAAAAGGGGCATGCTTGGTCATAGAGAACTGGAAGAGGCCCAGTCTTCAGATACATGAAGCAGTAAGAAGCCACCACTGATCTCATAGAGAGAGTGTGACTTTCCCTGTCCCTAGGAGAATCATGCTGGAAGTCATGTGTATGCTACCAAAGAACACACAAAAGTTGTTCTTCAAGAGAGTTGAACAGGGAGATAATGAAAGTCAAGGTTCCTGAGTACAACCTTGGGCATTTGTCTTACCCTAGAGTTCACCCTTCCTAAGGAGGAAGGGTGTAAAGCTCCCTTAAGAGCTTTTCTCTTGCCTTACATGTAAATATGTATGGATTGATAGCAATGTCCATGATGTTATGTTATGCCATAATATAATAGTATAGACTACATGGCTTAAACAACAGAAATGTATTTTTTCACAGTTCTGGAGGCTGAAAGTCTAAGATCAAAGTTTGTTTTCTCTTAAGGCTTTCTTCATTGACTTACAGAAGGCATTTTCTTGTTACTGTCTCACATGACCTTTTCTCCTAGTGTACATCCCTGGCATCTTTTCCTTTTCTTATAAGGTCACAGTTCTATTGAATCAGGGTCCCACCCTATGACCTCATTTAACCTTAATTACATCTTAACTACCCCTATCTTCAAATATAGTCACATTGGGGGTTAGGGCTTTAATATATGAATTTTGGAGGGACAAAATTTAGTCCATAACATGTGTGATGGTAAAATAAGATATTTATATATATCAAGGGATCAGACAGTTTGCCTGGTAAAAATTGGTAAACCAAATTTCAAGGAAGATAATGGTTCAGGAAATAAGGAGCCCAAAGTGGGAAATCTGTGAAGAGGATTCAAAGATGATCCTGTGTAGATGTTCTATAGAAAGGACCAGTGCAAATGGACTGGTGGGTGGAAAGTCAGGAGCAAGGGCACTGGGAAAAAGCAGGTATGCACTGAATGATGTAGCATGGGCCACAAACACAAGGGTAAAGGAAAAATAATTATGGAAAAATCCATAGGATGTGCATAAATAAAAGGACATAATAATACTCCACCTATCTCTGTGGTAAAAATACTAACACAAATTATTTGTTTTTCAACTTTCAGAATCAACATGCAAACTTTGTGTTTATAGATGACCGATTAGGAGCTGAGAGTTGAAAGAGAAGGATGGGAGAATAGGTTATTCTGTAGCACTCTGAGTCAAGATCTCTTATCTGCAGAAGGAAACATTTGGAAGCAGGTGATTTAAAGTTACAAATGTAAGCAATATAGGAAGTAATAACAGTCTTAGAGGCATTTTAGGAGAGTTGATTTTCACGTAGTAGAGTCTAGAATTGGTAAATCAATATATGTTTCAGTGGCAAAGTGTTATCAGGAAAGCTGGAATTAAACCCCTGAGATGAGGAAAAATTGGAAGAATTAACACCCCCGCCTTTACCTCCACATTTGCTTCTGCTCAAGGTAGAGGGTATTTGAAAAAAAAAAAAAAAAGGTAGAGGGTATTTGGGTTGGCGAGATGGGCAGGGAACTGTTGATCTCCATCACATATCCTTCTGATACTCTTTTTGTTCATATATGAGTATTTAATTAAATAGGTATATCAAATGCATATAATTAAATATATTTGATATTTATAACATTGCCATTTTGGTTGACAGAGACTTATAAGTAAAAACTACCTCTCCCTTTCCTTTCTTTTTTTTTTTTAAGATTTTATTTATTTATTTGACAGAGAGAGAGAGAGAGATCGCATGTAGGCAGAGAGGCAGGCAAAGAGAGAGGGAGAAGCAGGCTCCCTGCTGAGCAGAAAGCCCAATGCGGGTCTCGATTCCAGGACTCTGAGGTCATGACCTAGCAGAGGTTTAACCCACTGAGCCACCCAGGTGCCCCTCCTTTCCTTTTTATATAAATCTTTTCCTGGCATATTTTTGTCTATAGGATTAAAGGAGCATCTTTCTTTCTTTCTTTCTTTCTTTTTCTTTCTTTTCTTTTCATTTCTTTTCTTTTTTTTTTTTTAGGAGCATCTTCTTAACTTGCAAAATTATTGAAAAATTTATTTCACTTCACAACAAGGCATGTTTTTAAATTGCCCCATTTCTATCTAAATAAAAAGCCTCCATTATATGAATGACTACCATTTAAGGTCTACATTTTTTAATTCTCTAAATTTATGTGTTGTGAGTTGAGGCCAATAATACCATTTTTCCCTTATTTTTCCCTGTGGACCACTTGGTTGCACATCTGTGCTTATTATACTCAAAGCTGCTATAGTAAATGCCTTTGTTTTTTTAACTTTTGCTTTCTCCCTTTCTCCCAACAGTCTTCTGAACATAGTCCATCTTGCCTTTCTTTTCCATGAGTATACAGCAAATCAGAACTCATTTTTGAGACCTGACTACACAGCCATTCTCTCTCAAATTCTTCCCTTTCCAAACTTCCTGTGTTGGAGTAGAAAACAATGACAAAAGCTCCATATTTGTGCATCCTACTTAGGCTGTGACCTGAGACCTGTGTGTTTTTCAAGGGAGGGAAAATATAATGTGTGCCAGGGAAGGGAAAGGAGTATCTCAGAATTGAAAGAGACACTTTCATTAGTTATCTCTTTTCAGATCAAAGCTACAGAGAGTCAGTGATGCTGGGTGCCTTTAACGGGCCATCTCTGTAACGCTTGCTTATAAAGAATGCTGTTTTCAAAACAAGGATGCAGGAGGGTCTGTTGATCTATAACGTGTCTAGATGACTCTTTTCCAGATCTGCACAACCCCTATTACACGAGTGATTTATTTTTAGGGTCTAGTTCTGCCTTGTTAGGAAAGTGATGTTTCGTTAAGCCCTTCTCCTCCCTGCCCCATCATCTATAGTTGACTCCCACTGGAGTGTTGAGGAAGTTTATAAATTTTACTCACTTGTTTGTCATTTGTAATTATTTCAGGTGGGACAAATATCCCACCTGATTTAAGTATCATCTTCAACAATTTGGGAACTTTCTAGGGATGCACATATAGAACCAAATGGTAGTGAAGTAACTTGCTAAGAAATCAATTTAACAAATATATTTTTTTTAAATTTACCAGATAATTTTGAGAATATGTAGTCCACTAAATTATATGTCTTCTCTCTATTCCTTCATTCTGCCTAGTGCCATTTTCTACACAAAAGAAACACGTATTTCCCCTTTTTAAAATTAGCAAATAATTTTGAGAAAATATAGAGTTCACTAAATTATATGTCTTTTCTCTCTTCACTATGCCCAGTGCTATTTTCTACACAAAAGGAACACACATTTCCTCAATTGGTTATTGTATCAGTTTGGCACAGGTGAGAACTACTAATTTTGAATCAACTGGGCTCTCATCCCCATCATAGGCAAGGATACATGTTAATGAATTCCTCTTTGAAAATGAAATCATCAGAGCTCACTTACATTAAAGCCAGGAGCTGTCATGGATAGTGCAGAATGCGTCAGTGGTAATGACAGATTGGCAGTGGTCATGAACTTCCCTGAAGGACAGATGAGAAAAGGAGGTGATGTGAATTTAGCACTCAAGTGTACAGTCATAGCTAGGTTCTTGTTTTCCTGAATTTAATAACATTTTGATCTTAACCCAAGTGGTCAGTCATCTGTAAGCTGTAGTGTATCTCAAGAAAATTCATCTGAAATGTGTGATGTTGTTTTGTTCAAGTCACCAAGCCCTAATTTCTAGTAACCACTCATTCTATGACAGAGATGATACTATAACTGATACTTGAATATTTCCCCACATTAAGGGATTTGAACTTATTAAACACTTTCAAACAAGCAAATGAAGCTTGTTGTTAGCCATTTTAGGAGCAGATGGGAAGATCTGATACACAGATGGAAACCAAGATATTTAAAACACCCATTTTCTTTCTATCTATCTGTGGGAATCATTTTTGTTTTAAACTTATAAACCAAAACTTCTATGCCTAGGATTCATTTCTACCAAGTCAGTGGTGTTCAGTTATGATTCCTGAAACAAAGCTTTATGGATTATTTTTACATATTGATTGATGCCACTTGCTGAAACAGTTGAGTAGATGAACACTAATCAGACTATTGTTAAATAAATTACAATGGTAACTTACAAGCACTGGAAAAGAGGAGCACAGGATTCTGTGAGAACCCATGTCTTGGTCTGGTGAAGGGTTAAGAAGTGCCTCTTGGGAGATTAAGGGTTGAGCTGATAGCTGAGAAGTAAACAGGGCTTGTTGGGCTCAAGAAGAGGTGGCAGTTTTCTATTTGGAGGTAACAGCAGAGGAAGGATGTAGAGGTGTGGAGAAATGTTGACACGGACTTCTGGAGAAACTGAGGCCAACAAGTCTCGTGGTTAGAGAGAAAAGAGTGAGCATCCAAGACAGAGCACAACAGGTTGATAACAGTCAAGGTACCCAGGGCTCCAGAACCATCCAAGTGTTTGCACTTCATGGCCAGAGCTAAAGGAAGCAGTGGAAGCTTTAGGCATGCATGTTACATTAATGGATATGCATTTTAAAAGGATCCTTCTGGCCCCAACTAGAAGTAGATATTTCAGGGAGCAAAAGTGAGTACTTTCGTTTTGGCACATGTCCTTTACCAGACATGAGCACTGCAATTTTTTTCTCACAGCCTTTGCTTGTCCTTCATTTTCTTAGCATTCTTTTGAAGAGCAGTTTTTTGTTTTGTTTTGTTTTAATTTTGCTGAAGTCCAGTTTATCTAATTTTCTTTTTTTTTTTTTTTCTTTCATGGATCATGCTTTTGGTGCTTTACCTAAAAACTCATCAACAAATCCAAGCTCTGTGTTTTTTTTTTTTCTTGAAGATTAGAGTTTTAGGTTTACTTTTAGGTCAATGACCCATTTTGAGGTAGTATTTACATGTAGTGTGAAGTATTGATCAGAATTTTTTTCTTTCCTTCCTCCCTCCCTCTCTCCCTCCCTTCCTTCCTTCTTCTCTCCCTCTTCCTCTCTCCCTCCCTCTCTCTTTCTTTCTTTCTCTTCCTTGTCTCTCTCTTTCTTTCTTCCTTTTTCTTTCTTCTTTCTTTTTTTCTTTTCTTTCTTTCTTCTTTTCTTTATTTTTTTTCATGGATACCCAATCTTTCCATGCTATTTGTTGAATGCTACTTGTTGCAAAGATTATCATCCCGCATGGTCTTCTTATCTTTGTCAAGAGTCAGTTATTCATGTCAGTGGATCTGTATCTGGGCTCTGTCCTTTTCCATTGATCAATTTATTTGTTTTGATCACACTGTCTGGATTACTATAGCTTTAAATAAACCTTGAAGTCAGATCTATAGTCCTGTATAGTTTTGTTCTGTCATTCTTCTCTTTCAAGGTTATATTGGCTATTATAGGTGTTTTGCATTTCCATATGAATTTTACAAATAGTTTGTCAATTTATAAAAAAATATTGCACTGGATTTTTATTAGGAATGCACCAATCAATTTACATCAAAAAGATCATTTGGGAAGATTAAATGTTACATTTCCTTTCTAAAAATAGTATTGTTGGATTTACTATACTAAAAATGTGCTTAAATTTCTGCATGTATTTCCATGAGGAATATTGCTGTGTAATCTTCTTGTAATGTCTTTTTCTGGTTTTGACATTAGGGCAATGCTAGATCATACAATGAATTAGGAAATATTACCTTTTTTGCAGCTTTCTGGAAGATGTATATAGATTCTATAGTTTGGTTTCATTTCTTTACTCATATGTTGATTACAATCACCAGTGAAGCTATCTGGGCCTGGAGTTTTGTTTTTTATTTGCTTGTTTTGTTTTGTGTTTTGTTTTGTTTTATTTTGCTTTATTTTCATGGGAAAGATTTTTAATTGAAAATTTTGAAATAGAATTTCAATTTCAATTTTGAAATAAAATAGATACAGAGATATTCAGATTAACTATTTCTTTGCTTAAATTTGGAAGTTTGTGTCTTTTAAGGAATTTGCCCATTTTATCTCATGTATCAATTTATTGTCAGAAAGTTGTAGTCTTACCTTATCTTCCTTTTAATAGCAATAGAATGTGGTGATGTCACTTCTCTCATTTTTAATACTACTGATTGTGTCTTCTCTCTTTCTTAATCAGTGTGGCTGCAGGTTTGTCAATTTTATTGATTTTGAAGAACTAGCTTTCGTTTTAATTGAATTTTTGTTGTTTTCTGTTTATTTTAGTATTTTACTTCTTGAACTTTAATATTTCTTTTCTTCTAATGAAAGGTGAGGATTTAAAAAAAAGGTGAGGATGTTAATTTGCTCTTATGTTACAAGTTTCTTAAGACAGAACCCAAGGTAATTGATTTGAGATCTCTATTCTAATATCTTTAGTACAATAAACTTAGTGTAATAAGAAATAAACTTAGTACAATAAATAATAAAAGACAATTCTGCTTTAGATGCATCCTGCATGTTTGCAATGTTATGTTTTCACTTCTATTCATTTCAAATATTTTCTCCCAGTGTAGTTCTCTCCTCCAGTGCTCTGTTTTGCAAACTCAGTCACCTGGGTTTTCCAGGTTCTCATCTTCATCTCTTCAATGCAAGGGTTTCCTTCATTGCCCTGAGGCCTAGAAACTCTTCTAAGGCAGTAAGCCAGGACAACCATAGGGGTCACCTCTCTTCATTCTCTTTTCTTGGGAACCATCCACTGATGCCCAGTTTCTTGCAAACACTGGAAGTGAAGTATCTTCACTTCTGCCACCTGTCATCATCCATTGTCTCTCAACAGGTCTACTTCAATGCCTGTTCTTCCACCCCCTCACACAAAAATATCAACCAATCTGCCCCCCTTTGCTGGAGCATCTGCTTCCCAGAATCCCTCTGTGATCTCCCCTGACTTTAATGTAAAACCTAAATATCTTTAATTTGGAGAGAAGACTTTTCTTTTTAATTTATTTTTTATATTTTATTATTATTATTATTATTATTATTATTATTATTTAAGTAGGCTCCATACCCAGTGTAGGGCCCAGTGCAGGGCTTGAACTTATGACCCTGAGATCAAGTTCTGAGTCAAAATAAAGATTTGTATGCTTAATCAACTGAGCCTCCCGGGTGTCCTAAGCCAAGAATTTTCTTGATCTTCCATCTAGCTTTCTTCATCCTGGTCCTTCCTCAGGCTCCCTTACCCAGCACACCATTACCTGATCCAACAGTTCAAAGTCACATGGAGTTCTCATAACCCTGTTCTCATTCACAGGCTGTCATTTTCCTATAATGTCTTCTGTCTCTAGATGTCTTTAAGAAATTCTGGCTATTATTTTAAGCATCAGCCTGAAATTGTATCCTCTAATAACCAACACCTCCATCCCTCACGAACTTCAATGTTTTCCCTTTTGTGTTTATACTACATTTTGCACAACCTCACTTCTAGCAAGCATCACATTTAATGAATTTTTGCATATCTATCTTGCTAAAACTCTCTAAAGATCTTGAAGACAGGGCTTTGCCGCTCATGGTTCATTTTTTATGTCCCAGGCCTTGTGTAGTCCTGATGTTAATAAGTAGTGAATATACTCAGAGACCAAAAGAACAATTCAGCATGAAATTGGCCTGAGGATGATGATCATAGAACATCACTGGAAGTCTGAAAAACTGGTTATAGGTAATTGAATGATGTTTTATTGTTTATTTTCTGCTTAATATATATGTCATAAATACACATGGCTATTTTATGTGTCTGGAAAAATATATTATTAACACAAACAAATTTAAGTATCATATTAACTATAACCATAAAGGCAAGGGGAATTGTTTTTAAACGTTTAAAATTTTAATACTTCCATTATTAACTATTTTATACTGGAAGATACTTACTACCCGAGAGTCATAGAAATTAAAAAATCCATCACCTGAACGGAAATTATGTCAGGAAAAAAATAATGAATATTCCAGATAGTATCCAAAATAGAAGTGGTACCAAAAAAAAAAAAAAAAAAAAAAGAATGAAAATAAAAAGACCACTTTTAGAAAAATTAATCCATTTTCTCTCTGCTATTATGAACGATCTGCATTTGGGCTTAAGATCTAGAAACACCTCTTTTGCAAGCGGGAAAGGCCATGAGAAGATGTATTCAGATGCCTAGTAAATGAATTTTTCTTTGATCTTTAAAACAAAAATGATGGTGTGGACATTGGGGTTGGTCATCCTAGCTTTGTTTCACTCTGTCTGTTGGCACCTGGTCATGTAGCCTTGCTCATTCAGCAGAGAAATTATAGCCAGGCAGATTTAGAGGGAAAAAAGTCCATTTATAGATGATGTACCTTGACTTCACTACCTAATACCATAACATGCAAGGGGAATAGACTAACTCAGCTATTCTTCTGGGATGTAGGTGGCCAAGTGCCACTCCCAGAGAAACTGGCAGAGGAAATTCAGGGATTCAAGGTCATGGTGATGACTATTTTTATTTCTTCTCTTATTATCATTTTATGTTATGTGCCCAGTGAGATAGAGCCTGAGCAGAGAGGGGGAAACATTGAACTTAGGGAATTTAGCTCTCTAACCCTCCTTCCGTCACTAGGGGTTGATGAGACGACGGGAAGAAAGGCTCTTCCACACAGTCAGAAATCTCCTGGCTGGCCTACCCACTGAAATTGCTGGTTCTGATAGCTGGACCCAAGTTTGCAAGGCAGATCTTTGAGTTGTGTTTGGCTCTTCTGCCAGAAATGTCTCTTTGTGTCTCTTGGGCTGTTACTCAGGCTCACATGCTTGTGGTTTGTGTGTGCTGTATGTGCTCTGACACATGCTAGGCACTGGAGGTGGAGGTAAGTCGGGCTCAGTCCTCACCCTTGGGGATAGCAACAACCAAGAGGGTTGGGTGGAAGTTGGGCTGGAAACATCTCAGCTTCCACTTTGATGATAGCTAAGCATAGGAGAGGGGTATGTTTCAGTCTTATTTGAGAGACAGGATGCTTCATAAGAAGACAGCATATTTTTTTTTTCTTTTTCATTTTTAGGAAAGTAACAGGTACATAAGCAACAAACCACCAGTCACAAACATGACAAGAAAGCAAGACATTCTCTGTAATCTTCTGCTAGTAATTGTGTATCAGAGTAGGCATGTATAGGTGGCTGGGGGTCCCTCCTGGATGATGCAGTTTACAGAGGGTGATGGACACTCCTGCAGTATCTTAGGAGATCAAGTGCAAAGAGAAAGATGGCAGAGGACATATGCAAGCTCCAGGGACGTCTTGAGGAATAATACCCATGTAAGCTCTGCCAGAAAAGCCTGCCTTTTTAAATCGCATTAACTAGATTTGAAATTTCCACCTAACTTTAATGAGTATCGTTCTATTTACATAAGGATCCCCAGTGTATATTACTAAAGTCCTCTGCAAAGAGATATGTTTACGATTGTACCTACTCTAAATTCTTCAAAAGCCTTTCTCCCTGCCCCCCTCTCCAATGTCTGGCTAATCAGGGCTGAATCATGCTCCTGAAGACAGGGGAGGAGACCAAATAGAGCAGCTGAGACCCATGGTGCAGCATCTCAGCCACGAATGTGATGAAGCTGAGTACTGGTGGGGGGTGTGTGCTTCAGTCTCATTCAGGAGAAAGGGTGCTTCATAGGAAGACTGCCTATTTCTTTTTCTCCTTTAGAAAAGTAACAGAAGAAACTGGCTCTTTGGCTATCTAAAATAGAATTAAGGCAAGTGAATTTTTAGACATTGTAGTTTTGAATAATGAATCAATTATAAAGTGTTTTCAACAAAGTATTTAATGGAAACGTATATTCTCACAGCAAGGGTTAAAATATTTTTTTTTTCTAAAGCACCAGGTAGTAAATATTTTAGGCCAAGTCTTGCAACTAGTCACCTCTGCCATTGCGCAAAAGTGGCCAGCCACAGACCACATGCAGCTAATGGGGCATGGCTGTGTTCTGATACAACTTGATTTACAAAAATAGATTCCTGAATTTCAGGATTCCTGAATTTCAGGATTCCTGAAAGACATTGTATATAGCTTAGTTCAATTGTGTGTTTAATACCTACACTTTGATAAAATTGCATCAATAAGTTCCAGTCTATCCTGTTGCAACAAAGAAATCAAACAGTAGAGAGCTTAAAACACATAGACGCTTATTTTATTTCTCTTTCATGTAATGCTTTGACATGAGCCATCAGGGCTGTAGGATGACTTTGTTCCATGCAATTACTCAGGGCCGAGGTTCCTTGGATGTTTTGATTCACCATTTTATGCAAGGGCATTATGATGTTCTGCATGGTTAAAACTAGGTTACTGCCCATCTGCATTTCTGCTGGTAGCAAGAAAAAGGGAAACATAGAGGAGGGACCTAATGGTCCAAGACATAGAAGCTGCATGAGCTTGTAAGAAATTGGTAGCATCTCCACACTGTGCTGCACAGAAGACTGGGAAGTGGGGTCAGCCTTGGACCAGCTGCAAGTGGAGTCACTGTGGATATGAAAGATTCTGAAGCCCAACTGGAGTTATCTTCCAAGTAAATGCACACTTGAATGCAAGGTAGAGAAAGGGATTATCTGCTTATTTCACTGCTATATTGTAGTGTATGGCTCAGGGTGTCAACATATTCCACACTTGATTGCATGAATAAGCATGTCCTCCTGATACAACCTTAACATCATATTTTCCAGATCTTCTTAATTATCTCATTTATTAGTTACCTATTACTGCATAGCAAAGTGTCCCCAAACTTAGTACCTTATGAAAACAACATTAATGTCTCACAGGAATTCATGAGGGGCTTAGCTTGGTGAGGCTGGCTTTGGGTCCATTAAAGGTTGCTGCCAAGAAGTCCACTGAAAGTTTGATCAAAGGAGGACCATCTTCAAGTTCACACACATGGCTGCTGGCACGAGGCCTCCATTTCTCACCAAATGGTTATCTCCATAGGCTGCCTGAACTTCCTCACAACATGGCAGCCAGCTTTCCCCAGAACTAGAGACCCAAGAAAGGACAAGTCCAAGATGACAGTCACAGTCATTTATAATACAGCACTTCTGCCACATTTTGTTGGTCACATAGGCTATCTTTGGTAGAATGTTGGCGGGGACTACATAAGGCTGTGAATAATAAATAACAAGGATCATTGGGGTCCATTTTGGTGTCTGTTTTCTGCTTTCAGTCCTGTGTCAAAAGGCACCACCTATCACATACTGGCTTGAAGTCTAGAACACCTGCTGAGACATGCTAAGCCTATGCAATGATTTAAACATGTGGCCAAAGAGAAAAGTTTGCATGTGGAAATATCTGGGAAACACTGAATTTAGTAATTTAGTACAAAAAGTAAAACTTTTTGTTTGTTTTGTAATTTCAGGATTTCTTGGAGACTTTGTTATAGTAAAATTCATTATGAACCTTGGCAGTGTTGGAGCACACAGTGGGCATTGTTCCCCAATGTTATTTGATCATGGACAACTTTTTCATGGAACCTCTATTAACATTTCATAGAAATTATTTCACAGTGAAATATTCAGAGAAAGGCTGCTTAGAGAAAGAGACATAAACACTGTAAGAGGACGCATTCTCAGTCTCATGTCAAAGATAGAGTAATTATCTGAAGTGACAATTCATGTGCATTACACGGTTCATTTACTTGTCTTGCTTGTCAGCTGCAGAAAGAATGTGGCACTGGCCCTTGAAGAATCATCTACTCCTCCAGTCATCCTTAGTTATTTATCATTCTTCCTTCTGCCTTCATCTTCTTTCTCATCCTTCCTTCTATAACACAAATCATATATATGCATAGTACTTTGCTTACATAACATCCTTCTTGAAAGAACACTGCAGTTAATCATGGTAAATATTGTGTTCATTAAAGAACAAATTAGTCTTAAAGGGCCCTTTCCTTTTATCAAATTGTTGTCATTTCTTGAATTACTAAAATGTTTGTGGTGGATATAAAGGCAAAAACCATAGAAATGCCAAGTGTTATGAATTGAAGGCTAACAAGGCAACATGATAGAGTAAGTGATGCAATAAGCTCAGTGTTTCCTGGACTTGGGCCACAGTGTGCTGTATCTGCATAGTGTATCTGTTCATCTGTGACTTCTGGGATATGGCAATGGAGAAACAAAGATTCCACCCTCAGTGCAAGCATTGGTGAACTCAATCATGCATGCTATAATCATGGATGTCAGGTAGATTTGCAGTCTATGCATCTTAAGATTCCCTGGGTTGTCTGCAAGTAACCTTGAGCTTTTCACTTATACTTGAATGTTATTTTTCAAAAATCTCCTTGTTCTTTCTAAATCTACCTATTATCTCTTTGAGCTTAACATTTAGTGTCCCCCTGGCTGGGTGGTAGGACTAGCTTTGTATATAACAAATATTTAAAAAATCTTAAAATAATGAGATTTTAGTATTAAACATTTTACTGACATAGAGCTTTGTAACTGGTCCTATCAAGTCAGTGAACCTTTATGGACTGAATGAAGAAAGTGAGGTTCTGTGATGAAAGTCCAAGAAAGTCCATCTCGCCATTGGGATACCTCCCTCAAATGACACCGAACAGACTTGCAGGTCTGTTCCCACAAGGGTTGGGTTGAGCTTCTGATAGTTCCCAATGGTCTTCACTCTTCTGTCTCTTGAGACACAAGAGAAAATGTATCTTATCACAAATGCCTCCAGATAAATACTAATTGTCTCAGTGTGTGGTCAGGTTTTAGTATTACTTCTCTATGATAAACAGAGAAACCCTGAATATTTAAATTAGGCCATCAGTAAAATGCATTAATTAGTCACTGATGTCTGTGATTGCAGGGCTGACCAAGGGACCTCATGTTATCATTTAGTAGCAAGAAAAAATGATAATGAACACAGGGATGTCAGAGAAAATAAGGAGTTTTGAAACTGGAGTGGTGGAAACGTTAAGTTGGATGGTAATGACCTTCTCCAGCTTCTGCCCACCCCACATCATGGTCCCTACTTCTGCCAGTGATGCAGATGACCCTGTGGATTGTAGGACTTGTGGAAATACATAAGACCACCCATATCTCAATAAGCAGAGGTTATTCATAGGTTGCTATAGTAAGGAAATCAGCCACCATGACTTGCATTTGACAGAGACTCAAAAGAGGACAGCAAGGTTAGAGAGCTTTATAGTGAAAAAAGTGATGGCTTAAGGCATGTCCTGCTTGGAGGTTTATTGGCATGGGGAAGCTGGAGGGAGGCTAATTAAAGTTGGGTATCCTATGTGATTGGTTTGGGGAGAATATTTGGCTTTCTCTGTTTTTTCCCGAGTTGGAAGTGTGGGCAAAAATTAAGGAATCTGGCAGTCATCCACCAAGCCCTGACCATTCTCAACCAATGACTGTTGCAGTTGATTTTAGCTTCCTGAGCTGTTAGCTGCAGAGGTTACAACACAGAGTTCTATTGTCATATGTGGCCTGGTTGTTGTCTGCCTGTATGTTCATTCTTTCAGATTGGGATTAAATGGGATGTCACCAAGTATCCAGCACAGCACCTCATATATGGTAAAGCTTTCAATGAAACGTACTACAATTTTTAAATATTAAGAAACAAATAAGACTGGGCTTAATTACCAGGAGACTTGAGTATGGGAATGATGAAAATTTTGTTTGGAGAATTTTGCCATGAAATGCTATGTGGAATTGATTAAAGGGAAAATGGTGGCATGATGCAGGCCTGGATGACCATCCTGATTGCAGCATCTCAGAGTAGGAAATGCCTGCTCCACAAAATAGCTTAAAGTATAAGAAAAATCTGACAAAGCAAAGCCAAAGCAGGGTCTGAATTCAGATTCTGAGACATGTATATTTTATATCCCTGTGTGGATGTCATTCCATGCCACTGGAATTATTAATTTTACTGGGGTTGGACAATATTTGTATTCTATACCTTCCCCACAACCCCCAGCTAAAAAACAAACAGAAGTTTGGTGGTTGACTGGATATCTCTGAGAGAAGTTTGTAGGTTTACTTAGATGAAAAATAAGGAACAAAATATCAACACTCAGAAGTTAGCAAGGTGCTCAAGAAAGGGAAAGTCAGGATGAGACAAGTCTCTGAGACTGAGGGCTAAGATGGTTGACTACAGCAGGTAAGGAGATTTCCCTTTTGATGAGGGTTAAGGAGGATACAGATCCAAGTTCAGACTGACAAGAAATCAGAGAAGTTTTCTGCAATTTCTCCCTCATTTCCTCCCTCTCTCTCGCTTCCTTCCCTCCTTCCTCTCTCTCTTTTCTTTTCCTTTTTTCTTTTCTTTCTTTCTTTTCTCTCTCTCTCTCTCTTTCTTTCTTTCTTTTTTTCTCTTTCTCTTTCTCTTTCTATCTCTATCTCTTTCTCCCTCTTTCTATCTTAACTCCCACAAGGAATTCTTTGAGAAAGAGACAGAGTAAATGAAATGTATACAGAAGATAGTATCTGTGAATGATTATAGAAACATATGACACATGACCACATGTGTTTTGAAGTCTTCTTGCTCTTATCCACTTTGTTCATTACTTTTATTTTTTCCTAATCACTATGTAATGTTGCAGGGTATGGATATTTGAGTACAAAATAGTTTATATTGTATAATTATGAAGAAAGAGATTATAATTACTCACCATAAATTCCTTGATGGCTTCTGAGAATCTGTCCTGGTATCTAACTGGAGGAGACTGATAGCATAATTAGTGGGATCAGTATAAAAATATTCATAGACTTTCATTGTTCCAGGGCATATAAACTCGTAATTATATAATGATTAATTGATAACCTGACATTCACTTCTGCAATGCATTTAAGCTTTTTCTCTGCTTTTTCTCCCATTTTCTACTTTATAATACTGGTTATAAAGATTGTAAAAAGACTTTCATTTTAACTACTATAATTCTGTGTAATTGTAATCTAAATTTATTATTGTTAATCAGTAGTGAAGAAATATAAAGGCAATTGAGCCATTATTTTTAACTTTTTATTTTGAGATTATTATAGATTATGAGGAAATCACAAAAATAGTACAGAAAGGTCTGGGAACTCTATCTCTTTTTCCCCGGGGGAAACATCATGCCTAACTTTAGGATACTATCAAAACTAAGGGGTGCCTGGGTAGCGCAGTGGGATAAGCCTCTGCCTTTGGCTCAGGTCATGGTCTCAGGGTCCTGGGATGGAGCCCCACATCAGGCTCTCTGCTCAGCGGGGAGCCTGCTTCCCCCTCTCTCTCTGCCTGCCTCTGCCTACTTGTGATCTCTCTCTCTGTCAAATAAATAAAATCTTAAAAAAAAAAAAAAAACTAAGACATTGATTTGGTACAATCCACAGAATTTATTTAGATTTTACCAGTTCCAAATGCACTCATTGTGTATGTCTGTGTGTGGTTCTAAGAAATTATGTTACATGGTAGGTACCTATAATTACCAACACAGTAAACATATAGGACTGTTTCCTTACCACAATGGTGTCTTGAGAAGATGTGCTCTGCTTGATAGCCATAACCATCTCCACTCCTATTTGTAACTACTGGAAACCACTAATCTGTTTTCCAAGAATGTTTTATGACAGAATGTTACATTTTGGGATTGCATTTTTTTTTCTCTCAGCATAATTCTTTTGAGATTCATCCAACTTGTTTTTATTCATGGTTTGTTTCTTTGTAATCCTGACTAGGATTTTATGGTATGGATGGACCACCAGTTATTTAACCATTCATTCATTGAAGGACGTTTGGATGATTTGTAATCTTTAACAATTAGAAAGCTGCTATGAACATTTTGTACAGGTTCTTATGTGAGCCTAAGTTTTTATTCCTCTGTAATAAAAACCCATGAGAGTGATTTCTGTATAATATAGTAATGATATATTTAGTTTTATTTATTTATTTATTTACTTATTCATTTATTTATTTAATTTATGAGACTACCAAACTATTTCCCAGAGTGACTGTACCATTTTACATTCCCACCACCAATGTATGAGAGATTTATTTTCTCTACATCCTTTCCACATTTGGTGTCATTACTATTTTTTTTATTATCATTTTAGCTATTTTTTTGATATTTTATGTTATTATTTTTTTAATTTCTTTTCAGTGTAACAGTATTCATTGTTTTTGCACCACACCTAGTGCTCCATGCAATTCGTGACCTCTCTAATACCCACCACCTGGTTCCCCCAACCTCCCATCCCCCACCCCTTCAAAACCTGCAGATTATTTTTCAGAGTCCATAGTCTCTCAGAGTTCACCTCCCCTTCCAATTTCCCTCAGCTCCCTTCTCCTCTCCGTCTCCCCTTGTCCTCCATGCTGTTTGTTATGCTCCACAAATAAGTGAAGCCATATGATAATTGACTCTCTCTGTTTGACTTATTTCAGTCAGCATAATCTCTTCCAGTCCCGTCCATGTTGCTACAAAAGTTGGGTATTCATCCTTTCTGATGGAGGCATAATAAATACTCCATAGTGTATATGGACCCCATCTTCCTTATCCATTCATCTGTTGAAGGGCATCTTGATTCTTTCCACAGTTTGGTGACCATGGCCATTGCTGCTATAAACATTGGGGTACAGATGGCCCTTCTTTTCACTACATCTGTATCTTTGGGGTAAATACCCAGGAGTGCAATGGCAGGGTCATAGGGAAGCTCTATTTTTAATTTCTTGAGGATTCTCCACACTGTTTTCCAAAGTGGCTGCACCAACTTGCATTTCCAACAACAGTGTAAGAGGGTTCCCCTTTCTCCACATCCTCTCCAACACATGTTGTTTCCTGTCTTGCTAATTTTGGCCGTTCTAACTGGTGTTAAGGTGGTATCTCAATGTGGTTTTAATTTGAATCTCCCTGATGGCTAGTAATGATGAACATTTTTTTCATGTGTCTGATAGCCATTTGTATGTCTTCATTGGAGAAGTGTCTGTTCATATCTTCTGCCCATTTTTTTTTATATTATTGTCTCTTTTGTGTGTGTTGAGTTTGAGGAGTTCTTTATAGATCCTAGATATCAACCTTTTGTCTGTACTGTCATTTTCGCTATTTTAATAGGTTGATATCTCATCATGGCTTTAATTTACCTTTCCTTAGTGGTTAATGATGTTGAACTTTTTATTGTATGCTTACTTGCCATCTATATATCTCCTTTAGTGAAATGTCTGTTGGTGTTTTTGTCCATTTTCTAATTGGATTGTATTGTTGAGTTTTGAGAGTTCTTCACATATTCTAGATAGAGATCCTTTGTCAGATATATGGTTTGCAAGTATTTTCTCTAAATCTGTATGTTGTGTTTCCATTCTCTTAATAGGGCTTTGTGGAACAGAAGTTTTTAATTTTGGTGAAGTCCAATTTATTTTCTGTTCTTTTTTTTGTTGTTCTTTATGGATCAAACTGTTGGTGTCAACTCTTCATCTTAATGGAAGTCTTAAAGTCTCTTCTCTGATGTCTTATTTTAATTGTTTTGTAACTTCACAGTTTGCTTTTGAACCTATGATCAATTTTTAATCAATTTTTGTATAAAGTGTGAGACTTTGCTATAAGTTCACTTTTATTTTTTCCTGTGGATATCTAATTGCTTCAGCACCATATATTAAAAAGAATATCCTTCCTTCAACGAATTGCTTTGCACCTTTACACACAATCAGTTGGTCATACATTTTTCGGTTTATTTGTGGATTCTCTATTCTGTTCCTTTGATCTGAGTTTCTATGTTCTTCCAGAACCGCAGTCTTTTGAGTACCACATTTAAATATTAAGTCTTAAACATTAGATAGAAAGATTCCTCTCACTGTTCTTCATTTAAAAAATTGCTATAACTATTCTCACTTATTTGCATTTCCACATGAATTTAGAAAAGCCTTTTTCTATCTCTATAGGATTTTGATAGAAATTATAATAAATTTCAGATCAATTTGGAGTCAGTCATCTGAAAATATCAAAGCTTCTAATTCATGAATACATTATGCTTCTCCATTTACTTGGGTCCATGATTTCTTTCATCAGTATTTTGGAGTTTTCGGTGTATAAGTGCTATATAGTTATTATTAGATTTATACCTATATATTGCATCTCTAGTCATTGTAAATTATAATGTGTTTTTAATTTATATTACATTTCTGAAATAAAATTCTCTTGGTCATGGTGTATAAATTCTTTTTGTATGTTGCTGGATTTGATCTGGCTAATATTTTGTTGAGTATTGCTGCATTTATAATCATGAAGGATATTAGTATTCTTCCTTTTCTTATACTCTTTATCTCGTTTTGGTATTGGTAATACATGATTTGGGAAGTTTTCCATTCTCTTCCATTATCTAGAAGAGATTGGATAGAATTGATCTTAATTCTATGAATATTTGGTAGAATATCCACTGAAATAGTCCAGACTTGGAGATTTTTTTTCTTAAGAAACTTTAAACTGTACATTTAATTTATTTAGTATAAGGCTATTTATTTGCAAAGACTTTATGTATTTATTTGTCAGAGGGAGAGACAGAGAACACAAGGAGGGGAAGTGGCAAGCAGAGGTAGAAACAGGCTCCCCACTGAGTAAAAAGTCTGATTCAGGACTTGATCCCAGGACCCAGGATCCTGACCTGAGCAGAAGGCAGGCATTTAACCAACTGAGTCACCCAGGCGTCCCTAGGCTATTTATTTATATGATCTATTTATTATTAGTTGATTTTTGTTACTTTGTGTATTGGGGGGAAATGGTCTATTTTATCTAGGTTATTGAATTTAAGTGTGTAGAGTTGCTTATTGTAGTCCTTTATCATTCCCTTAATATTTGCAGGGTGTGTTATGACATTCACTGTTTCATTCCTGATAATGGTAATTTGTGACTTTCTTCTTTGTCAGGCTTTCTAGACCTTTGTGAACTTTCTGAGCCACCCAGGTGCCCCAAGTTGTATCTTACAAATTTTAATGTGTTTTATTTTTATTTTCATTCAGCTGAATGTATATTTGATTTCTTTTGTGACCTACTCTCTGACTTACGGATTTTTTTAGAAGAGTCTTGTATAATTACCAAATGTTTGGAGATTTTTCTGTGTCATTTTATTACTGAATTTCAGTTGTAATTCACTGTATATGCCTTCAACACCTATACATTTGTTGAAGTTTGTTTTGTGATTCAGGATATGATGTATTCAGAGAACATTTGATAGCTGCCTAAAAAGAATATGTATTTTGTTGATAGTGGTGGAAAGTTCTGCAGATGGCATTTCAAATCTGTTGATTGATGGTGTTGTTTAGTCCTTTTATATTTATACTCATTTTTTGACTAGTAGTTCTATCAATATTAAAAGGGAGTGTTGATGTCTCCAACTATAGCAGTGAATGTGACCATTTCTTTTTTCAGTTTTATGTTTTGTTTCATGTACTCGAGTTGATGTTGTTTGTGCATACACATTTAAAAATTGTTATGTCTTCTTGGTAGGTTGACCATTTCATCATTAAGTAAAGTCTTTTTCTGTTCCTGGTAATTTTCTTTGCTCTGAAGTCTATTTTATCCTATACCTTCTTTTGATTAATGTTTTTATAAAACACATTTTCAATATATGTGCCTTTTCCTTATTTATGTTTCTGGTGAAAAATCCATTATTCATTCAAATAATTGTTCTCCATATGTAAAGCTTGTTTCTCTCTAGTTTCTTTTTTTTAAAAGGTTTTTTTTAAAATTATTCATTTATTTGACAGAGAGACAAGTAGGCAGAGAGGAGGCAGAGAGAGCAGGGAAGCAGGGTCCCTGCTGAGCAGAAAGCCTGATGTAGGGCTCAATACCAGGACCCTGAGATCATGACTTGAGCTGAAGACTCAAGCGCCCTTCTCTCTAGCTTCTTTCTTTCTTTTTTTTTTTTTTAACATTTTATTTATTTATTTGACAGACAGAGATCACAAGTAGGCAGAAAGGCAGGCAGAGAGAGAGAGAGGAGGAAGCAGGCTCTCCACGGAACAGAGATCCCGATGCGGGGCTTGATCCCAGGACCCTGAGATCATGACCTGAGCCGAAGGCAGAGGCTTTAACCCACTGAGCCACCCAGGTGCCCCTGTTTGTTTGATTTTTGTTTAGTACTTTTTCTGCCTGTTCTCTTCTTTCTCTCCTTTCTTGACTCTGTCATGAATGTCACATCTTTTGTTATAGTACCAATGTCTCTAAAGCCCTCTTTCTTTGCTTGTTTTTTAAATTATTCTCTCTGTTTTTCAGATTAAGTAATTTCTGTTTATCTATTTTCAAGTCTACTGATTCTTTACTCCCTCATCTCTATTCTTCTACTAAGTCCATCCGATAGGAATTTTATATTATATATTGTATTTTTTAGTTCTAAAGTTTCCCTTTGGGGGGCACATGCATGGCTCAGTCAGTTAAATATCTGCCTTTGGCTCAGATCATGATCCCAGGGTCCCGGGATCAAACCCTGCATCAGGCTCCCTGCTCAGTGGGAGTCTGCTTCTCCCTTTTCCTCTGGTCCTCTCCCTGATCTCTCTCTCTCTCTCTCTCAGATAAATAAATAAAATCTTTTAATAAATAAATAAAATTTCCACTTGGTTCTACTTTATTATCTATTTCTTGTTTTGTGATTTTCAGTATTTTCTCTTGTATTAACCATGTTCTCAACTACTCCTAAAACCATTTTTATGATGACTGCATCAAAATTCTTTTCAGATAATTCTGACACCTTGTCATTTGGTTGTTGGTTTCTGTTGATTGTCTTATTCCATTCAAGTTGAAATTTTCCTGGTTCTTGGTACTATTAGTGATTTTCAATTTGAACCTATTATATTATGTTATATTATGTTATCAAACATTGGATCTTCTCTTTTACCAATTGTTCTCTGAAACCATGCTGTCAAGCAAAGAGGGGAACCAAGTCCTTACTGATGGGTGGTGGGATGGAAGTTCAGGCTCTACACTCATCTTCAGACACACTGGTGGGAGAGGTGCTTGGTTGCTAGTGGTTGAGTAAAGTCCGGGCTGTCTGTTTGGCTCCCTCCAATATCCCACTCAGCGAAGAGGAAGGGCACTTTGTATGGCTGAGCTTCAGTGGAAACCCAGGCTGCTCATTCAGCCCCTACCAGTATCATCCTGCCGGGGAGACAAGAGGCTCTTCCTCCTGCTGGGTGGAGTAGACATCCAGGATTCTCACTTAGCTTCTGATGGCACTTTGGAGGGGTTGGTGCACTTTGTTTTTACCAGACATTTGTTGATAAGGTTAGGGATGGTACATTAATGTTTCCCTGATGCTCTAGTTGAGTAGGATGTGTGTTATCAAAAAGATTTTTATCTTGCTAGGGTTTCCCTTTCCTGGTTTTATGGCAAACAGAAGCAGGCTTTTCTTGAGGATATTTTTGTCTATGCCTACATTGCCAGGTCACAGGCTTTCCCAGGTCCTCTTTGGGATTTTGAGACAAAAAAAGAAACTCAGAGAATTTACCACTGTGTTGGTTCTTGACTCGTAGGATCCCAAGCTGCTCTGATACCTTCTCCTTACCTTTTAGAATTATGTATAGTTTTTAGGGTTTTTTTTTAGCTATACTCAGTAGGAGAGAGAAAAAAAAAATAGTGTATAACTGTATAAGTATATAATCTATTTTGTCTTGTCCAGAACTAGAAGTCCTCAATCAAGTCATTTTTGTGGTCTCAGAAAATCAGAAGACAAACTAAACAGTATACAAAAATAGACACATAAGTATTCTCTTCCTTCCTATTAACAACTGAAGTTTATAATAAAAGTTCAGTCATCTTACTCAAGGTCATGAGTTGCAGAAACATAGATTTAGAAGCAAATTTAACACCTGCTTCCTATGGGAATAAAATTTGTTCACAAAAATCTAGGATTACATAAAAATATTTCCCAAATATTGGCCAAGTGACTCTTGAGATCCAAGTCATGAAAAAATAGAACTGTGGTCAGTTTTGGTTATATACAGGACATGATAAATAAGAAAGATAAGTAAAAGTATTATCTATGTATTTAAGAACAGACACTAGGACATTTTCTTTGTGTGACATCTTTCTATCCTTTTTTCTCTGTGTCTGTCTCTGTCTTTCTCTCTCACATACACACACACATGGCCCAGAGGAAGCAGCATCTGAACACCACACCCCTTTTGTTTTTCTCACTGGGAGAGACTGTCTGGAACCCAGCAGAGCAATAAGAGGAAAACACTGTGAGCACTTAAAAAAGTCTGAAAAATCCTCTCTTACTCCAGATAATCAGGATTTGACAGGAGTTTCCATGGAGACAGAATATAACTCATTATTAGCCTACAAACTCCAAATAATTTAACTAGTGATCTACAAAAATGACTCCTGTTTCCTTCCTCTACTGTGCCATAGTCCATAATGATGGAAATGAAATACAAGAAAAAAAAGTTGTATTTTCAGTTCTAATAGCTTTTGAGAAGAAAGACTGCTCGGGAAAGAAATTAATTTATTACAAAAATCATATGTGCATTTTTTTTCTCTTTATTAGGTGACATTTCAAAATGTAGAAAACAGGTATTGCATTTGGCTAATGAAGATTCTCAGGCCTTTGTTCTAACTTCTGCCTTCCATCCTTAAATTTGACCTGATGACTTATTAATCCTTGGGTACAATAAAGAATGTTTCCACCAATCCATAAAGAGCTATGAATTGTAGTTACCTTGGAGATTTTGTTATGGGTAAATGTCAGAGCAGAACAACCTATTCCTCCCTACTTTGTTCTATATATGTATACTTAATTCAAGAATTGGGTATTAAGGAGGGCACGTGCTGTGATGAGCACTGGGTGTTAATACACAACCAATGAGGGTCTCCTGGGTGGCTCAGTGGGTTAAAGTTTCTGCCTTTGGCTCAGTTCATGATCCCAGGGCCCTGGGATTGAGCCCCACATCCATCGGGCTCTCTGCTCGGCAGGGAGCCTGCTTCCTCCTCTCTCTCTTTGCCTGCCTCTCTACTTGTGATTTCTGTCTGTCAAATAAACAAATAAAATCATTTAAAAAATACACAACCAATGAATCATTGAACACTGCAAAAAATTAAGATCTTTAAAAAAATAATTTTAGAGACTCAAATTTCCCTATAACGTGTTTTCTGTAATGTGATAGCTATAGTTTGCTGAGCTTTCAGAGGTGTGTGTGTGTGTGTGTGTGTGTGTGTGTTACCTGTAATATGGTGTGCAAAGGAAAGCAGAGGATAAGCTCTGTAACCAATGACAGAGGAAAACTCATTTGGCTTCTCTAAACCTCATTGTTCTTCCAGGAAAAAATGTGCTAATTTTTCTTGATAAAAATTTTATCAACATGTACTGAATTTTTTTAAAATTCTGAAATCTGAAATTTTACATCATTTGAATTTTCAGTCATTCAGCAAAAAAAAAATCAGCATAGAAAAAATATATTTGCTTTTTTCTAAATGAGAAATAATAAGATATTTAATGGCATGTAGTATAGATATGTAGTTTGTTAATTAGTATTAGCCATTAATATTTGAAGACAGAAGTGGTATAACCACAGACTGAGCAGACATTTAAGGTTTTTTTTTTTTTTTCTGCTTTTATTCCTAGCTACAGAATCTTTATCTCTTTTGGTGGTGAAGGAGTTTGAGAGGAAAATGGATCCCATCTTGTCTGCCATCAAAACAGGTTTATATTAGCCAAGAGATCACTTATTACATCTGTAGACATCTTGCCTTATTTTGTCTCAAGTGGTACTTTCTACCTCTCTTTATTTCTGCATTTATATATAATCCTAATTGTGCCTTATGGTCTGCTTCTGGCAATAGAATGAAGCTCCCAGACAGCTGAGTGGGCATCTTATTCACCTTTGTGCCAATAACACATTGCTTGGCACATGGTAGGTCTTGAAAAATATCTGAAATATTAATAAATCCATTTGGGAACTTTCTTTGCTTAAAAATAACCAAAATAGGCAGTCATAAGAGATCACAGGACACAAAACTAATCTTATAATTTACACACCAGGCAAATGTACAAGCAAAATGAGCCTTACATTCAACTTTTATTCATTCATCAAGCATTTCCTAAAATCTTCTTTGAATTGACCTGATATGTATGTATATACCTCTTTAAATGCAGGGCACCCTTATACTTACTTCAACATATACAAGTCAAGTGAAATAGTCACTCCTTTCAAGCCTGAAATCCATGATGGTTCAACCTAACTGAATCTCCTGACATTAGGACCATTTTCTCTCTCTGGGGCTGGATGGTTTGTTTGTTCTTCTTCCCATTTGGAAAGCTTCAAATAGCTTCCTACTCTTCCCACAACGGTTGACATAGGGACACATTCCTTGAGGTTGTGCTCTGAGGAAGGGATGGAAACAAAGGGAAGTCTGCTGCAATGATAAAAAAGAAGGCAACTGTGTGGTCGTGGAAAGGAGAATAACATTTGAATCAAATCTTCCCAGTCATCAGAAGAATCTGGTTGAAATGACTTTAGATAGAAAAGGTGCAGTTTGTACTTTCAATGTTTGGAAAAATGGAGAAGAAATATCAGTAATTCAAGGAGTGCACAGAGCTTGAGTGCTTTCAAGAAAGAAGTTCCTGAATGACTACTCAGAAATATAAAATCTCACCTCAAGCAATAGAAATATTATAAGGAGTTCCTTGGTATAGAACAGAAATATACCATGATATATTTTAATCAGTAAATCAAGTATTCATGTAAGGGAGAGTCCTTCCTTCTGAGACTCACCCTCAGACAGTGGTGTCTTAATTTCATTCCTCCTCATCTTTTTCCTAGATTGGTAGCTCCTGGCATGGATAGGTAGCTACTATGCCCTTTCCCACCAGATCTTTCCTCAATGTAATCCTACAACTCAGCATGTAATATGCAGTTAAAATGATCAACAGATCCATGATACAGAACTCCATAGCGTTATCTTCTGCTCTTGCTGGTTTGAGTGTCCTATGGATAGGAGTGAAATCTTGTTAGTTGATTGGATTGTTCAGTTATTCTGTATCTTCCTCATTTTGTGCCTAGTAGTGCTGGTGACAGTGTGATGCTGAAGCCCCTAACTCTATATTTGTGGACTTGTCTATTTATCTTTTTAGTATTCTTGTTGCATATATTTTACAGTTGTATTGTTTTTGACATGCTTTTTTAGAATCACGGTCTTCTTGGCAAATTGATCTTTTTTTATCATCGTGTAATGTGCTTCTTTAATATCTGATAATTACCTTTGTTCTGGAATCTATTTTATCCTTTATTAAGGAATGATTCTTTCTAAATCTCCCTGAATCACTGGGATAAGCAGTTCTGTTTCTCACTCCTTTAGGAAGGTGCTGTGGCTCTGTCCTTGGTGAGGCTCTGTCCTTGGTGAGGTGAGGCCCTGGGATCATATCATACTGCAATGTCAGTTGCCACAGTTGGTGTGATGACCCATTGCCAGGAGAGAAAAAGATTAAAAAAAAAAAAAAAAGCTGATGTCACAGGTTAACTGACAGTAACTGCTTTGTACTGATGGGTTTTCTCACCCAAGGAAGAGACAGTACAGAAGACATCTTGCAGAGCGTTAGAAATCTTTTTATTTTTTCTTTTTAAAGGAAACTTTTTAAAAAGATTATTTATTTATTTATTTATTTATTTAACAGGGAGAGAGATCACAAGTAGGCAGAGAGGCAGGCGTGGCCGGGGGAGGTTGGAGGGGAAGCAGGCTCCCCGCTGAGCAGAAAGCCCAATGCAGGGCTTGATCCCAGGACCCTGAGACCATGACCTGAGCCAAAGGCAGAGGGTTAACCCACTGAGCCACCCAGGCACCTCAAGAGTTAGAAATCTTGACAAAAAAGATTTAGAAGAAATACGAGCTGAGTGGCAAATGAAATAATTCACAGGTTGGCTTTTTCTTTTCTTGCTTCATACACCGTCATTCTCCCGAAAGACTCCATGACATCTCTGATAGTTATGTTTTCAAAATAAAAAAAATTTTTTTAAAGCTTTGAGGTAAAACCATGGATAAAATTGATTTCATCAAGTTGACCAATAAACAAGTAGATCTCTTATAATATAAATCAGAAACCCACGCTTGACTTTCAGATATGAAGGTTTAACTTAATAAAATCATATTTTGTTCAATTTAGTAATTGTATTTTTTTTTACATCAGTGCTTTAAGAAAAATGAATTCAGTATTTAATGGACTAAGGGTTAAAGAACTTCTGTTGCTTTCAGGTAATCAAGATAATTTTATCATAAGCTATGTTCTATATTGTATATTGTCAGTACGCCACACTAAAAGTAATAAAATGAGTGAGTGTCACATCATAGAGAGTTAATTCTCTTAGGGCTAATAAATTAAGGAATTGGGGAATTGTTGGCTTGGAAGGAATCTTTGAGATGGTCTTGTTCAGCTCCTAATTTTGTAAAGGTGTAGCTGATGCCCAGTGAGGGGAACTGGCTGAGAATGCTACCTAAGGGTGGGTGGGTCAGGGCTTCTTAGCCCTGCAAGATGTCTCCTAGGAAAGGACACAAAGAAAATGTATAATCTTATTTATATTATATTTACATTACTATATTATATAATATTATTTACATAATATATAATATCATTCTGTTGGGAGATTTATAATATTAAGAATAAAATGAAAGTCTTCAGTAGGTAATATGTATGAGAAATATTTTCAAAAAAATGTGTTTAATATGTTTTGAGTAAAAATAGAATTATTGAATCAGTACAATTAGGCAAAAGGTCATGATTAACAAGACCATGTCTCGAAGATATATTTGAATATGCAGACATTTAAGTATACTTTTGAGGTCATATCAATCACAAGAGAAAGGATTCAGATAATGAAACTGGTGCAGGTGAAATGACTAAGATGGTAAGGCTTCGAGTAAGAAGTTTACCTTATCTGGTAATAGATTGAGTCTAGAAGGCATATTATAAAAGTCTGGATCACATGAGATACTATGGTAAATGTTTCAGTTTTCAGCCCTGAGGATTTACATCAGCAGATGAACTGCTAATTGAAATCTGTAGATATTTTACCTCTTATTGCACATCAAGTTCCAATTAAATGTAAACAAATATTAAACTTTCAGGTGCATATAAGTAACACTAAAAATTATTTATTCTTTTTTAAAAAGAATTATTTACTCTTTTCTATGAAATCATTTACCAATTCTTTTCTAACTTTTGGAATAATCTACTATCTTAAACTACTTTGGTTTGATAAATTGACTTCACAACTTTTTTATTTACTTCCTTCTGAAATTCAACATCAATGACCTTAATAAAATTCCCAAATCATATCCTCATTTTATTAAGTTTTTATTATTGTGAGGAACAGCTGTTCAATGTTAACACCTTCTCTGTCATTTAACAAGTGTTATATTCATCAACAGACGTTGGCCATCACCCTGTATTTATTCATTGCCTTTTGCAAGTGAATTAAAATAAAAAGTTTATTTAGAAACATTACCAACCTTTTCTCAGCCATATTAAAAATATTTCAAAAAGCTTAAAGTCAAACAATATTTGTTTTTGATAAACAATAATGTTGATAATATAAGGAAGGAAAGGTGAGTTGGCCTTGGTATGAGTCTCACTTCTTTATATGCTTTCATCTTCTTGCAATATTTTCATATAAATTCTTCCTCTTTCCAAATAGATTTTCAGAAACAGGAGGAAGGTTAATCTATGAAATAGGCAATAGAAAAATAAAATATTAATGTAGCAGAATACTGAAAGAACACCCTCTTCCTCCACATCTTCATGAGCTTTGTCATGAATGATGAATATGTTTGCATGTGTATCTGACCTTTTTAACATTTTCTTTTATATGGAGCTGCAATGCTGTGAATAAGAAATACCCTTCTTAGATATTCTTGAAAATAGCTATTTTATATGTTAATTTCCACGGATACCCTGAGTCAAAGTCTACCTGCTTAGGCTTTTAATTTGATTAATTATGAAAATTTGGTTTTCTTTTTCTTTTCTTTTTTTTTTTTTAAGATTTTATTTGTTTATGTGAAAGGGAGAGAGCACAAGCTGGGGAGAGTGGGAGAGGGAGAAGCAGACTTCCCCGCTAAGCAGGGAGCCCAATGCAGGGCTCAATCCCAGGACCCTGGGATCATGACCTGAGCCAAAGACAGATGCTTAACGAACTGAATCTCCCAGTTGCCCTGAAAATTTGGTTTTCTTTTTGGAAATGTCTTTATAAATTTTAAGCTGATTATTTCCAGCAACTTTCATTTGTTGATAGTGCTGTTAATGAAGTGAGACAGTGTTTCCTTTTTATTAGTTGATATTTTCTTTAAACAACAAGAGGTAGAATACTTAAGATAAAACTAAAATCACTTTTGTTTGCCTCCTAATATCTGTCTACACTGCTGTGACCAGAATCAACCACACTCATTAATTTGGTGTGTATTCTTCCAATCACTATATTTTTTACTTCCACTAACTAGCTATATTATCTATAAAATCAAAATATGGCTTTGTGTGTCTTCAAATTCACACAAATGAGGGGCGCCTGGGTGGCTCAGTGGGTTAAGCCGCTGCCTTCAGCTCAGGTCATGATCTCGGGTTCCTGGGATTGAGTCCCGCATCGGGCTCTCTGCTCAGTAGGGAGCCTGCTTCCCTCTCTCTCTCTGCCTGCCTCTCTGTCTACTTGTGATCTCTCTCTGTCAAATAAATAAATAAATAAAATCTTTAAAAAAAAATTCACACAAATGAAAAAGGAGGGGAAGGAGAATCCATTAGTAAACAGTAATACTCAAAGCTAAACAGTGAAATAATATTTGCATTCGTGAGACTGCAAATCTTAAAATATCTGATGACATCAAATATTGGTAAGGGTATGCAAAAATAGGAAATATTTCCTATATCTTCCTGAAGGGAGTTAAAATTGGTAAATTACTTTGGCAAATAACTGTTTATAGGTAATCATTTTTAAATAAGATAAATATTTATGCATTTACACATTCACAATTATACCTCTCAATTAGTAAGATATTTTTATTATGAATAAATATTTATTATGAATGAAGGAAGGTTTTTCTTCAACTACGGAGGTAATGCTACAATTTCTTACTTTATAATATAATTTCTTATGTTGAGCCAAACTTGTGTTCCTGGCATAACTTGCATTTATTCAGCATGATTTATTGTTTTTATACACATTTAGTTTTGATCCAAATATTTACTTAAGATTTTTGTATTTTTGAGTTTGGCAGAATAATGGCCCCCCAAAGATGTCTGCATCAGAATCCCCAGGACCTGTGAATGTTCTCTTACATAAGTAAGGGGACTTTGCAGACGTGATTATGTTAAGTATCTGAGATGGAGAGAGGATCCTAGTGTCTGGTATGTGAATCTAATTCCGGGGGTTCTTATAAGAAAGAGGCATAACACCAGAGTCAGAGAAGGAGACATGACAAGAAAACAGCAAAGTGATGTCAGACTAGAGCCAAGGAATGCCACAGCCTCTGGAAACTGGAAAAAGGCAAGGAAATGATTCTATCCTTGGTCTTCCACAGGAGCATGCAGCCCTGCTAACCCATTTTAGACTTCTAATCACCAGAACTACAAGGGCTGCAGTTTGTGCCACTACATTTGTGGCAATTTGCTGCAACAGCAGTAAACAATGAAAACAATGTCTTTAATTGCATCGGGTATTTTTCTTGTATTTTCTTTGTTTTGTTTATTGTCAAGGTTATTTTCACTTTATAAAACCAGTTAAATAGCTTCCTGTTTTGTTTTTGCTTTTGCTTTATTCTCTGAATCACTTTTACAAAAGAGAAATCATCCACTCATTCAACATTTGATAAAGTAACTCCCCTATGTATGTTTTTGTTTGGATAAGGGTTGGGGGAAGGCGTTGGCAAAATATTTTACAACAATTTCAGTTCTCTTAGTTGCATAAGGTAGCTTCCTGTTCTCAGTTTATTTTTAGTTTGATTTTGATAAATAAGAACTCTGCAGAGAATTTCTTATTTTATCTAAAATTTTAAATTTATTCATACCAGGTTGTTTGTAGTATTCTTTTGTCATTCTTAAAACTTATAATACATTTGTGGCTGTACTCTTTCTTTTATTCCAAATATTTTGTATTCATGGTTTCTTTTTCCTTTTAAATAAGTCCTTTTAAAGTTATTTTTGTTTTATTCAGGTTCTCTTTTAATATTTTTCCATATCTTTTTCTCCAGCTTTATTCACATATAATTTACACATAATAAAACTTGCTAATTCTGTGTATTTAGTTTATTGATATTTAATAATTGTTTACAGTCATGTAACTTTCTCTACAAGCGACATTTCTGTCACCCTGTCATCCTCATGTCTCTCTGCAACCAATCTCCTCAATTGATATAGCCCCAACCAGTCATTGATGTACTTCTTGTCATTAGGTTTTGCTTAGGTTTTGGTTTAAAATTTTATATAAATGGAATGATGCAATATGTAGTCATTTGCAGTTGACAGCTTTTACTTCCTGCCATGTTTTTAAGATTCATCCATGTTGTATATATGAATAGTTCATTTGTTTTTGTCTAATTAATATTTTATAGCATAGACTACTACAATTTATTCATTTACAACTTGACATACATTTGAGTTGTTCCCAGAGTTTCGTTATTATGAATAATACCACTCTGAACATTTGCATACAAATCTTTATGTGAGCATATGTTTTTATTTATTTTTGGTAAATTCCAATGAACAAGCCTCCGGGGTTTGGATGATAAGTGTATGACTAATTTTATAAGATGCTGACAAATAATTTTCCAAAGTGACTGTACCATTTTGTATTCCTACTAGCAATATAGAAGATTTCAGGAGACTCCACATCTCTAGCAATGTTGAATAATGTCTTTGAACATCTTTAATAGGATTGAGTTTGGGTCTATAATTTTTATTTTTCCCCATGATGCCTGATTTTTGTTCCTCTGTTGTTCCTTTCCTACCTCCTTTTCTGGGATTACTTTAGTATTATTAGAATACAACTGTAGATTATAGGTTTTTTCATGTATAATACTTCACACTATATTTGAGTGTTGTTTTAGGAATCAAAATGGGCTTCCTTAAGTTTTCACAGTCTTTTAGAATCGATGTTGTACTACCGCATGCAAAATATAGAAATTTCAAAATGGCATAAATCCACTTACTTCTCTCCCCTGTACTTTATAC
Source organism: Lontra canadensis (assembly GCF_010015895.1). NCBI lineage: Eukaryota > Metazoa > Chordata > Mammalia > Carnivora > Mustelidae > Lontra > Lontra canadensis. The sequence goes on along the minus strand of NW_022631129.1, from coordinate 1,791,007 downwards.
TATAGTTGTTAAAAGTACTGTAACTGCATATATTATATATGAGAAAATATAATATTTGCTCAAAACTGTCATATGTTTATAAGGAAATTAAGAGGAAAATGTAAAAAGTTGATGATTTTTATTTACACAGGTATGTAAAATTTTGATATTCTTCAATGTTTTCATATATAATTTTTCTCAAACCTGAAGAATTTTCATTATCATCTACACATACATACATACTTTTTTCCAGTTTGGCTATTTAAATATTATTTGTCCATTTTTTTCTTCCCTTTCTACCTATTCCCTCTTTTTAATAAGACCAATTCCTCAAATGTTGGTGTCTAAGAGGTCTCCAATAATTTATACATTTTTATTTTATTTTACCTATTTTTCAATCTGGGTAATTTATTTTTGAGTTCATTGGCACTATCATCTATCATCTATGTTTTTCTACTTATTATGGATAAATTTAAATCCCTGTATTGAATTAATAATATGAGAAAACATTCTAACAATATCACATATTTATGAAACAAAAAGTGCAATGAAAACTTAATGACCTAACTTTGTAAATAAGTACAGTCTGTAAGAGTAAAGATTAAAAGCTGTACATAAACACTGTACACTGGAAGGTAAATTTGTGTCTTCTGGGGGTATGGTTTAAAATTCTAGTACCACTATATAGTATACTACAATTGCACAAGGAAATAAGTGGATGGAAGATTAGGAGTCAGGTTTCTCATAGTTGGAGTGAGAATTTTTACATAAGCAAGGGGAGGAGGCTGGAATGATCTGTGTGGTAGTAATTTAGAGTTGGTTATGATTTAGCTGAATGTGAATTCATGTTTAGTTTAATATAGATATAGTTACAAGTAGAGATATTTATAAATAAGTGTATACGTAGAGTAGAACACACATAGATATAGTCCCTTATTCTTTCAGCTAAGAATGCCTACAAGCAACAAGCATAATTAGTATCCAGATAATGGTTTCTAATACCAATCTCTAATAAAAAAGATGTAAACCAGGGCTTCTTGGAGAAATAGCAGATTCTAGGACTGGAGAAGGAAATACATGAGTCTGGAGTATCTTATAGTGCCAGAAACAAGACAGTTCTAAACACATACACACACACACACACACACACACACACACACACACATTGGTATAGGTATGTCAAAAATGCACATGAGCCAATAAAAAATCTCCCCATGGCCACAGCTGGAAGAATTTGAGCCAAAAATACATAAAGTACAATTGGTTTATAAATGAAAGTATAAAATAAATACCAATGAGACCATATATAAATGAGATATAAATGAGAGATTAAATAAATAAATGATTGTGGAGAAGAGGCAAATCTTCCTTATAGGAGAATTCCAGATAATTTATGTATATACTCCTTTCCAGGAGGTGGAGCTTAATTTTTCTTCCCCAACTTGAGTGTAAACTGGGCTTAATGATTTTCTTCTAAAGACATAGAATATGGAAAGAGGGCAAAAAAAATAAGTTTACAGAGGAGAAATTTGACAAACATGACCTCATCCCAAGGATCAAGGTCAACATCAGCAGTGCTAAGCAGGTGTGTGCCCTTGATACGATGTATTGAGTGTGTCACTATACTTCTTGTGATCTTCCTCCCAAAAACCATAACCAAAGTCTAATCATGAGAAAAACATGAGACAAATCACAATTAAAGACATTCTACACAATTCCTAACTAGTACTCTTCAAAACTGTTAAGGTAATGAAAGACAAAGAAAGTATGAAACTGCCACAACCGTGAAGAACCTAAGGAGAAATGGCAACTAAAAGTGATGTGATATACTGGATGGGATTGTTGTGGAAAAACCCAAGTTTGGCTACTTGCAGCTCAAAAAGCCAACACTCAAGAAACGAGTTTTAATTGGAAAAGAATAGGAAATTCATTCCAAAGAGAGAGAAGGGACACTCTTGCCCAAAAACCAATTCCAAGGTTTCTGCCTGGCCCAAAATTTTTTTAAAGGAACTTCACAACAGTTCACCAGTAAAAGGGAAGCACAGTGGTCTGTAACACTTCTTGATTGTGTGCAGACTCAATGTTGACAGCTACAGACCTTATCATGGTGTTTGGAGGTTGCGTATTGGTGCTGGTGGAGCGGTTGTATAAGAAGGTCTGGTTCTGAGTTTTTCTAGGAAGCAATGCATGATCTATAGATACACAAAGAAGGTTTAGTTAATCAACCATGTGGGCTAAAGGTTTACTTAATCAATCTTTTGGGCTAAATCATGTGCTTGCTGAAATTTAAAGACTACTAAGCCGGCTGGAGGGGTCCAAGCATTGGTTTCAGGATCATGGAATAAAAAATGTGTGTATTAGGTAAAAACTAAGAAATATGAACAAGGACCTCCTGGGTGGCTCAGTTGGTTAAGTATCTGCCTTTGGCTTAGGTCATGACCTCCATGTCTTGGGATCAAGTCTGCATCAGGTTACCTGCTCTGTGGGGAGCCTGCTTTCTCCTCTTCCCTCTGCCACTCCCCCTGCTTGTGTTCTCTCTCTCTCAAATAAATAAAATCTTAAAAAGAAAAGAGGTTGTATATTTAAAAAAAAGAAATATGAATAAAATATGGGCCTTAGTTAACAATAATGTATCAATATTTGTCCATTAATTGTCACAAATATTCCATACTAATCTAACATGTTAATAATAGGAAAAACTGGGTAAAGGTTATAGGACAACTTTATATTATCTTTCCAGTTTTTTGTAAGTCCAAACTGTTCTTAATTTTAAAATTATTAAGAAAATGAATAAAACATTAAAAAAACCCACACTTATAGTTTGTTGAGTTGTACAATGAATTATAGGTGCACCAATAACAGCAGAAGTCCTCCAATTTTCTGGGGCACCTGAGTGACTCAGTTGGTTGAGAATCTAATCCATTTTTGGCTCAAGTCATGATCTCAGGGATGTGGGATCCAGCATTGTTTTGGGCTCTGTGCTTAGTATAGAGTCTGCTTGAGATTCTCTCCCTCTCCTTCTCCCTTCCTGACTCCTCTCCCTGCTCACACTCTTTCTTTCTCAAATAACTAAATAAAATCTTCTTTAAAAAGTCTTATTTTCTTATAAAACTTTTCTCAGTAATTACAGAAACAATAATATTAACAGAGAATATTATAGGTGTTTCAGAAATAAACACACACTCATATATGCATACACACTGTATTTATGGCCAAATTGTCCTTAAATTCCCAAGATATTTGGATATTTGATGTGATGTGGGCCAAAAGCAAATGGTCAAGAAAGAATTTTGAGACATTTTGGTGCAAAAAGGTGTTTTTATTATAGCACAGGGACAGGACCTCTGGGCAAAAAGAGCCTCACTGGTTTTGTGAGGAGCAATTGGTTACATAATTTTAAGTTGATGGGGGTAGAGAAAAAGGAGGTTTCTAAAGTTATTTTCTTTGTTTTTTAAAAAGATTTTTATTTATTTATTTGAGAGAGAGAGAGAGTGAAAGAGAGAGCAAGCACAAGTGGCGTGAGGGTCATGGGGAGAAGCAGACTTACCGCTGAGCAGATCCTGGTATGGGGCTTGATCCCTGGATTCCAGGATCATGACTTGAGATGAAGGCAGACACTTAGCCAACTAAGCCACCCAGGAGCCACATACAGCTATTTTAATATGTTAAACAGTTCTTACAGGATCCTGGAGGTCTGGCCACTGTCAAGCTAAGGTTTTTGGCATCTAGTAAAGCATAACATTAAGGCAGTTGTGAGTTCCTTAAGGAATGTCTAATACTCTGCTTGTCTCAAGTATTTGTCAATGGGCTGCAAGTTGTAAGGAAATGTAATTTTATCTATATTTCTTTTGCTTTTGTTCTCCTTATCAAGGCAACCTTCCATAACTGACTGTTCTGATTATTATAAAGCTAGATATAATACATCCTTATGAAAGTAGATCTATGATTAATGGTTTTGGATTCTAGGATAAACATGGACTTCTGTGTAATTTCAGATATCATTTTTATTTTTTGGATATTATCTTAACTTTATTGTAAGTTGCTGTGAATCTTAACGTTTTGTATGTTAATATCTGTGCTATGTCTGGATGACATATTAGTATAACCTTGGTTTTCATTCTTAACATCAATCATTAAAATCATCCCTTTCTATGATCTGTACCCATATAATTGAATCTCACTGAAATCTATCAACAAGGCAGCAGATGGTCTTATTTTAAAACACCAGTTTTCATTTAACTTCAAGAAGTAAAACAGAATTATGCAGTCCATTTGAGAAGTGTCTTGGTTAAATGAATATTTTGCCCTTTTATATATTCCAAGTCTTGTCAAAATCATTGAACTCTTTTAAAGTTAACTGAAGAACACTGAAATGTGTTTGAGGCAGAGTTGTAATTGTGACTTCAGTTCATCCTGCTATACATTTATGGATCTAAGTGCTATTGGGGCAGCCCTCCATTACAAAGAAGAACCTGTGCTCTTTCTTCATGTTGTCTTCTTTGTATGTCTAATAAATTTAGCTATGGATTTGATGTATGTGAGAGAAAGAAAGAGAAAGGAGTATATCTGTCCATGTAATAAACAATTCAAATGCCTTTGATGTATTTGCATACTGGTGTTAGAACAGGTTATCTAATACTGTTTCCTAGGCAATAAGCCGTGTCACTTAGCTGAAATAAGGACTGTATCCTGGTATGCAGAGAAGGCAGAGAAGCAGTGATGTGAAAAGCAACTTTCTGGAAGCTATTACTATTGTTAACAAGATACAGTCTATTTCTATAAAAGCAGTAAACAGAAGTGCTTTCAGACAAGGGACAAAGGGAAAAGAAATCGGGGCTATTTCCATAGCAACAGAGATCTACTGTTGTTGGTAGATTATACTTTTTTTTTTAACCTAATAATATTGATATTACTCATTAATGATTTTATAGAAGTAGAAATTTAGAAAGCCCTGATCCTGAACTGATGACGTAAAATGTAAGACATAGAAACTGCACTAATAGAAAATGTCACTAAAGTCCAGGGGTGATGCGGTGAATTTGGATGACTGACACTAGGGAAACTAAGGGATTACTGACTGCTACAAATGTTGCTTTTTGTTTTTCTGAAAAATTCAGAGAAATCTTCCTTAATTTATTTGTACCAAGGACTGTGTCAGGGGACAAGTGCAAGTTATAGAATACGTCAACATAATGTGTGCCTGGGTGTCTCAGTCAGTTGGGCATCGGCCTTCAGCTCAGATCATGATCCTGGAGTCCTGGGATGAAACCCCGTGTCAGGTTCTTACTAAGCAGAGAGTTTGCTTCTCCCTCTGCCCCTTACCCTGCTCATGCTCTCTCTCTCTCTCTCTTAAATAAATAAATAAATAAAGCCCAAAATAGACATTAGAGAAGTGATGTAAATGGAATTAAGTTTAGAATGTGTGAAGGGAATCTGAATAGATTGCAACATTACATACAAAGATCTGATTTAAAAAGAGAAAAAAAATGTAATTGAAGCAATAATGTGTTTTCTTTGGAAGTAAATCCTGGAGAGAAAAAAAGAACAGGAAACAAAGGGTAAGATTTCAGAGCTGGAAATGCACTTTAGGACCATGCCTGTTCAATTTGCATATGAAGTGTTAAAAGGCATTCATTCATGCAAATATTTATTGAGCCTCTACTATATGCCAGATACTATATTGAGTACTTGGAGTATATAAGTGATTTAAAACAGACAAACATCTCTGTCTTTGTGGACTTATATTCTCAAGGGAAAATAAAAACAATAAAAAGTAAGTAAAGATAATAAATAAGAAAGTTGTGCATGCATGTGCATGACAAGTGCTTTATAAAAGAATGCAAAATCAGCAGGATAGCAGGCATGAAGGTGGAGCTGCAATTTAAGATGGAGTATCAGGGTTGGCCTCATTGCATAAGCAACATTTGCAGAGGTTAGCAATGCCAAATAGCTTAGGAAGACCATCCCAGTTAGAAAGAAGGGGACAGTCTTAACAATATCACATGTTCAGATAATGGTAGACCAGGATCAAAACTCAGTGCCTGTCCTCTCTGTCTCATTGTCTTCTCTATCTCTCAATTTTAAATAATTGCCCACCAATATAATTTCCTGTACAATTGTTCTAGTTCAGAGGTTCTCAGTGGGCTGTCTTTGGACCAGCAGCATCAACATTATCTGGGAACTAGTTAGAAATAAAAACTATCAGGCCTTACCCAAAGACTTACTAATTGAGCAAGCTCCTCAGCTCCTCAAGCTTCTTATAGTTATTTCTCTAAATACACTGCATATCCTCTCCAGTGACTTCCCTCACTTTTGATTCTGGGGTCTGTAACATCTTTCGTAAATGAGTCCTAATTTATCAACTATCCTAGTCCCATAATATCCCAGTCTGTTTTTTTGTTTGCTTGTTTGTTTTGTTTTTTTGTAAGAAGGAAATATTCAACAGAAGTTATTCCAGAATAAAGAAGACACACCTTCAATGTACTGTATTCAGAGCCAAATGACGACAGAAAGGATACCCAAAGATGAAGGCCTGTCCTGATGCTATCCTAACAAAAACAAATATAAGAACAGCCAAATTCAGGGCAACTGGGTGGCTCAGTGGATTAAAGCCTCTGCAATTAGCTCAGGTCATGGTTTCAGGGTCCTGGGATCGAGCCCCGAGCCCTGCATTGGGCTCTCTGCTCAGTGGGGTGCTTCCTCCTCTCTCCCTGCCTGCCTCTCTGCCTACTTATAATCTCTGTCTGTCAAATAAATAAATAAAATATTAAAAAAAAAAAAAAAGAACAGCCAAGTTCTGGGACACCAATTCACCCAACCTGGAAGAAATTTTTGGGGAAAGGAATTTCATCCATGGAAAAGTAAATGATTTTCTAGAACCAATCTGAAATAATGTGCCTCTGGAGAGAGACCCAACAAAAGTCACTGTTGAGTCAATTTTCACCTAAATGTGGGGCAGTATAGATTTTCAATTAAATTTTGTTATGTTTTCTTCCTTTCCATTACTTAATATTAGAATTATACTCTAACTTAAGGTGGATAAGTACAAGGATACATTATATCTTATTGTTCCTTTCACTTTGGCCTAAATCTTACTAGTAGTCATGATGTTTTGAACTATGTTGGACTTTTACTTCTGATAATAGATAATAAGGGGGATCAGAACAACTAATCTGCTAAAAATAACCACAAAAACTGAACAAAATACAAAAATTCTTCTTGAAAGCAGAATCAGGCTTTCTGGAAATCAAGCATCATGGCTGTGAAAGGTTTTGGGACAGAGATTGAAGGGATAAAGAAAATTCACAGTAGGTAGCCAGGCAGTTAGGACTATGTTACCTTAAGAAGCATCTGCATTTTGGGAGAGTTGTTGACAAGATGATACTCTGAGCAGAAATTCTAGCCAACTCTATAGGGATTAGAGACAAAAAATTAGAGTCCAGAGCCCCCCAGAAGATGTCTGGTGAAACCTGCAAGCTTTGGATTTCAACTCCAAAAGTCTATAGACTAGGAGTAAAAGTGGATGGAAATAGACCCACACTTAATCCAGTTCCTAAAATGAAGAAAATAGAGGTGTTATAATGGGACAAATACACCTGTCATTATTTGCTGATAATTAGGAATGCAGATGGGTGTTTTGGAATGGTAGAATGAGTAGCTCAGCAGATTTTTTTTTGGAAAAACAACCATTTAACTGGAGCAAATTATAACACACACACACACACACACACACATCATTTAAAGTATCTGGAGCTCATTTTGAGCGCATACAGCAAATGGAGAACCATCCATTCATGAGATCTAAGCCTCAGTAAGAAGAGCAAAAGCCTGTGGTGATTATGCTGCATTTGCTTCCCCACCCCTTCCACCTTTATCTTATGGAAGTTTAAATACAGGCGCTATACTCTGGATAGGTGCATCCAACAAGACAGGGGGCTCCCTCTCCCCTCAAATCCTAATCTAAGGCTCTAGTTTCACTGGGATGGGCAGACTGCTGGCTTTTCAAATAAAGTCAGTCTTTTCAGGCAGAGCTGTGGAGATCTTTAACCCTATGACCTACCTACCTTTACCCTGGGCAGAAACAGGAACTGGGAGGGAGACAGTGGCTTTCTACTTCTTCCAGGGAGAATCTGCTCTATGAGCTGAAATTGGGAGGGATAGTAGTCCCTGGTCCTGTAGGCTTGCCCTTCCTCGTATGAGACCTTCACCCACAGGTAACCTGTGACAGGGGTTACTGGGGCCCCCAGTGTTTATGGCCTACTGTACTTAGAGTAAGTTCTTACCCAGTGAGTAGGGGCTGCATGAAGAACAAGCCTCTGTCCTCTCATTGCACTTATTTTGACTAGAGCTTGTGCAACACGGGAATGAGGGTAGTGATGATGAGATCTGATTATAAGAAATACTAAGGTAGGGGCTCCTGGGTGTCTCAGTGGGTTAAGCCTCTGCCTTCAGCTCAAGTCATGATCTCAGGGTCCTGGGACTGAGCCACCCACGCATTGCGCTTTCTACTCAGCAGGGAGCCTGCTTCCCCTCTCTCTCTGCCTGCCTCTCTGCCTATCTGTGATCTCTCTCTGTCAAATAAATAAATAAAATCTTAAAAAAAAATACTAAGGTATTCTTCCAGCTATGAGCAAGTGATCCTAGACTGTAATTCACATGAAAAATAAAAGCACCAGTAAAAGTAATTACATAATTACAAAAGACAGTGAAATTGCATGTTTCTTCTCTTAATTGATTTAAAAAGCAATTGCATAAAACAATATGTATATATAGAGAGAAATGTAATTATTTAATAATAATAGCATAGAGGAAGTGAGAATAAAACTGTATTAGATGAAGATTATTGACACCGGATGCTAATTTGAATCTATTAGATAAAAGGAAAATAATTGGAAATGGTAAATAAGATGGCTAATATAACAAACTCTACAAATACAAGTGTATACTTGATCGCATTTCTTCTTTCAGCTTTCTTAAAATGTATAAGATTATATTAAATAATAATTAAGCAATGTGTTGAGTTTTTAACATATAAATGTCATACATATAAAAACAACAACACAAAAATCAGAGGAAATGGAGCTATGTAGAAGTAAAGTCCAAGAACAACTGAAAATATAATTTTTTATATATAAATACAATTTAAAAAATTACTCTAGAAACTCAAATGTTATATTAGAAAACGTCCACTTAATATAAATGAAATAAGTAAACAAAGAACAAAAGAATAAAAAAATATGAATTTTAAATTTTTAAAATTTAAAAATATTTTAAAAATATTTTTAAAAAATATTTTAAAAAGCAAATGGCAGATGTAAATCCAACCATATGAATGACAGTAAATTGGACTGAATTAAATAATTTAATTAAAGGCAGAGATGATCAGATTAGTAAAAAAAGAAAGATGTTACCTACCATATGCTTTTTACAAAGACACCATTAGATTCAGGGATGCAAATAGGTTGAATATAAAATGATTGGAAAGAGATTAATGTGTAAACAGCCAACATTAGTGTGCCAAAGTATCTATATGAACATCAGGCAAAATTGACTTTAAGAAAAACAAATGTTGCCAGAAATAAATAAGGGTATTACATAATGATAAAATGGTCAAAGCATCAGGAAGATATTAACAAGAACATAAAAACAGAGCCTCAAGTAAGGTCAGCATATGGAATATAGTCAATGTTATTATAATAGTGGTGCCTGGTGACAGAGTGTAGCTACATCTGTGGTGAGCACAGCATAATGTATAGAATTATCAAATCACCATGTTGTTCACCTGAAACAAATGTAACATTATGGGTCAACTATACTTCAGTTAAAAAATCTCCAAAATACATAAAGCAAAAACAGAATTGAAGAGAGAAATATACAATTCAACAATAATATTTGGAGTCTCCAATGCCCACTTTTAATAATGGATAGAACAAATAGAAATCAATAGGGAAATAGAAGACTTAAACAGCAGTATAAATCGATTAAACTTAACAATTGTCTCTGGAATGCTCATTCCAAAACAGCAAAATGCACATCTTTCTCATGAGCACCTGAAACATTCCCCAAGAAAAACCACATCCTGGACCAGAAAACAAGACTCAATAAATTTAAAAGGATTGAAATTATGCAATGTATAATCTTTAACAACAATGTAATTGAGTTAGAAATAGATTGTATACATTAAAAAAATCCAATAAAGTCTGTTTTTAAAAAGTAATGTGTGACTTTTCCATGGTTCTTGGCCATATTGTTAATATTTAATAATTAACTACTTTATATACCAATGGAAAATCAGTTAAAATTAAAATTTTCTTAAAGATACAATTTATAAGTTCTTATTCTAGGTTAGATAGGATAAACATTCTTCACTCTTTCTTTCCCAACTCATTACAGCAATAAAAAACATAGGCAGAGTGCCTGGAATACCTATTTGAAGACACTGAAAATTAAATAGCAACAGCTAGATTGGGAAGAACACTAAAATTTGAAGTACTACACATAGTCAAGGGATTTACCATTGTTTTTCTTTCAGGATCTTCTGACCTGAATTCAACACAAGTTGAAACCTGGAAGTCAGCACTATTTTGCAGGCAATGAGAGCTCCTAAAATAAGCCCTCTAATCTGGCTTGAGGCATTGGAAAAGAACTAATTCATAAAAAGGACAAAATCTCCCATTTCTTCCCCCCATTTATTTTATTCTCTCACATCTGAGTCCCTTTATGAATCAAGTGTATTTCTGTATAGTATAAATATGTATTGGAAAACAGAAAAGTGTGAAAACATCATTTAAAATAAGTCTAAAATTGAAAGACTCAGGAATCAAAGTAACAAAATATGCACAGTGTCAGTTTATAGAAAACTAAAAATGTGATAAAATAAATCAAAAAGGACATAAAAAATGAAGAGTTACATTGTGTTCAAATGGAAGTGTCATGTAGTAAACATAAAAATTATCCATAAATTGATACATAATTTTAATGGAAAACCAATTCAAATCCCAGAAGGATTTTTGTAGATATGGACAAGTGATTCTACAATTTATTGGATAGGTAGAGGAACTAGTCTATCCAAATTCTAGATAAGTATGATAAAGTTTTAGTTTTAGTTTTATCTTCTGATAATTTTGGAAAATGAAGAACTGTTCCATGATCTTATTATGTTGATAATTACACAAATATATACATGTTTAAAATTCATGGAACTATATATCCACAGAAAGAGTTACTGTATGATAGATACAGAAATCAAATATAATATCAAATACCTAAGGAACTCCCAACAAAAGATGCATATAACTCTATAGCTAATTATAAACCATTATTGAGAGAATTAAGAGCCCTAAGTAAAGGTTGGTGTTTTCTATGTTCATGGATTTGGAAGACTCCATTTTGGAAACAAGCAAGTATCTATTAATCTGTAGAGTCAATGCAATCCCTATCAAAATCCTATCGGTTTTTGTTTTGTAAAAAAATTACAAGCTAACCCTAAAATGTATGTAATATGCACATAACCAGGAATGGCCAGCATACTTTTTCTGTTTGTTTGAGTATAGCTGATACAGAATGTTACATTAGTTTCAAGTGTACAATTTAGTGATTTGACAAGTTTATGCATTATGCTGTGTTTACCACAAGTGTAGGTACCATCTATCCCAATACATCGTTATTACAATATTATTGGCTATATCCCTTATGCTGTGCCTTTTATTCCTGTGACTTATTCATTCCATAACAGGAAGTTTGGATCTCCCAATCCTGTTCACCAATTTTGTTCAGCCCACCACCCCCATATTTTTTCACCCCCATACTTTTGAATAAAAAGAACAAGTTGGAGGGACTTGCTCTACTAGGTATCAGTATTTATTAAAAAGCTATAATGGTTAGGATAGTGGTATCTGTGTTAAGGTACACTAACAGGTCAGTGGAACAGATTCAAGAGTCTGGAAAAAAGGCCTGGGCATAGATAGACACTAGGTTTATGAAAAGATTAGTAATGACAGCAGAGAGAAAAATGTGACCCTTTCAGTCGGTAGTGTTGGGATAACTGTATGGCAATATGAGAAGAAAACTTAACATCTATCTCACACAAAACCCAATTCTGATAGATTATAAACTAAAATATGAATGACAAATCAATAAAACTTCTGGACATAAATAAATGGAGATATTCCCGTTAGTGTTATAGTCCTGGGGAATTGACAGATTGGAACCTGAATTTGAAACATTCTCATCAAACACATTCTTTCTCTTCCTATGGTGACAGATACAAGTCATATTACATTTAGGCACAGAAATCCTTTTATCCTATGAAATTATGTGCTTTAAAATGATTTTGGTAATATTGACCATTTTTATAAAACACATTCATTATAAAAATGTTGACACTTTTCAAATAATAAAATGGTCTTAGATCTACACAATGATCTTAGATCTACACAATGTACCTTAGATCATATGCAGACTATACAAATGTATATTTCACTGGACTTCTGAAATTTTTCAACATGCACTCTTTTTATAGTTCAAACTTGATTTGACTTTTTTGAAAACATCCAAATTCTGATTTTTGTAATTGTAGCATTCTCATTTTTAAACATTACCTATAGTGAGTTCTTTTTGAAAATTTGTTTGATCCACTTTGACGACTTCAAATGATATTTTCTTTGTAATTATATTTTATAAATTACATTCAGTTATTCTGCTTTCTAATTCATTAGTATTTTCAGAAAAAAAATTCTGAAAATTGTTTGGCTGTCTCTAGTTCAAAAGAAAGTATATCTTCACTGAAACATCTTTGGATAGAAAATTGAGAAAGTCATGAAATCTACCGCATAGGGCAGTTGGACAGATTAAAAAAATAACATTTGTCAAATAATTGTAACACTTGGGATGTATGAGTGCACAGTAAATTAATTACTCACTGTTGCATTAAAATGTCTAAGATTATGATCCAGGATTTTATTCTATGTCTTTAACCTGGGTATATTTCTCATGTGAGAGAAATTCCTCTGATTGATGAGGAATTTAGTTTGTTTTAGAGAGTAGAGCTTTCAGCATGACCTCTGACTTCCACCTGAACTATAGCTGTCAAACAAGGAGTGTTATTTTATGAAGTGAGGTTTTTCATCTCTACTAGTTTATATGAGAAAGTGGTGATTTTCAAACAACTCCTTTTTTAAAAAATACCAGTTTCCAAATTAAAATCACTTCTTAGATATTTGTGACAATCCAAAATGTTTAAATAGAGGAAGATTAATGATATCTCAGAAATTTCCTGTGGTGTCACAGAGTACGATCTATCTAGGAACAAAACAAAACAAAACAAAACACCTCTCTTCTGTGAACCCTAATCCCCGAGTTTATAAAGTTTGTGCTCACTTGGTTTGCTTATTTTAATCTTTCTAGGTCAGAGGTCCTAAACTCTGATGTGTTTTGGAGTTCCTCTCCATTTTTGTAATTGTTTTCCAGATCCTTCTTCCATATCCTGCATCAACCCTTCCCTTATATTTAAGTGCTGGTTCATGTTCTTCCCATGCATCTGTCCTCTCAGCCTTGCGCTGAAAACCTGACCCCTCCTCCCTCTTCACTGTGGCACCCATTCTGAGGATATGGTATCTTCTGTAAGGCTTGAAAAGTGTCTACACGGCTTTCCAGTACCACTGTGGGGACTGCTTTCCAATCTGAAATGGGGTCAACTGTTTCTCTTCTGGCTAGCTCAGGCTAACACTTTGTATGCCGCAGTTTGCATGGTGGCCTCATGGGACCCAAGCATGGGAATCAGCTGCTGTCATTTTCTGTGTTAGCCACCGTTTATCTTAGATTCTTCTTCATTATTCCAGATTCATCCAGACTTCCTTCAGAAGTGCTTTGTGTTCATTGAGAATCCCCACTAGTGCAAAGTTATTTAGAGACCTGGCAAGGCTAAGGACTTGCTATGTTATTTCTAAATATTAAAAAAGCAATAGTTTTGTTTGAAGATAAAATGTGATTCGGCAATAAACTTTGACCAGGAATGGTCACCAACTGTGACCAACTTCATGCTGGGATCAGCTGTACAGCGAAACATTTTGTATGAACTTAAGTTTTCTCATGGAATGGTCAAACACTTTCAGGCTAAAAAAAGTTATTGAGAAGTCTCCTTCTTAAATTACAGATAGAGCATCTTTTTTCTCTGTTCTCACCACAGGAATAAAATGTAATGATGTGATGGAATGGAGGTGCTAGCTAAAGCAATGGTAATGATCACTTGCAATATGTGTGTGTCATACATTGTATATCTTAAAACTTAACACAGTGAATATGTTAATGATATCTCGATAAACTTGGAAAAAAGATTTCCCCCCATCCTTTGCTCATCCAGTTTAAATAGAGTATTGTTAACATAATCTGCAATACATTTTAACACCCACTGTGTTAAAAGAACAACAACAACAGCACTATGAAATCTGGAATCCTGATTTTTATGGTTGCTGATAAGAGAAAGAGCTCGAGTCAGTTCTTCTTCAAGGATATCCTTGAAGGATATCCAAGGATATCCTTCTTCTTCAAGGATAAAAGCAAATAACACGAAGTAAAAACCTTGCTTATGTAAGCACCTAATACAGCTTCCTTTACAAAGTTTTACTAGACCATTTTACATTCTAAAATTCTCACAATTCCCTTTTGGGTGGTGATGAGTACTTCTGAGTAATGCCTAAAAGGAAAGTACTTCATCATTCTGGAAAGAAGGTCAAAGCAGGGATCTCCCAGAGGCCTATTTACAGAGGTAAATATTAAAAATATAACCCAGTACAGAATTATAATAGTTCTCTCTATGCACAGGAAAGCTACATTATTTTTTTTCCACCTTCCACTGTTACCTTTATAGAGCCTCCTATAAAACAATGTCCCAAAGGGAGATTTACATCTTTATAGTCACCTCTAATTGTAAAGGTCCCCTAGGGTAACACAAGCCTTCTGTTGGAAAGGAGAAGAATACTGTATGTTCTACCTCCTTCTTCCTTCCTCTACCTTGGAACATTATGTGGATTCTCTAAATCACTGATGAGGTCCCAGGAGCTAAAAAGGTTTCATTTCATATTGGTCAGAAGTTCTGTTTGTCCTTTATTTTGGTGATGCCCCAGGAATGCTGCAGAATGTTGAGTCAGATGGTGACTCAATTCATTTCATGTTACTTTACCTGAAAGGATTTTACATCTCTGTAATACATCCTTTTTAGAATGTATTTAGCTTTTGCACATATGAAGGCAATTCCTAGAATGGGGGCTAGCATCCCCTTTAATTAATGAGGAAAGGTGAATACTACCACAGGCTGGGTGTTTACAGCCAGAAAATTTAGGGATTTACTGAGCTGTCTTAGAACCTAGACATCTACACATGACATGGTTTTCTTTAAATATCTCTATGCAAAGGTGTACTTTACAGTGGGAAAGCATATCATTCACAGTATTTTTCAAAATTGACAGTACATTTTGTTTTGCATAAGTGCAAGCACTAATGAACTAGAAATTTTCTTGTAGGCATTGTGACTACCTTCATTCTCTTAAAATTCTCTACATATGCAAGAATTTTAATGGCCTCTGTCAATGTGCAGGGATATGAAAAGAAAGCCATGCTGCCATGACTATTTGTAAAAGGTGATAATTACTTCATATTGTCACTTCTTCCAGGGCCAGGTATACTCTTTCACAAATTAGTACATAGATATAATTGTTTATATATTTACTAGCTACATACATGTAATATGCATTTGAATAATAGACATTATTTGTATAATGTATATTTGTATAAATTTTATATTTGTACTTTTGTATAACTTGTATAAATTTTTGTATACTTTGTATATTTTGTATATATTTGTATATTTTGTATAATTTGTATTTTTGTAAAATATTTTGTATATTTGTATAAATTTGTATAAACATACATAAACTAAGCTTTCAAATAGTTTTTAAAACCAGGGCTATATGAGCTGACTAAATTATTTCTTAAAAAACAAATGGCCCTAATGTGTTAAATGCAAACTATATATTTCTATGATGCAATTAAAATGATATATGGATCATTATTTTTCCAATGTGCATAGATAATCTTTGGCATGAAGAGGTTTTGTAGTATGCCCAAGTTTTCACTACCCTAAGTAGTGAGGTGGGATATAAACCCAGGCAGGCTGACTCTAGGTTATACTTCCATCAGGACCACTGTGAGAGGAAGCAGAAAGAGTAATAGAAGCAATGGGCTTTGCAGTTCTTCCCTTAGAACAACATGAGAATATGAGGCTAATAAGTTTGAGAAAATGGTCAGACCTGGGCTATGATGCTTTCTCAGCCCCTGGTGCTGTCAGTCATGAAGTTGCTTGGGGTGGACCCATTTTTTTAGAAATCTGGGTATAGGGAAGCATCTTTGAAAGGTACCTCCTCTTTTTCATGTTGCACTGTGCTCCAGACATGTATGATCCCAGAATCATTCCCAGTTCTGCCATTTGGAAGGCACTCAATACTGTTTTTGAGGACTAGAATCATACGAATATAACAATTGTTAACACACATTTCTTGTATTATCTGTAATGGAACAAAGTAAAATTTGTAAACCATTTTTTTAAAGTTTTAATTTCAGTTCTAGTTAGTTGATTTCAGGAGTTGAACTTAGTGATTCATCACTTATATATAATACTCAGTGCTCCTCACAACAAGTGCCCTCCTTAATACCCAACACCCATTTATAATCTGGCTTTTTTTTAAGTTAACATATACTGTATTATTAATTTCAGGATAGAGTTTGGTGATTCATCAGCTGCAAATAAGACCCAATTTTCATTACATGAAGTGCCCTCCTTAATGCCCTTCACCCAATTAACCCCACTCACTTCCCCTCCCACAACCCTCAATTTGTTCCTATAGTTAATAATCTCTTATGGTTTGCCTCTATTTCTGTTTTATTTATTTTTCCTTCCCTTCTTCTATGTTCATCAGTTTTGTTTCTTAAATTTCACATATGAGTGACATCATATGGACTTATTTCACTTAGTATAATAAATTCTAGCTCCATCCACGTCATTGCAAATGGCAAGATTTCATTCTTTTTGATAGTTGAGTAATATTACATTGTATATACATATAACATTGTTCTTTATCTATTCATCCATCAATGGGCATCTGGACTTTTTGCATATTTTGGATGCTGTGGACATTGCTGATATAAACATTGGGGTGCATGTGCCCCTTTGAATCACTGCTTTTTGATCCTTTGGATAAATACCTAGCAGTGTAATTTTTGGGTCATAGGATGTAAACCATTTTTGCAATTTCAAAGATAAAAGTTCCTGATAAGTATCTAGTCATCAAGGGGTGATAAATGGAAACAATTTCTATGACAGTCCCTCTTTACTTTGGATATGCATGTGCCATTGATATTCTCTCTAGTGGTATGTTTGCATTTTTATGTTTTTATGTTTATGATTTTACTTGTGACTGTGGTTCTCTTTGCCATGTTTTCATCATAATACCAACTTCTTCAAATCTGGATGAGACTACAATGGCATTTTCATCATTTGATTCTAATCTGTTTATGAAAATAGAAAAAAATAGCAATTTTTAGGTAGTGGAAGGCTATATTCCATTGTCAAGTAAAAGTATTATGATATATATTTTTTTAAGTGGGTATTTTTATTTATTTGTACTTAAACCTATCCACCAACCAGCCAAACTGGTACTATTATCATACGTTAAAATACAAAACTTCTTTCTACAAATACTAGAATTAACAGTTCTAGTAAAACCTCACAAGGGGCAGAGGAAATCAATGAAGCACATTATAGTTTTACCCTTCACCATTAAAAACTAAGGTTGTTAACAAGAAAGCCTCACAATCTCAGAAGATACCATTATCCTTCATCACATGTTTATCTTTACTTCCTATTCTTGAGGTTAGATTCTAGAGCCTGAAGATACCCACAGTAGGACTGTATCCAGTTAGCTACAGCCAGAAACACCTGTTCCATGTTGTGCACATCCAATGCTACTGAGAGCTTTAACTCCAATCGTACCCCCTCAATAGATACAGTAAGAATGGGAAATACAATATTAAGGCAAAGATACAGGACTCTAAAAGACAAAGCCTAGGAGACGTGAAACAGCCATCGCCCAAACCAAGATCGAGTAATACTCGTCGTCACACATCTTCAGGCTGGATGTTCACAGAGTAATTTGGGAACAAATCCATGATTTGCTGGGTACTAAAATACTTAGCAGACTGCTGTATTACACTATAGCTTTCCCCAGAAGTCTCTAAGAGGGATTCCAAATCACTGACAGAATTTTGCTGGAACTGGATCTGGGGCTGCAGGGATTCCTCTCCACAGCTGTGGAGCTGGCTGTTCCAAGCTTGGGGGCACCAGGTCTGACTGGTCCAGGAGTGGTTGCTCCAAGATTGGCTGGCTGTTCCAGGTCTGGTTGCTCCAATTCGGGTTATTCCAGGTCTGGCTACTCCATATTGGAAGGTTTCCGGAAGTGTTCATCAGGTGTCCCTGGTGGTAGGAGTAGAAGGCTGGGTATTCCATGGCTGCTGTGCTATTCTGAGTCACACTCTTGCTCTCCTTTGGCCAGTGGTTTTTCTGCCACCTCTTACATTTCATTCTCTGGTTCTGGAACCAGGTCTTCACCTGCTTATAGCTAAGGTTCAGAATGTTGGAAAGTTCTTGCATCTGCTGGAGGCTGAGGTATTTCTGCCTCTGAAATCGATCATTGAGGACATAGAGTTGGGTCTGAGAGAATACGGTCCTGATCTTCTGTTTCTTACTCTGGGCCGTATCTTCCTTCCTCCCCATTCTCTCCTCTGCAGAAGCAGGCGATAGTTTCACCTTGGGACTGGTGCAGGAATCGGGGCTGTCCTGAACAAGCAGATCCACGGAGGAAGGAAGAGGAGAGACGGTCTCCGCGGGGGGCGTCTCAGCAGATGACATTTGTAGGGATGCGTAATTTTCTTCAGGCCTGCAAACCTCAGGCATTGGAGAAGAGTCCCTAGACCCGGGCATTCTGGGGCCAGGCGGGCACTGGGGCGGAGCTGGATCTGCACTCATGTTGGGGAGTTGAGGGTGGGGGAGGGGAAGAGCAAGATTGTAAGGAAGGCCCAGGCTTCTGGATCCAGGTGGAAGAGCCGAGAGGAATAGGAAGACGTCCAGGTGTAAGAGTATGAGAAAGACAGGATGAAGGGGGTCACCCCCCAAAAGTATTATGATATATTTGCAGTCCATACAGAAATTCCAATTTCCAAGAGGCAAGATGGCAGAAGAGGAGGGGACCTCATTTCATCTGGTCCCTTGAATTTATCTAGATAACTATCAAATCATTCTGTACACCTATGAATTCAACCAGAGATGTAAAAAAAGATTTGTTGGGATTCTACAAATAGAAAAACAATAAATTTTTGCAATGTAGGGGATGCAGAGAAGTGAATCTGAGGGCCTGTATTGGAAGATAAACGGTAGGGGGTGTAGGGGAGCCTCCATAACCTGGCTACTGGAAAGTGATATAGCCCCAGACTGCAAGATTGGAACTTTTAGAAGTCTGCTTCAGTGAGAAATGTCCCTGCCCAAAAGGTGATCAGACGAAGTGGGGCAGAATCCTAGGAGGGACAATGTGGTCTCAGGATCCCCAGGGTCACAGAAAGAACAGGGGTACCTGATCCAAAGTTCCCAAGCATTGGAGCAGGGAAACCAGCTATTGTCAGGGAGCCCAGGAGGGGGTTCTCAGCTCAATTTGCCATAAGCCCTGAACCTCAGCAGGATCAGGGAATTGTCCATGTAGGGGCCCTACAAAGGGAAGAAACACAGTGACAGTCCACCTTCCCCTGGGAGGATCAGTACAGGCATGTACTGCAGGAGTCTGCAGAGTTTGGCACACACAGATTGAAAACTGCTTTTCCCTGCTGTCTCCCTGAAGAGAGGAGGCCAGGAACTTTGAGCTCCAGGGCTGGAGATCAGGTGTGGCCAATTTTATTTTCATCCTCTAAAGAGAAGTAGAAAGCCTTCAGGGAACAAAAACCTCATAGAGCAACCCCAAGCAACTTACACTGAACCCAGCTCACTGGCAAAGGGTGGTGCAACTCTCAGGCAAAGACACCTGAAACTCAGTTCATCAGGCCCCTCCCTCAGAAGACCAGCTGGAACAGCAGGTGAATATCAAGTTTATGGAGCCTACAAAACTTCAAAACTCCAAGGCTAAGGGAAAATAGTATATAGAATTCAAGGGATTTTTTCATGATTCTTTTATATTTCAGTTTAAATTTTTCCTTTTCCTTTTTTCCTCCTTTTCACTAGTTTCTTATTTTATCAACTCTTTGTTTTGAAGTCTTTTTTTTAAAACTTACATTCTTATGTTTATATTTTATAGATATATTCTTAATTTTTGGCTTCTTTTCACTGTGTTCAATTTCATATATATATATGTGTGTATATATATATATATATATATATATATATATATATATTTGCTTTCTTTACAAATTTGGGATTTAGTGTTTTCTAACAAGTAGACTAAAATACAGCCAGGACCAAGTGGATCACCCTGTTTTGTCCAAGTGGACATTATATTTTTTCTCCCCTCCCCCCTTTTATCTTTTTCTTTTCTTTTTTGGTTTCTGACCTCTTCGGATTTGTCTAGTGTGTATTTCGCTTGGGTCATGTTGATATTTTTGATTTTGCTCTCTTGTTCATCCATTCTTCTCTGGGCAAAATGACTAGGAGGAGGAATTCACAACAAAGGAAAGAACCGGAAGTAAATTTCTCTACCACAGATCTAGTCAGTATGGATATAAGTAAAATGTCAGAGCTGGAATTCAGAATAATGATTATAAAGTTACTAGATGGGTTGAAAAAAAGTCATAAGAAACACCAGAGAATCTCTTAGTACAGAAATAAAATTTTATGATGCTGAAGTTAAAAATGACTTAACAGAGAGAGATGCAGTCTAAAATAGATCCTCTAACAGCTAGGATAAATGACGCAGAAGAGAAAGTCAGTGACATAGAAGACAAGATGATGGAAATGAAGGGTTCTGAGGAAAAGAGAGAAAAGCAACTAATGGACAATTAGGGAAGACTTTGAGAAAGCATCAATATCATAAAGTGAAACAATATTAGAATCACTGGGGTCCCGGGGGAAGAAGAAAGAGAGAAGGGGACAGAAGGAATATTTGAGCAAATCATAACTGAGAACATCCTTAATCTGGGGAAAGAAACAGGCAATCAAGCCCAAGAGGTAGAGAGAATCCCCCCTCAAAATCAATAAAAATAGATCAACACCCCAACATATAATAGTGAAACTTGAAAATTTCAGAGATGAAAAGAAAATCCTAAAAGCATCTCAAGACAAGTGGTTCTTAAGCTACAGGAGTAGGGTCATTAGACTGGCAGCAGACCTATCCACAGAGACTTGGCAGGTCAGAAAAGGGTGGCATGATATATTCAGGGTACTAAATGAGAAAAATAGGCAGCCAAGAATACTTTATCCAGTAAGGTTGACATTCAGAATGGAAGGAGAGATAAAGAACTTCCTGGACAAACAGAAACTAAAAGAATTTCCAACCCTGGAGAAATATTAAAGGGGATCCTGTAAGTGAAGAGAGCCAAAAGTAACATAGTCTAAAAAGAAACAGAGACAATCTACAGAACAGGGACTGTACAGATAATACAATGGCACTAACTTCTTATCTTTCAGTAGTTACTCTGAACGTAAATGGGCTAAATGCTTCAATCAAAAGAGACAGAGTATCAGATTGGATAAAAAAGCAAGACTCATCCATATGCTGTCTACAAGATACTCATTTCAGACCTAAAGACATACCCAGATTGAAAGTGAGGGGGTGGAGAACCATTTATCATGCTGGTGGACATCAAAAGAAAGCTGGGGTAACAATATTCATATTAGAAAAATTAGTTTTTTTATGTATACAATTTTAATCGTTTCCTGCAATTGGAAAAATACATGGCATATTGATCAATTAGTATCCTTTTTGTACTTGTATTATAAAAGGTATGCTTTCATTCATTATAAGTACTGAAGATTCCAAAATGGAATTTGTATCTAGGTAGTACATTTTAATGTAAACAATTAAAACACATGAGAGACTATGGACTCCGGGGAACAAACTGAGAGTCTTAGAAGGGAGAGGGGTAGGAGGATGGGTGAGCCTGGTGATGGTATTAAGGAGGTCATGGGTTGCATGATGTACTGGATGTTATATGCAAACAATGAATCATGGAACACTACATCAAAAACTAATGATGCAGGGTGCCTGGGTGGTTCAGTGGGTTAAGCCTTTGCCTTCGGCTCAGGTCATGATCTCAGGGTCCTGGGATCGAGCCCCACATTGGGCTCTCTGCTCAGCGGGGAGCCTGCTTCCCCCTCTCTCTCTGCCTGCCTGTCTCCCAACTTGTGACCTCTCTTTCTCTGTCAAATAAATAAATAAAATATTTTAAAAAACCAATGATGCACTGTATTGTGACTAACATAACATTAAAATAAGATAAAATAATAAAATAAAATAAAATGTAATTATGCACATATACACACAGAGTTCTAAAAATGACATAGGCTATTGATTCCGTCTGCAAGCCAGGTATAGAATACAAATTAGTTTTAAACCAAAGGGATGAAGAGGGACACGACATCATACTTAAGGGGTCTATCCAACAAAAAGATCTAACAATTATAAATATCTGTATACCTAATTTGGAAACAGCCTATTATATAAACCAATTAATAACAAAATTTAAAAAATGTCAAAGATAATACAATAATAGTAGGGGAATTAAATACCCCACTCAGAGCAATGGACAGATCATCTAAGCAGAAGATCAACTAGGAAAGAAGGGCCTTAAATGATGCACTGGACCAGGCAGACTTCACAGATATATACAGAGCATATTCTAAAACAACAGAATACACATTCTTCTTAAGTACACATGAAACATTATCCAAAATAGATCACATACAGGGTCACTCATCAGGTCTCAAACAGTACCAAATATTGGGATTATTCCCTGCATATTTTCAGACCACAATGCTTTGGAACTTGAACTTAATCACAAGAGGAAATTTGTAATGAGTCAAATACTTGGAATTTAAAGAACACCCTACTAAAGAATGAATGGGTCAACCAGGAAATTAAAGAAAAATTTAAAAAAATTCATGGAAACAAATAAAAATGAAAACACAATGGTTCTAAAGTTTTCATACAACTATGGTGGTCCTAAGAGGGAAGTACAAACCAATAAAAGCCTTTCTCAAAAAGTTAGAAAAAATCTCAAATACACAATCTGAATATACTAATAAAGTTGCTGGAGAAAGAACAGCAAATAAAGCCTAAACCAATCAAAAGAAGAGAAATAATAAAGATTAGAGCAGAAATCAATGAAATAGAAACCAAAAGAACAGTAGAACAGATCGATGAAACTTGAAGCTGCTTCTTTGAAAAAAATAATATCAATGATAAACTCCTAGCCATACTTCTAAAAAAGAGAAAGGACTCCAATTAATAAAATCATGAATGAAAGAGGAGAGATCACAACCAATACCAAGGAAATACAAACAATTGTAAGAACATATTATGAGCAAATATATGCCAACTAATTAGATCTGATAGAAATGGTTGCATTCCTGGAAATGTATAAACTATGAAAACTGAAACAGGAAGAATAGAAAACCTGAACAGACACATAACTGGTAAGGAAATTGAAGCAGTGATCAGAAATCTCCCAACAAACAGAGTCCAGAGTCAGAAGGCTTTCCAGGGGAATTCTACCAGTAATACCTATTCTTCTGAAACTGTATTTAAAAAATAGAAATGGAAGGAAAACTTCCAGACTCATTTTGTGAGGTCAGCATTACCTTGATCCCTCAAAAAGAAAAAGACCCTATCAAAAATGAGAATTACAGAATGATATGATCCTTTCAATTGATGCAGAAAAAGCATTTGGCTAAATGCAGCATCCTTTCTTGAATAAAACTCTCCATAGTGTAGGGATAGAGGGAAGACACCTCAATATCATAAAAGCCATATATGAAAAGTGCACAGTAAATATCACTCTCAGTGGGGAATAATTGAGAGCTTTTCCTTTAAGGCCAGGAACACAACAGAGATGCCCACTCTTACCACTGTTGTCCAATATAGTACTAGAAGTCCTAGCCTCAGCAATCGGACAACAAAAAGAAATAAAAGACATCAGATGGCAAAGAAGAAGTCAAGTCTCACTCTTCACAGATGACATGATACTTTATATGGAAAACCCAATAGACTCCACCCCACAATTACTAGAACTCATACAGGAATTCAGCAAAGTGGCAGGATATAAAATCAACCCACAGAAATCAGTTGTATTTCTATACACTAACAATGAGACAGAAGAAAGAGAAATTAAAGAATTGATCCCATTTACAATTGCACCCAAACCCATAAGATACCTAGGAATAAACGTAACCAAAGAGGTAAAGGATATATACTCTAGAAACTACAGAACATTTAAGAAACAAATTGAGTAAGACACAAAGAAGTTAAAAACATTCTATGCTCATGGATTGGAAGAATAAATATTGTTAAAATATCTATGCTACCCAAAGCAATATACACATTCAATGCAATCGCTATCAAAATACCATCATTTTTCACAGAACTTCAACATATAATCTTAAAATGTGTATGGACCTAGAAAATACCCCATATACCCAGAGAACTGTTGAAAAAAGAAAACCAAAGCTAGTGGCATCACAATTCTGGACTTCAAGCTATATTACAAAGCTGTGATCATTAAAAAAAAAAAAATACAGTACTGGCACAAAAACAGTCATATAGATCAATGGAGCAGAATAGAGAAACCAGAAATGGACCCTCAACTCTATGGCCAACTAACCTTCAACAACACGGAAAAACATATCCAGTGGAAAAAAGACAGTCTATCCAATAAATGGTGCTGGTAAAAGTGGACAGCCACATGTAGAAGAATGAAACTGGACCATTTTCTTACATCATACACAAAGATAAACTCAAAATGAATGAAAGACCTAAATGTGAGACAGGAATCCATCAAAATCCTAGAGGAGAACACAGACAGCAACCTCTTCGACCTCAGCCACAGCTATGTCTTGCTAGACGCCTCTCAAAAGGCAAGGGAAACAAAAGCAAAAATGAACTATTGGGACTTCATCAAGATAAAAATCTGCACAACAAAGGAAACAGTCAACAAAACTAAAAGGTAACCTATGGAATGGAAAAAGATATTTGCAAATGACATATTAGATAAAGGGCTAGTATCTAAGATCTATGAAGAAATTATGAAACTCAACACTGAGAAAACAAAGAATCCAGTCAAGAAATGATCAAAAGATGAACAGACATTTCTCCAAAGGAGAAAGACAAATGGTCAACAGACACATGAAAAAATGCTCCACATCCCTTGGCATGAGGGAAATGCAAGTCAAAACCACAATGAAATACCACCTCATACCAGTCCATATGGTCAAAATTAACAAGACAAGGAACAACAAATGTTGGCAAGAATGTGGAAAAAGTGGAACACTCTTATGCTGTTGATGGGAATGCAAGCTGGTATGGTCACTCTGGAAAACAGTATGGAGGTTCCTCAAGAAGTTAAAGATAGAGCTACCCTACAACCTAGCAATTACACTACTAGGTGTTTACCCCAAAGACACAAATGTAGTGATTCAAAGGGGAACCTGTACCCCAATGTTCATAGCAGCAATGTCCACAATAGCCAAACTGTGGAAAGAGCTGAGCTGTCCTTTGAAAGATGAATGGATAAAGAAGATGTGATGTACATATACAAAGGAATATTACTTAGCTATCAGAAATGATGAATACTCATCATTTACATCAACTTGGATAGATCTGGTGGGTATTATGCTAAGTGAAGTAAGTCAATCATAGATAATTATCATACAGTTTCATGCATATGTGAAATATAAGAAATAGCATAGGGGATGGGGTGGCTGAGTGATAGGCATTAAGTGATGTAGTGAGCATTGGGTGTTATATGCTACTGATGGATTACTGAACATTATATCTGAAACTAAGTATGTACTATATGTTGGATAATTGAATTTAAACCAAAAAAAAAAAAAAAGAAATACTCTTAAATACCTATATAACAATCCAAAAAGACTATCTAAGTACTGTGCTGGTTATGAACTATAATTTTCTTCCCCATTTCAAAGAATAGAGAGATAATATCCAAAAGATAATAAAGATACTATCTAAAATTGGGCTCAGTTTTGCAATAGGTTTGGTAGGTTTGCAGACATGAAGACATGAATATCACAAACTTTGAGGAGTTGAACTTTCTAGGAAAGGGAAGGGGATTGAAAAATGTAATGCCAATAAATGTAACATCTGGTGTATGAGACCTATCAGTCAGCTTGCTGTGTAACAAACCATCCTAAAAATCTGTGGGTTTTTATTATTCCTCATGATTCTTGGATTGGTTGTGTAAGCTGTATGATCTAGGATGGCTAGGTTAGGATTGGCTAGTCAATGATGGCATTACTCATCTGTCTAGGTGTTGGCTTGACTTTAGCTGGGGCCATGAGCATGTCTGGGCATTTGTCTCATTTCTAGCAGATTGACCTAGACTCATTTGTTTGGTGGTTACAGGGTTCCCCCGAGCAACAAGAGGGGCCAGCCCCAGCACTCAAGACTTTCCAAGTTTCTGCTGCTGTCACATTTGCTATTAAGTCACATGGACAAGGCCATGGACAAAATAAAAAGAATCTTTATAGCTGTTTTCACAAATAACTTTCCAAAGTACAAGACACACTTTTACCCTTCACCTGCCTCTTTAAAGTTTTGCTAATGTGCACATAAAGATTCAATATCACAGATTTTCCACTTGGTAGTAAATTTGGATAATAATGTTTGTGAACTGTCATAGTGAATATTGAGACAGTGAGAGTTTGGGTAGCAAGGATAGGTGCATTTTCAAATGGAAATCTGAAAGTGGCAGAAACTGTGTTTAAGGAAAAATGAACACCTTTGGAGAACTTTGTGTTGTACTTCTTATACTTTCAGCTAACCTTTGCCCGTAGATGAGTTATCTGAGCAGCCTATAATTGGAATGGGTCTGTGATTACCATTTTATAAAGAAAATTTCCAGTGACTCATTTTACTAATATATTTATCCATCAGTACCAGGCATGGTGCTAATGTGCTTGGGATCTAAGGAAGAAAGCCTTTGCCCCCTGGGAATGTGTGTCTCCTGCAAACTGAGTCTCCAAGTCCCTGTCCTTTATTAAACATTTTTTTTTTTTCCATTTGACCCTCTTCTATGTTAAAGGAAAGGGGAAAGTGTTAGGATGTAGTTTTTCTGAGTTTTAGAAGTTACAAATTGATATCATTAAGAAGCATGATTTTTCTTCTGTTTTGTCAAAATGCTCCACATGTTGCAGTAATTCATGGCCTATTTAAGAATCATTAAGCTCTCCAATTATTAAAACAAATTATGAACACAGGTTCTCCACAAGCATGATGTTTTAAACTGGGGGATTCTGCACATTCATCACGTGTTACACTCATTAGTATTTTAAACACATTAATTTCATAGCTACTTATCAATTATATAAAATGTTTATTTGTAAGAATAATTTTTTTCTTCTACAGAAAGGAAAAATGATTAATGACATTACAAAGAAAGTTTGAGAAACATAAAAATATTTCTCTGTGGATGGGAAGTGTTTCTTCAACATTTAATCAAATGTAGACACAATAAAACATCTACCCCATGTACCACACATACCATCTTCACTATACCCTCTTGAGTTAGAGTTTCTGTCAGGGCTTCAGAATAAATTAGTATCCCTCCAAACCCCACTGTCCCCAATCCCAGAGCATCATGGTGTGCTCTTTTCCCTTACAAGAAAGTAATATTGGGGTTGGGGACAGGAATCCATGTCTCACTCCTCAAGCTACAACCTCACACATGGCTCTGATTACAGTGGTTCCCACTTATCTGTGGTTTCACTAGCCCTCAATCAACCTCAGTCCAGAAGAGATGATTCTCCTGATCTGTCATCAGGTCAGTAGTGGCTTAATGTTATATCACAATGCTTATGTCATTCATTTCATCAGCTCATCACATACACATTTTATCATTTCACATCATCACAAGAAAAAGGATACCTACAGTACTATAAGGTATTTTGAGAGAGATCACATTCATGTAACTTTTTTACAATACATTTATTATAATCGTTTTTAATCAGTTATTAATCTCTTACTATCTTTAATTGATACATTAAACTTTATCATAGGCATGTCTGTATAGGAAAAAAAAAAACATAGTATATATAAGGTTCAGTACTATCCATGGTGTCAGGTATACACGGGGGGTCAGAGAGTATATACCCCCAAAGATGATGGGGAGAGGCAACTGTACTTCATGTAGAACTCAAACATACAAAGTTCTTTCCAGTGGCAGGAAATAGAACATGGATAGAAGTCATTCTATCTCATCTTTATTGCAAAATTAAGACAGAAAGGAGGGAAATGGAAAATTACTTTCAACAGTGAAACACTAATGTAAGCAAGGATATGGAAATATAAAATGTTAGAATTGGAAAGTCCTTACATTTAAGCTACATTAACCACCCCATTTTACAGATAAGAAAACTGAGTCTAAGGAAAGTAACCTCATGTGCAAACAGGGTGAACAAGGAGGGAACTTCTGCATTGGAGTCCTTCCTCTCACATTTCCAGTGGTTTCTACCTCTAACAACTAGATTTCAATTGCTATCAATCACCTCCAGGGAAGCAGGTTTTGACTGTGTAGTTTAGAACAATTGGTACTTAGCAGCTCAGTGTGACTTGATGAAAATTACTTAATCTCTTAGGTCTCAGTTTACCCCCTGAGAGGAAGGGTTATTATAGTCTTTTACTCAGTAATCAGAGCCTAGAAGGTCCAGAAGCATCTGTACCTCGTAAGAGTGACTTTGGATAATGTTCTCACCTTGTTATATAATTTACTGATTTCAGATCTGCATTTCAAAGTATTTTATTGTGAAGATATATAACCTGTGTATTAATGGGAATAGGGACCAGAGACAATAGGAGAGGAGGGGCGAAGAGGAAGGCCCTATCTTCAGGACACTCTTTGTTTTGCCATTTTTACACAGCACCATTGTAAGGCTAAAACTCTGGCCTGAAGGAGTTAAGGTGCCTACCCTCCTCATTCAGTCTACTCTGTCTGGCAGAATTGTTACTTGCTCATCCAGTATGCTTTTGAACTTGCTTGCTCCACTTATCTATATGGCTCACTCCTGTACCTCACCAAGGTCTTTGTTACAAGTCACCTTCTCAATAAAGAAGGCAGCAAGTCCTCCCTGCATCCCACTCCCCTTTCCAACTCTTCCTGGGTACCAGTTGGTACAGGCTGAGAAGTGATCCTCTTACAAACTGCTCCAGGTAATTTTGCATCCACGATATGTGTCCAGCATCAATCAACAAAGACTCTGCTCCATAGTTTCTCAGAGTCTGTAAAGAGGTTGTGCTCTGAAAACACCATCCCAGAAATGGCACACCCCACTCTGTTTACATTTCACTTCATCACAAATAAGATGGCCAGACACAGCCCCAACAGGGGGTAAGGGAGATGCAATTCTACCACATATATACAGAGAGGGCTGGTGCAGTATTTGGTGAATAGGACCAATGACCACCATAATCTGTATCTAGCTGCCAAATATTTTCTCTCTCCTTTGTCAGGGAAGATTCAGCCTACCCTTCTTCAAATGAAGCATCCCAAAAGGTCCACCTGATCCCAGTCTCAAGCTCAAGATTATTTGTATGTGTGCTGGCATCCACATTAATTCACATGGTTTTCCTTTGTCCACTGACTCCTAAACAAAAAGAAAAGCTATTTGACCTATCCCCACATGTGTAGTATATCTGCAGTGATGGAGAAGAGCCAGGAAAATCACAGTCAACTCACTGGTTTGCAGAAATTCTGAGACCCCACTGGACAGATCCTGAGCAGGCTCTGTTCCCTGGGAAGAAAGCATCTCCTTTGATTAGACTAATTCTGCTCCCAGAGTATGGCTCCAAAGGACAATTTTCCTGGCTCTTGACTCCATTGTTCAAGAGTTTATTATTTTTCCACAACTGCATTGGTCATGGGGAAGTGGATATTGGAGAAGAAGCCCCCATTAAGGTCTAATCAGCTTTTCCAGATCACAATCTGCCCTTTATAGATAGTAATGCAAAAGTACATCTTAGTTTCAAATAGTCACAGATGTCTTTTCCTGACTTGATGTTCCTTTGGCAGTAGAACTCTCTAAAACCTAGCCAGCTTCTTACCTATTAAGAGAGTTTCAAATGTGCATAGCCACATTCACAGAACTTTTGTCAACGCAATTCTAGGGTCCAGTAAGTGTCTTGGCTTTCCCATGTCACTGCCTCTCCCACCCTTTTACTTTCAAATGAACTCTTACTCCTTCTTTTAAATTAAGTACAAGTGCCTTGGCTATATCAGCCTTCAGTGGAAGAGTTAGACCTTGGTCTCTTATCCTGAAACCATATTCAATTAAAGATTTTATAGGGTGGCAACTTAACCCATTTACCAATTTTTAGCAGTGGTCTGATTATTTCTGGAAAGCTGAGTTTCAATAGGCTTTTAACTCTCAAGGGATTTCTTGATATGATTTACTGATGGAGATGAGGAGCAGTTGCCTTTTCTAACCCTATAAGAACCTGTATGTGATTTATCTTTCTTTTCTCTTTCATAACTACTTTCCAACTGGCCAATTAGCTTCTGAGATAATTTCTTTCTTATGTAAACTTACCAAGCACAGTCAATAGCAGCCAACACATTCTAATTAATGTTCCTTTTCCAACCATTGTTCAAAGAGCTCTGTACTCATTAGACATGCTCTGCCTTATTGCAGGTGTCAACTTTACCAAACATTTTACCCATGTGTGACATGAGCAACCTTGCTTCCAGTCCTAAGCCAACACTAAATGTTATATATTTGTTATAGCACTCTTTTTCAAAGTACTGATTTTATTTTTATTGAGATAAAATTGACATTTAACATAATATCCGTTTCAGTTATACAAATAATGATTTGATTTACATATATATTGCAAAATGGTCACCACAATAAATCCAATTAGAAATATATTTTTCTTGTGATGAGAGCTTTTATGATCTACTCTTAGTGACTTTTGATTATGCAGTACAATATTGTCAACTATAGTCACAATGCTGCACATTGCACCCCTGGGATTTATTAATCTAATAATGGGAAGTTTGTACATTTTGATTCCCCTCACTGCTTCTCCCACTTCTCAATCTCCACCCCTGGAATCCACTAGTCTGTTCTCTGTATCCATGACTTCAGTTTTTTATTTTGTTTTGTATTAGTTTCCACATATAAGTGAGATCATAGGTATTTGTCTTTCTTTTATGACTTATTTTACTTGTTTCAGCACTGTTTGAAACCCATGCTTATTTATTTATTTTTGAAGTTTTATAAATTATTTTTTTAGAAAGAGAGAGCACACATGCATGAGTGAAGGAAAGAGGAGAGAGAGAGAGGGAGAGAATCCCAATAGACTCCTCACTTGCTGAGAGCCCAATGTGGGACTCTATTACAGGACCCTAAGATCATGACCTGAGCTAAAAACAAGAGTTGGACACTTAACTGACTGACTTTTGGTGTTCCAAACCCATTTTAAAATTAGTCAGTATACAACAGGAAATAACACATATGCATGCACGCACACACACACGCACACACACATGCACACAAACTTCCTCTTGTTTCTCTCTCTGTGTGCATTTCTAAGTTTAGAGTCTGTTAATGAGAGACATGTGCAAAGTTCCAGAAGGCGATAATGACACAGAGGTTATTATTCCCCAGAGGCATGTTTAGGCAGGCAAATGGAGAGAGGGGAGGACTTGCACTGGGTCCCTCTGGATGTTGAGAGTTCATTCAGCCCTGAAAGTTCCCACAATAACCTTACCCTCTCTTTGTTCCCCTAGCTGTTCAAATGCTTAAGCAAGACTCAAATTCCCTATACATAATTCTTTCCACATTAAAAACATGGATACTTTTTGTCTTTTCTAGCTGGAATCCTAACCAAATTCATTTTTCTGGTTGCTATATGTGACCATCAAACTCGTGCTGTTTTGTTTTTGTTTTGTTTTGTTTTGTTTTGTTTTAACCTTAACTGAATGTTTAATTCCCAGACTAAAATATAAGCTCCATGAAGGGAGAGAATTTTCTTGTTGGCACAGTACTCGGTCTTCAGTGATTTACAGGGCATGGCATACTCACTGCAGCAAAGAGATGATGAATTAATTCATTAATTAATTCATTAATAACAAACATTCATTAATTCATTAATAACAAACAGGATCTGGTCAGTTGAATTAACTACCTCAGAAAGGTTCTTTAACTGGAAACTCAGTGGAAAGGATAAATGTGGGATTTGTTTAGAATTACTAAACCCACACTCTGTAAGAGCAATTCATTATTATATCTAACATGTAAATGAAATGAAAGAAATAAGAATCTCTAACAGTCTGCTCCTAGATCCTCTTTACTATGGACCTAATTGATGATAATCCTTTAAACTGTGCTTAGGGGAATGGTCTTTGGGATGGTACAGTCTCGGGACATTTCTTTAGGTCTCATGGTGAAATTGGTCCTATTCCACATCTAATGGTTGCAGCAAAGTCTTATTCTGTTCTGGGAATACCAAAATGTTTCTAGTTACAGAGGTCCTGTGAGCCTCACCAGCCTTCTGTTGAATTAGCAGTTGGCGTGGGTGTCTGTCACGTTTATAATTATTTTTTGTTGCCTGTTTCTTACTTTTCTTTTTGATTTGAGTGTGTGGTTCAATAAGACTTTAAAGTGAAAATGATAATTATTATATAAGCTAATACTGTATGGATCTATGCCAGACACTAAGGGTTTTTCATTTAATCATCTCCTTTCTTCTTTATAACCCATTTAGAATGTGGTCATTCCACCCATTTTACAGATTAGAATGAGGCTTTAATAGGTCATATTACCTGTTAAAGCTTGGACTTGTGAATTCAGGGGGATCTGATTCTGGGCTTTCAATTATAGTCTACTACCACTAGCCCCTTATCACATTTTATGTGTTTATTATCATTTAAGACTTACAGAATATTTTGTACATATCTTATCACATAATAATATCACTAATAATACTGGTTATCATTTGTTAAAATGTTTACCATGTTGAGCAAGGCACTATACTGAGATATACTATACTGCAATTAACAGAAAGGGACGTGGGGGATAAGGGTGTAAACATGAAGGAAAGCCAAACTTTTGACAAAGAAAACAAAGCATACAGAAAATTCATTAATAGAACCACTTTGCTTCTCCTTTTGCTTTGTTTCAGGAATATCAAATTGACATATTTTTTGCTCAGACCTGGACAGACAGTCGCCTTCGATTCAACAGTACAATGAAAATACTCACACTGAACAGCAACATGGTGGGATTAATATGGATTCCAGATACAATCTTCCGTAATTCTAAAACTGCAGAAGCTCACTGGATCACCACTCCCAATCAGCTCCTCAGAATTTGGAATGATGGGAAAATCCTTTATACTTTAAGGTGAGATGTTGGTGGATTTTTAATCACTGACAGGTTGATAATTTAGATCATTGTAGAGATGGGACCCTATTTTCATTGTTGCATTCTATCACTTCTCATGTTCGACAGGCTACAGGATCCTGAAAAAGTTTGTTCCAATGTCACTATATGTGAAAATAAAGAATAAAGGCATACAAATGATCTTCAATGAATATAAACTGATTCCTTCATCAGAATCCATGTCTGTTGGAAGTGGGCTGTGGAATTTTCTTTAATATATTTAACCCATGGGTTAAATATATTTAAGGCTAGAAAAATAAAGATGTCTTGGTGTACTAATTAACAAATGTAATCATAACCAAATTTAAGACCACAGGAAAAAAAGAGCACAGAGGACATTTCCCAGTACATCCTTAATGGAAGTGGCAGCTACAGTGTAATGAGTCTTCCTGGGGGCCAGGCAGCCCTTACAAAGCTGGGCAAGGTAAGAGAAACTGCACTTCAAAGATGTGAATTGACTTGCTTGTCCAAAGTCACCATTGAGAACTAGTGTTATCAGAATTTGTGCCTGTGTCTGTATCTCTCAGAAGTCTTTCCACAAGGCTGGCCCAAGTCTAAGTGAACACCAAGCTGTAACATACCAGAGGGATACCCTGCACCTTGGGCAGCTTTTCTGTTTGCCTAGAGTTAGGATCAGGGCAGTATCCTCCAGACACTGTTGTCCCCACTGCCCATGATCTCTTAGGAGCACTATATGTGCTCACTCTCTTCTATCACTTTCTTTCACCACCTTTGCAGCACCATGGCTCCCCTCTCTGTCTCCTGCTCCTGCTTTTGTGAAGCCCTTTCTCCTTCTGTTCTTTCTGCCTCAGGACTTCCTCATTACTTCACTCACTTTTCTCTCTCCTGCTGGCTTAACTAATCCATTTCCACATCTATTCTGAGGTTTCCCACATGCCTACCTCCAACCCAGAACTTCGTTTCTGGAGTCCAGATGCTTGGAGCCTCCTGCCTATGGGATGTCTCCTCCTGAGTGTCTGAAAGGCATTGTAAATTCCGCATGCCTCAGGAGAAGGTGACTTGTCTAACTCTTCTGACCCATTTATCTTCTTGGCTCAGTGAAGCCTACCACCAGCCCCTGGGCACTGCTCTTCTCTCACCCCCACATTTAGTAAATGAGCTCTTATTTGCAGGTGAGTTGTGGCCACGCGAAGTCTATAACTCAGAATGGTAAACAAGTATCCACAGCACAAACAAAAGTACAGATTAAAACCAAAAGAAGTGGAAGATTGGAGAATTTCAACTTTCAGGGAAATAATAATTTTGTCAGGCGGGGAACATCGACAACAAATCCACAGCAGGTAGCTCAGCTGATGGATTATATTTAGAGAGTTGGAGTCTGTAACAGGTTTTTCCACATTAGTCTTAAAGGAGTGCAGAGGAGACTCTGAAGTGAAGGTGAGCCTCAGCAAACCAGATTGGGGACATCACCTATCCTGGGATCCTTCATAGGAACTCGGGCCCCAGTGCTGTCTGTTCTTGAAGGATGCAATGCGCATGCTTATATAGCCACCACCTGCATAATCTAATGAGAGTGTTGTCCAAATATGAAGTCCCTTCTACAAGTGGATTAGTTTGGCATTATACCTATTTAGAGAAATACACTAGTTTGAAAATGGAAGGCTTTAATTCAGTCAAACATATTGAAGACAAAGACATACAAAATAATAGTTGTTTTTGTCTTCTCTCTGACTTGGGTTTTATTTCTAGACATAGTTTGGAATTTTTAGTAACTGAAATTCTCTCTGCTACCAATAATTAAAAACAGAACAAAATAACACAAAAGTCACTAAATGGTTATCCCTGAATGGCACCAATGCCAAGAGTGAGTTAAGTGCACAGCTCTCACTCCCCAGTTGTGGTAAAAGGTGACTGATCCTTAGCTTTGACCTGGGACTTTTCTGGGTTGCTCCTGGCTGACCTCAAGAGTGACCCTTGGCTCTCCTGCAGGCTCACTATAAATGCAGAATGCCAGCTGCAGCTGCACAACTTTCCCATGGATGAGCACTCCTGCCCGTTGATTTTCTCCAGCTGTGAGTACCAACTTGGAGTATAAATGCTGTGTAAAGGAATGTCTATCTTCTGTTGATTTATGGCAGATGGTCATGAGAGTGATTATAGCATCATTACGTGACAGAAAAAATAGATAATGATTTTGGTATTAGACACATGGGTGTTTTCACTCTATCGTGTAGGACGTATGTTACAGAATAGGTAACTTTGGAAAAGCTGTGAGCAACTTGACCATATAATGATGAAAGTGTCAGAAATTGGTGAACAGTTGACTTACAAATAACCTTTATGCTAATGAGCTGTGCATATTATTCTGAAGTATACAAAATCATTTGTGATATTTTTGGGTTTAATATTATCTTCAAGCAAGGCATTTTGTCTTCTGAATAGAAAGATAAAAATTTATTTAAATATATTTACATTTGTCTTATTGTAGTACTGTAGTAATTTAATTTTTCACTATTTTATTTTCTAATATCTTACATCTGATTAATATTAGCTAACTAAATTCTTCAAGACAATTCTAGTGCATACAAGGATACATAAAAAAGGAAATATCAAATTTATGTGTTTATTTATAAAATAACATTTTAAGTAAAGCTCAATAGGGAAATATATCTGTAGAACTTAGGAAGTTCCTTTTAAATGTGTTGATCACAAGTAGCTAAGTATGACTCATAAGAATTTAATTAACTTTATTGGCTTTCTATAAAATTGCATATAAAGCTTGACAAACAAATGTGATGAAATCTCAAGCAGAGCTTTTGTGGCTTCCCTCGCTGGACATTAAAGTGAAAAGACAAAAATGAAATAAGAGATGAACACACTTTACAGTTCATTTTAGGCAGAGAAAAAGACAAGGTAGAAAGAAAAATTTCACTGATCTACACTGGGCAAAAATATTCTTTTGCAGAGATTAGTTTAATTAGTTGAATCCCAATTTAAAATAACATTTTCCCCCAAATCATTATGTATGTTGATAACACATATTTTTAATGCCTAAGAAGTAGATGGCTAATGTCTGTGAATGTCTGGTAAACTTGCCTGTAGATTTATTTAGGCCTGCTATTCTCTATTTATTTAATTAACTTGAAAATTATGGAACCATTCAAATCGTCTATTTCTTTGTGAGTCAGTTTGGTATATATGTATATAATTTTCCTAGTAATTTGTCCACTTCACTATTTACCAATGTTCTCAGTGAACCCAATTTAGCTATGTAGACCCTTCCAATGCTCTGATATGTTATTAATTCATCTATTTACTTTATAACCTTAATGGTTGTTTCTCATTATTTTAGACATCTATATTTTGCTTTTTTTTTCTAGTTCTTTATGCAATTTGACAACATCTTATTTCTTCACTAAATTTTTAATGTCATCTTCCATTTATTTAAATTTCCAAACCTTTCTGATATCTTTGTGGGAGCAACTTGCAGACTTTGTTGTTTTGTTTTACTCAGTTACATGGTAATTCATTTACTTTTCTGTTCAATAAGTAATTTTTCATTTGAGCTCATGTTTCTTGTAATTTTTTTCTGTAGGATTTCTTTGGGGCTTACATTTTCTTAGGAGGTTTTGCTCTGGTTCTGCCTGGTGTCTCTATAACTTTAAAGTTTAAACCTGGATTTCTAGGCTACAGAGTTGGTATGAATTCTAGCTACATATCTGTGATTTCAGGTTGTGATTGTACATTCCTGGAAGGAATTTTTTGCTTTTCTATTGTTCCCAGAGCCAAGTCAGGACAGGGAATCTACTTTTAGGGGGAGTTTCTCCTGAGTCCACAAGTTGAGGAACCCAGTGTCTATCAACAGATGCATGGATAAGCAAAAAGTGGGAGAAAGGATAAAAGATCATGATCCTACTATATATATTCTATATGAGACACAATTTAGATTCAAAGACAAATCATTTGGAAGTGAAATTATGAAATAAGATATATAATGCAAGTAGTGACCAAAAGAGAGTTGGATTAGTTATATTAGTATAAAACAAAATATATTAAAGAAAATAGTTATTAAAGACAAAGAAGCACATTTAATAATAATAAAATGTATCAGCACATCAAGAAATACACAGTAATAATAAACAGGCATAATGTTCTAATAATATAACATTAAAATACATAAAGTAAAATTAAAATTTAAGTAAAAATTGACTTATCTGGAGGGAAAAACAGACAACTCAGCAATAATAGTTAGATATTTTAGTAACCCACTTTCAAAAATGGAGAGAAAAAACTGTAAATAGGAGGTCTACCAGGGAAACAGAAGACCTGAATAGTACTTCAAAGCAACTAGATCTAGTAGTATATATAGAGTGTCCACTCAACAACAACAGAATATATGTTGTTCTTAAGTGCACAGGAGGCTTTGTGCAAAATAAGCCTTATATTAGGTAATGAAGTAAGTCAATAAATTTCAATGGATTAATTAAGATTATAGGATACGAGAGCAATATACAAACAACATTTGTATTTCTATAAATTATAAAATAAAACCTTGAATAGGAAAGTAAGAAAACAACTAATTTACTAAAGTATCAAAAAGAATATAATATTTAAGAGTGAATTTAGCAAAATAAGTGCAAGAGTTGTATGTTGAGAACTACAGAAATGTTGAAAGAAAGGAAAGAAAATATAAACAAATGTAAAGGCATTCTATGTTCATGAACTGAGACTTAATGTTTTTAAGGTGCTAATGCTTTTCAAAATAATCTATAGATTCAGTGCAATACTTATCAAAACCTCAGCTGGATCTTTTCCTCTGAAATTGACAAATTGATTCTAAAATTTATGGGGCAATTAAATAAATCTAGAATAGCCAAAACAATCTTGAAAGAAGAACAAATTTAGAGAGCTCACACTTCTGATTTCAAAACTTACTACTAAGGTACAATAACGAAGAGAGTGTGGTGTGGTGCTGCTATAAAGATAGATATACAGATATACTCAAATCCCATCAACTGATGAACAGATAAAATTTGATATGTTCATACAACAGAATATATCTTCCCCTTAAGTAGTTTGGGAAAAGAAACAAATCTCCCATGCAGAAGAATTCCAAATAATTTATGTGGATATTCCACCCTCATGGAGGTGGAACATAATTCCTTACCCCTTAAGTCAAGGATGAGCATAGTGACTTCCTTCCAAGAAATTTATCATAGAAAGGGATAAAATGAGCCATTTTATAGTGGGGAAAACTGACAAACACTACTTCAGCCAGGTGATTAAGGTCAATATGAACAGATATAAATCGTATTGATAGTAAGTACCCTTGATATGATGTGATGATAATGGCACTTCCTCCTGTGGTCTCCCTTCTAAAAACCCATAACCTCATATAATCATAAGAAAAACACCATACAAATCTTAATTGAGATACATTCTACAAAATCTTGAATAGTACTGTTCAGAAATGCCAATGCCATTGAGAACAAGGAATGTCTGTGAAACCATCATAGCCAAGGTGGTATCTTGGATGACATCCCAGAATAGAAAAAGAGCATTAGGGGTAAACTGATGAAATCTGAAAAAAGAAGACTGGACAATAGTGTACCAATGTTGATTCATTAATTGTGGCAAATGTACATATTAGTGTAAGGTATTAATAATAGGGGAAACTAGGTGTAGTGTGTTGGGAACTACCTGTAGTATCCTTATAATTTTTTCCGTAAGTTTAAACCTATTTTAAATTTCAGCAAAGGAAACAGTAGACAAAACCAAAAGACAATCTATAGGATGCAAGAAGATATTTGCAAATGTCTTATTAGATAAAAGGCTAATATCCAAAATCTATTTTTTTTTTAAAAACAACTTATTACACTGTTGGTGGGAATGCAATCTGGTACAGCCACTTTAGAGAACAGTATGGGGTTTCCTCAAGAAGTTAAAAATAGAGCTACCTTATGACCCAGCAATTGTACTCCTGGGTGTTTACCTCAGAGATACAGATATAGTGAAAAGAAGGCCATATGCACCCCAAAGTTCATAACAGCAATGTCCACAATAGCCAAACTGTGGAAGGAGTCAAAATGCCTTTCAACAGATGAATGGATAAAGAAGATGTGGTTCATATATACAATGGGATATTACTCAGCCATGAGAAAGGACAAATACCCACGATTCGCATTAACATGGATGGAACTGAAGGAGATTATGCTTAGTGAAATAAATCAAGCAAAGAAAGACAATTATCATATGGTTTCACCCACATGTGGAACATAAGGAACAGCATGGAGGACATGAGGGGAATAAAGGGAAAACTGAAGGGGGGGCATCAGAAGGGGAGAGGAACCATGACAGCATGAGAGACTGGACTCCAGGAGACAATCTGAGGGTTTCAGAGGGGATGGGGTTGGGGGATGGGTTAGCTCAGTGATGGGTATTAAAGGAGGAAATGTGTTGTAGTGAGTGCTGTGTGTTACATGTAAATAATGAATCATGGAGCACTACGTCAAAACCAAATGTACTGTATGGTGACTAACATAACATAATAAAAAATATTTATAATCTTAAAAAAAAAACTTAACAAACTTAACACCCCCAAAATCTTTACTTCATAAAGATAGAAATATGAGTAATCACACCAAGGTGGCATTATAGGCCCAATTCCTAAATATAATTGGTCCAAATTGCTGATAAATTAATATTTTAAGGGATTAAGGGAAATAATAAGGTGAAAAATGATAAAGATCCTATGCTTCTTCTTTCACTTCAGTGAAACAAACTTCTGAATTATTAGAAATTTCTGGAAACCCTAAGCCAGAAGTTCCAGCTTAGAGATCTCAGTGATAAACAGTCTTTTACAATGGTTCTTACATATTTTGGGGTCACATTCCACTTTGAGATTCTGGACAAAACTATGGTCCTTTATTCATACACTCAGAAAATTTAATAGGGTATTTTGAATCTATCAGCTACATAATTTGTAGTTCAGAGTTTAAAAACTCCTCATCTAGTCCCTCTTGCTCATGTGTAGATGAGGAAACAGAAACAGATGCTGTCACTGTCCATGGTTAAGGGATTAGAAATGGGATCCTCTGACTTCTGGAAAGTGCTTCTTCCATGGTATTAAACCAATTACTGTTTAGTCTGCCTCAAAAATGTCCTTGAACTTGTTCACTGTTAACTGTTTCTACCTCTTGGGGTTTCCACTCCCACTCTTGTATTTCAAGTTCATTATATACATATATCCTGGCATTGACTTACTAAAAAAAAAAAAAAAATATATATATATATATATATATATCTCCTGTACTTCTAACTGTTCAAAAGTTCTTACCCCTGGTGATAGTATCAAGCTTGAATGCTTTACCATAACCTACAAGATTCCTTCTTCCCTCTCTAATTTCACTTCATTCTGTCTTGAAAGTGCATGCTTTACCATTCCTTTCATGGATTTTGTCTCTTTTTCATTCAAAATATAGCTCTATACAACACTAATCTATCTCCTTTATATTTTCATTTTACCAAACTGTAAACTAAAGTTATCCTCAATAACTTGTGTATAGACAATTCAAACACAAAGATCTAGTGTCTATGGATTTTATTCATAGAGTTTCAATTGCATTTAATTGCAAACCAAAAATAGCTTATTCTACAGTTTTTAGTTACATGATTTAATAATTTCACTTGCAGAACAACACATATGAAAGGAGTAAAATATAGTCATTGTGAGTAGAATGGAGGCCTCTAAAGAGGGTTATAATCATCATGACAATAGGATTATCCTCCATATTCCTTCATGGTTACTTGATGAGGAGGGATGTTTGCCTGCTCTTCTAGCATTCCATGAGCCCCTCATTCAAGAGTAGCTATGTGCTTGATGAGAAATGGCATCTGGTGGCCAATGTCAGTTGTGCTTCACTTTATTCAATTTCATGAGAAGTTTCTGTGAAGGAAGGAGGATACACTAACCTGTTGTGTTTTTCCTAGGAATTTGGTTATCTACTCAATAACTGTACCTCACATGTACCAAGATAAATTTCAAGTCCACCCCTCCATTTTCTGTGAGCTTCTGATTGTTGATATGTTCAGCTTCCTTCTGACGTTGAGATCTGATACCTCTTTCCATATCTCTTTTAATATCTGAAACTGTTATGCTATCGTATCTAGAAGGATATTGCTTTCTATTCCTGATCTTGAATTATTTTTAAATTGTTCTTATAAGATATAATGAAAGATATATATATATCCATATATATATATATATGGATATATATATGATATATCTTATCTTGTAAGATAAATTGAAAATATATATTAGTGTCCCAGAGATAGTTATCTTTGATCATCCTTTAATTATTTTCCCCGTTGTAGTCTGATATGTCAGAAATTTCTGTTTCTGTTTTTCCTTATCTAGTGCTCCTAACTCCAAGAAACTCATATTCTATACAGATGCTAAGATTTACTCTTAGCCCTTCTTCACTCTGTACCATGCTCTTCTATTCTATAGGGTAGGGGTTGCAAATGCAATGAACACACACACACTCTCACAAAACAAAACAAACACAAAACAGAGCCACATCAAGAATTTCAGTGAATGACTCTGGTTACCATATGTATTTTTTTCCCTCATAAGTATACAGCAAGAAACACGACTACATGCTTGACAAATAAACAGCAGCTGACATTTAATTTCAGGCTCCAGTGTACAACAGGTCATGGTGGAGATTATGGCAAAGTACATAAATTGCCTGAGAGAGAATCACTTTCAGTGTTTGCCAAATTTTACTTTGATGGAACAAAAGGAAAGATTTGCTAGGTGTTTTTATTTCTCAAGGAGGAGATTTGCATTTTTATATGAAGGCTTCCAATATTTTTAAAAGTCAACAACAAATTCATTTAAGATTAAATGTATAATTAAAACATTTTGTAGGTTAAAACTTTACTGACCAAATAAAATATATCCATGAGCTGTATAAGCAAAGCACAATCTCTGTATTAGCTTTTTCCTGTTTTACATTTCTTTAAAACTGTGTAACTGTTCCCTCTGAGTAGCATTGTGGTCTCTTCATTTTCCGAAGTGTTTATTTTCAATTAACACCCCATGATCTTCTTTTATCATACTAAGAGAAATAAATGCAAACCAAAGATATAATTATACATTTTCTAGGAGTCACATCATTTTTTAAAGTGGGCTTCATGTTCAGCAGGGAGCCCAGTGTGGGACTTGAAATCATGACCCTGAGATTAAGACCTAAGTTGAGATCAAGAGTTGGGCATTTAACTATCTGAGCAACTCAGGCATCCCTCTTGAACTCACATTTTAAAAAGTTAAAACAAATATGAAATTAAATTTAATAACATTTTATTTAACAAAATTTATCAAAATATCATCATTTAAACATGCAATAAATGTGAAAAATAATTAGTGAGATGTTTTAATAAATTAGTATGGGACAGTTTCATAGTGTCTTCAATATCCAATGTGTATTTTATGTTAACCTCGCTTTTTAGTTTGGAGTAGTCACATTTCAATTACTTAA
This sequence comes from Lontra canadensis, assembly GCF_010015895.1. Taxonomy (NCBI): domain Eukaryota; kingdom Metazoa; phylum Chordata; class Mammalia; order Carnivora; family Mustelidae; genus Lontra; species Lontra canadensis. The sequence goes on along the minus strand of NW_022631129.1, from coordinate 1,747,831 downwards.
TAGTTTACCTACAGCTCATGGCCAACTGTTGTTGGAAACCACAGTCTTAGACTCTCCCAGAGGTTTTCAAACCAGCTATTCATCTCCTTTAAATCTCTGTGATTTGCTTAAAATCATAATGTTCTTGATTCCTCTTTCCTATGTTGCTCCCTGTTTAGGTCGTTTACCTAAATACCTAGGTGTAGTCTGAAAGCTATAAGACATTAATTAAAAGACCATTAATACAAAAAAAAAAAAGACATTAATACACCTAAATACCTAGGTGTAGTCTGAAAGCTATAAGAAATAAATTGAAGAAAACACAAATAAATGGAAAAATACTCCACGCTTATGCATTGAAAGAATCAATATTGTTAAAATGTCCACACTACTCAAAGCAATAAGATACAGTGCAATCTCTATCAAAATTCCAATAGCTTTTGGAAAAAAACAGACACAAATCAATGTAACAGAATAGAAAGTCCATAAATAGACCCATGCATATATGCTCAATTAATTAATGACAGAGGAACCAAGAATATACAATGGAAAAGACAGTCTCTTCAATAAATGGTACTGGGAAAACATGAAAAAAAAAAACAACAGTTGACCACTATTCTACACATACACAAAAATTAACTCAAAAAAGATTAAAGAAGGGTGCCTGGGTGTCTCAGTGGGTTAAGCATCTGCCTTCAGCTCAGGTCATAGTCTCAGGGTCCTGGGGTTGAACCCACATTGGAATCTCTGCTCGATAGGGATCCTGCTTCCCCCTTCTCTCTTTCTGCCTCCCTTCTTGTGATTTCTGTCAAATAAATAAATACAAAAATATTTTTTTAAAAAGGATTAAAGATTTAAATGTAAGACCTCAAACCATAAAACTCTTAGAAGAAAACATAAGATGTAAGTTCCTTGACATAGGTCTCAGTAATGATATTTATAATCTGATACCAAAACCCAAACTAACAAACTAACTAAATAAATAAATATCTGGAGATGCAACATACTAAAAGGCTTTTGTACAGCAAAGGAAACAAAAAAAAAAAAAAGGAGAAGAAGAAAGAAAGAAAAGGCAAGCTATTGAATGTGATAAAATATTTGTGAATCATATATATGGTAAAGAACTAATATCCAAAACATATAAAGAACACATACAATTCAATAGCAAAAAAAAAAAGACAATTTGATTTAAAAGTTCCTTTAGTAATGCATGCCTTCTATTTTCCTTTTAATACATACCTGCCATGACGAGATAGAAAAAAAAACAAAAAACCAAAGGGCAATGGAAACCAGTTTCAGCTGATCCAATTCCCCAGTTCTGTGGCTATGAAGCTAAAATCATTGCTACTGAATTTGATTGAGACAGTGGTTCACTGTGTTCCAATCCCTTCATGGCTATAGGATCCCTGAGGAATATTGACTTGGAAAAAGAATCTAAAGACATCAATGAAGTTCATGCTCCAAGTTAGGTCTCAGAACCTAGAGGGAGGTTACCATCTGCATCTCATGGTCAGTTGAACTGTATCCTTTCAAGGCAGGAAGGCAGGCTGGTCAGGACTGGAAGATTTCACTTAGCCTTATCACTATCAGGTTCCAGCAACATCTGATTGGCTGTGCAGAGGTACATACAAACCAGAAAGACTTATTTTTAGGAGTCACTAATACCTTCTTTATTACTATGTGTGCAGCTGCCAGAATACAGCCAAATGTATTTTATTTTAAGCCTTTGTTGATGTGACCTGGAGAGGGAACTAAGTACTCTTGGCTCATCCAAATGCTTTCATGACTGGTGTGTGTGTCTTAAAATAAGCTGAGTCAAAATTGCTTGTTTCCTGAATGCTGCCCAAGTGCATTAATGAGTTGGGCCTTCTGCCAGGTAGAGCATCCTGGCAGGTGGGGCTGTCTCCCATCCCTTTTGCTTTGGAGGAAAGGAATCACACAACTCTTTGAAAGTTATTTTCCTTTGTTGGGAGGAGTTAATTACCAAATAGCAGATGGCGTGAAATGCCAGCAGTCATCCTATATCCTCTGAAGCAAATGCTCAGGTGTGAGACTTCCAAAAGGAAACCCATCTTCCATGGGGAGAGTGGTGGTTAATTTTACGTGTCAATTTGGCCATGCTATGTGTTGCTTGGATAACTGGTAAAACATTATTTCTGGGTGTGTCTGTGAGGGTGTCTTCAGAAGAGAGATTAGCATTTAACTAGTAGACTAAAATAGATTACCCTCTTCAGTGCTGGTACCCTCATCCAGTCCATGAAAGTCCAAATACAACAGCAAGGCAGAGGATTATGAAACTTGCATTTATTACTCATTACTGTCTTCTCCTGCCCTCAGGCATTGCTTCTCCTGGTTCTGAGGCCTCCAGACTCAGACTGGGACTTACATGATTAGCTCCCAATTGTCAGGTCTATGGACTCAGTCTTACATAGGCATACCTCATTGTGCTTCACAGATATTGTGTCTTTTTTTACACAAATTGAAGGTTTGTGGCAACCCTACATTGAACAAGTCTATTCATGCTATGTTTTCCAACAGCATTTGGTCTTTGCATGTCTCTGTGACTATTTTGGAAATTCTCATAATATTTCAAACTTTTTCATATTATTATATTTATTATGGTGCCTTGTGATCTAGGATTATGATTCACTGGAAGCTCAGATGATAGTAGCCTTTGTTAATAATAGAGTAATTTAAATTAAGGTATGTACATTGTTTTTTTTTTTTGGACATACTATTACAGCACACTTCATAAAGTGCAGTTAGAATGAATGCTGGGAAACCAAAAACCGCATTTGACTAGATTTATTGTAATGCTTCCTTTATTGCAGTGATCTGGAACTGAACCTACAATTTCTCCAAGGTATCCTTGGATCACCAGCTCTTTTGAGACTTCAGCTTATAGATGACAGATCATGGGACCTCTTGGCCTCTATAACCGCATGAGCCAATTCCTCTAATAAGTCTTCTCTTATGCTTATGCCCATCTATATCTGTTTATCCTGTTGGTTCAGTTCTTTGAAGAACCCTGACTGATACTGAGAGGAAGTTCCCACCCTCCCAAATACCAAATATGTGGATTCCAGGGTCTCAAATGCCCCAGCATCTGCTTGAATCTACATAATTTGGATGCAGTTAGAATGAACTCTGTGGCATGTCTGGGAGATAAAACTAAGTCCAGCCTCCTACACCTCTCAGTGAGAATCAAGACAGCACCCTGGTAACCAGGTTTCCCATCAAGGACCACATCAGGCAACCTGTGTGGTGGGTGAGGTGGACATTGTCACATTCTCTCTACCTGTTCCATACTCCTCAAGGGGCTTACCCTACACTTGCCAGCCAGCTCAATTTCCCATGTATTCCTTGATCTCTGCCCTCTCCTGTTCTGTATTGTCTCTACCTTCCCATGTAAACCTTGCTGGGGGGTGGTGGGAGGATGTCCACTGCAGATGGTTATGACTGGTCATGCCTTCTACAATGACAGTGATGGTATCTGCAACAGAAATAACAGGGCTTTGGGATATCCTCCATGTAAATATTACCCTCAATGTGGTGGAAACTCACTAAAAGTGGTAAACTACTGCTACACATGATTATCATGGCTTCACTGTCCAGTCTTGAAGGTGGGTTATTTTATTCTAGCTTTAGGTAAAGTAAGATGTTCAGAGAGGTTAAGGACTTGATCATGGCAGAACAAAGAATGCTTCATTGCAAGAGGTGTTTGAATTTGAAGGCTGTGCTCTTCTTCTTTTATTTTTTTTTCTTTTTTCTTCTTCTTTTTTTTTCTTCCATAATGACATTCTGCCACTTTCATTTTTTGAAATGATTTTATTGAGGTATGATTGACATGTAAAAAGCTGTACATATTTAATGTGTACAACTCAATAAGTTTGGGGGTAAATATATACCCATGAAACCATTACCAATATGAAGGCCATAAATATATCCATATGTCCCAAAGTTTCCTCCAGCTCCCTTTATTATTTTTCATTGTTTGATAATTGCACTTAACATAAGATCTACCCTCTTAGCAGATTTTATGGACATAGTGAAGTATTGTTAGCTATAGGCACCATGCTCTAGAGTGGATCTCCAGAATTTATTTATCTTGCATAACTGAAACTTTGCACCCTTTGACCATTACCTCCCTATTTCCTCCTCCCTTGAGACCCTGGAAGCCATCTTCCTACTCTCTGCTACATGTTTGAATATTTTATGTTCTACACATAATTGAGATCCATGCACATTTTGTATTTCTGTGTCTGGTTTATTTCATTTAGCATAATGCCCTCAAGATCCATCCATGTTGTTGTAAATAAAAGGATTTCTTGCTTTTTCAAGACTGTGTAACATTCCATTATGTGTGTGTGTGTATGTCTGTGTGTGTATATATGTATATATTACAACTACTTTATTCATCCATTGATGTACACTTAGGTTGTTTCCAGTCTTAGCTATTATGAATAATGTTAAAATGAACATGGGTTGGAAGAGCTCTTTGAGATCTTGATTTCACTTCCTCTGAATACATGCTCAGAAGTGGAATTGCTGGATTGTAAGGTGGTTTTTCTTTTAATTTTCTGAGAAAACTCTGTACTGTTTTCCATAGTGGTAGAACTGGTTGACATTCCCACCAACAGAGCACAAGGGTTTCTTTTTCTCCACATCCTAGCCTAATGCTATTTGTTATCTTTTTGATAATAGCCATTTTGATAGGTGTGAGGTAACATACCATTGTTACTTTGATTTGTATTTCTCTGATGATTAGTGATATTGAACATTTTTCATGTGCCTGTTGGCCAGCTGTATGTCTTCTTTGACCATTTTTTAATCACATTATTTTTCCCTACTGGGTTGTGTGATTTCTTTATATATTTTGGATATTAACTTCTTACCTGATATATGGTTTGCTAATATTTTCTCCCATTTTGTAGATTGCTTTCCATTTTGTTGATTGTGTCCTTTGCTTTACAGAAGTTCTTTGTTTCATGTAGTCCTACTATACCCAACCCTGTCACAGTGGATCGCTGGAGGTATCTTGCCTCTTTCCCAAAAGACCTACAATAGGTGGAGGTAAGGAGAATGGTATGGTGGTAGGAAGGTCAAGGAAGTGCCAGAGAAGGTGATCTTTCAGCATCCTGCAGATTCTATCATATAGCAACAAGACCACTTCTCCTGACACCTAAAGGGTATGCAGAAAATGGTCTTGGGTGTGCCTGTATTCAAGTCTGGATCACACAGAGAAGAGTGTGTTTTGTGACTCTTGCACTGGAATGTACACAGAGGGTGTCTGCACATTCCAAACATGGCATGCCTGTAAAAAAAAGAAGTCAAAGCATCGGAGGTCTAGAATGAAATAGGAGTGAGCTCTCTTCCCACTTTCACCACTTCTCACTGTATAGGTGTTTTCATATTGTCTAACCCTTCTGAACATGATATTCTCATCTATGAAATCAGAATAATAATACATACCATATCTGTCACTGAAGATTAAATTAAGTGACAGTATGTATACAATGAGAACCACTTCCCAGGGCTCCCCTAAGGTCAGGAGGGAGTCATCTGATCCTCATTACTATGAAGAACCCTGTGGCAGTAGAATAATGGGTGCAGAGTCTGTGAGGGAGGGTCTAAGGACATGAAGCAAAGCTTTCTAGTTTAGAATCCCAGCTCCCTGCTCACTCACTATACAACATCAGGGAACTTCTTATATGTCTTTCAACCCCTTTGTTCTTTTAGTTACTAAGTTTTTGTTCTGATACAGTGTTATGTTAATTTCAGGGATACAATATAGTGATTCAACAATTCCATACATTACCTAGTGGTTATCAGGATAAGGGTACTCCTTAATTCCCATCACCTATTTAACCTACCCTTCTCCTCCATCTGCCCTCTGGTAATGATCAGTTTGTTTTCTATTGTTAAGGATCGATTTCTTTGTTTTTCTCTCTCTTTTTTTCCCTGTTTGTTTTGTTTCTTAAATTCCACATATGACTGAAATCACGTGGTATTTGTCTTTCTCTGACTGATATATTTTGCTTAACATTATATTCTCTAGCTCCATCAATGCCATTACAAATGTAAAGATTTTATATACTACCCAAAGCAATCTACAGATTTAATGAAATCCCTATCAAAATTCCAATAGCATTTTTTACAGAACTGGAACAAACAATCCTAAAATTTGTGTGGAACCATAAAAGACCCCAAACAGCCAAAGCAATTTTGAAAAAGAAAAATGAAACAGGAGGTATCACAATCCCAGATATCAAGATATACTACAGAGCTGTGATAATCAAAACAGTATGGTAATGGCACAAATAGATCAATAGATCAAAATAGGAAACCTAGAAATAAACACATAATTATATGGTCAATTAATCTTCAACAACAGAGGAAAGAATATGCAATGAGAAAAAGACGGTACCTTCAATAAATGGTGTTGGGAAAACTGGTCAAGTACATGCAAAAGAATGAAACTGGACAACTTTTTATACTGTGCAAAAAAATAAATTCAAAATGGATTAAAGACCTAAATGTGAGACCTGAAACCATAAAAATCCTAGAAGAGAACACGATCAATAATTTCTCTGATCAGCAGTAGTCACATTTCTCTAAATCTCTTTAAACCTCCTTCCTCCCATCTGTAAGCTGAGAATAACAGCAAGTTACTAAATGATGGAAAAGGACTAGAGACACTCTGTTTAGAGATTTCTAATTGGTTTGGTCAAGGATGTCAACATCAATAGGACTAGGATAGCAAGAACAAATGTGAGAGATGTTTGTACATTTTCCCTTTTTCTGTTGGATTTCCCAATGATGTACAACTATAGTAGACACACTCTGCACAAGGAAGGCTTTCTATGGAAAAGGAAAAAGACTAACTTTCACAGTATTAGCTTTTCCTACTGAGCTCAACTTCTCCTAGTCAGAAGAATCTACCCAACAATGAACACATTTCTGTATATGATTGTCTGCAGACACCAAGCTCTGTGACTGTGTTAAAAATGAAGCTGGTGATATGATGGCCAATCTCCTTTCCCTAGACCATATCAATGACATGTTCACTGAACTGTGCCTTGTTGGTGAGATGTAATTTAAGGTTTAAGAAAATCAAGGTTTCAATCTGAGAATACAAAGAAAGTTCATTTTTGGGAAGTGATGGGAAATCTTATCAGTGGCAGTAGTAGTCCAGCTCTCTGTGTTCTGCTGGGGATCAAAAGTACCCCAGTGATTTATGGTACAACTTCATTGAACTACCATATCATGGGGAAAACATCAGTAGTCTGACCATTCTGCCAGTCAAGACCTCACCCCCATCCTCGGCCATTACCTCCACATCAGCACCAATACCATAGACAACTGATGTGAGCACCATGGCATCATGAGTATGCAGCTGATTCTGCCAAGTGCACAGCCATAGCATAACTGATTTGAAGGAGCCACTGAAAGTTGTTGGTATTGCCAAGATGCTTGATCCATCAAAAGCAAATTCTGCAAAAATAACAAGGTCAGAAAACCTACATGTTTCTTACATCTGGCAAAAAGCAAAACTTCAAGTCAGCAAAGATGGAACCAAAGCTTCAGCAACAACAACTGGGAATCTAATCACAAGGTCATTACTTCCTTTGTTCATTGTAACCAGATTTTTTTTTTTTTTTTTACATTTCATCTAACATTATCCCACAAGTGTTGTCTTATTCTTGGGGCAGACAAACAAACCCTGAAGAGTACACAAAAGAAACCAAGCAAAGCACAGACTGCTTGGTTATGAAGAAGGATTGTTGCCCTCCTTTTTTTAATAGTTCTGTTACATATTTTTTATACAGTATTTCTTTCTTAAAACAAATTCTTAGGAAGAGATACTCAAAGATACAAACATTGCTGCTCTGGGATTTATTTTTAGGGGAAAACAGGTCAGGATAGCTGGAACACTGTAATGGAGAAATGAAGAGGAAGACTTCAAAATACCTAAGTGATGCCTTAAGCTAATGAACCTACATCAACAATCTACTTGAGTATTTACCCACCAGTTCAGAATTTTTGTTTTATTTTATTTCTACATTTGGCTTTCCAGAAGAAATTTAATGAGTGTGGTGGGGGCAGGAGAGATAGCTAATAGTTGTTTCCAATTTTACGGAAAAAAAATTATTTTCCTTTAAAACCTTTTCCCCTAACAAAGTCTTGATAGAAATATTATCTGAGTGAATAGAAATTGTGAAATCTCTGTTCTCTTTGTGTGTCTTTATTGTTTTATATAACGTATATATTCTCTAAAATAAGTCTTAAACACTTTCTGAATTTTAAAAAATTACAGTATGAACCATACTGAATATGAGGGAAACCCTGGTCTCTTCCCTGCTCAGACCTACTCACAGGCTGGGGTAGAGGGATTGTGGCTTAATGTTAAGGATAGACTTCCATGCTCGAACATGGGAATCTTCAGTGTATCCCTAACACTTATGTAGGTGCACTTAGTATGTGCCAGACACTATTCTGAGCAATTACGAGCAATTCCGAGCAATTACATCACCCCATTTGATCCTTAAAGTGTGGAAATCCAGCAAGAGAAATGAGGTCATTTACTACATCACCAGGGGTCTTAATCAAGCACAATGGTTATTGATTCTGTGCTCTTTATTATTATTATTGTTATTATTATTGTTACTTCTATTATTATTATTATTATTGGTAGAGGAGAGGTGGAACAAAAACAGATATCCAGGTCATAAGATATGAGATGTATTTTGGTGCAGTATGGCTTTATCCCAATAAACTATTTAAGGCAAAAATAAGCAAAAATAGTTTATCCCAATAAACTATTTAAGGCACACACACACAGACACACACACACACAGAGTATGTTTTATCTTTGACACTTGTGTCAACTTCTAACCATATTGGAGTCAGAAAAATTATTAGGGAAATGTCACTGCTGCTATAACGATGTATGAAATGTCTGAGCATGTTGGCTGATTTTCAGAGTTTTAAGAGGCAATGCTTCAATCTCCCAAAGTAATTAATTCAGAAGAGGAGTAAATGCCAGTTAGTAAATCTCAGTGTCAGTGTGTCTGGGTCCTGCCACTGCTGAGTTACAGCAAAGGGTGCATCCAGTTCTCTGGGTTGATGCCACACCCAGCACCAAGCAGTGGCACAAGAGCAGTGATGGATCTTCTTTTGTGCATGTGTTTCCTGTCAGTGTGCAGGGAAGCACATTTTGAACCCCATTCCTACCTGCCAAACCCCCTTTTACAGATGAGAAAACTGAGTTTTACATAAGTAATAAAACTTCAGGTTCAAGGTCATATATTTAGTGCATGGTAGTTAAAATCAACACTTGTTTTTTCCCAAATCCAGGCTTTTCTCTAACAGACCAGCCTTTACCTTGGCAGTTATTACCTAAATAGAGCGAATGTCAAGGCAAATGACCCCTTGGAGGACATTCTGGAAATGTATTATCTGTCGTTTCCATCCATACTCTGAACACTGCCTCCTCGATGGATGATTGAAAGGCATGAACCTGCATGCAGAACATGACACAGCTACTGCTTCTATTTCCCCCAAACATTCCAGACAGAAAAGGAACTTGGAAATGTAAATCTTGGGGTATTCCTAGGGAAAGGATGCATTTTTCAAAGGAGAACCTGGCACATTCTTTATCAAAGCTTTGTGGATGTCATTTGTAAATAGCTTATTAAATGGTACTAGGAATGCCTTGGGGCTTCTCTCCCCTCCAATTTGCCTTTGTTCCACTGAGTGAAGCAAGATGGGGAGCCTGCCTTCTAGATCCTGATTCAGAGGCTTCTTTCTGAAACAGGTGAGCCATGGACAGAAAGCAGCACTTTTACTCACCTGCTTGTTTCCTATGGCTGGGCTCTTGGGAAGCTTCACACTGGTTCCTACTACTCTGTTTAGGGGCTTAAGTGCATCTCAGCAAGGGTGTGTGGACAGTTCTAGGATTTTCGGGCCATAACAAATTGGGTGCTCTCAGTGAGCAACAGCAAAATAGAGTAAACTGTGAACACAGAACTTCCACAAAAAGTATTTTGAATTTCCTGCCTGTCTACTATAAAACTTGTCTTTTTCTCCTTTAAATTCTCCTGCCCTTTAAACTGTCCAATGATAGTTTGCATAGTGCCACTAACTTATCTCACCTTCATAGATAAATATGAAAAAGGAAGGAGAAATCTGGACTAAGAGCTTGACTTTTTCATTATTTAGGAAAAGTTGCTGTGATTCATTTCACTTGTCTACTGATAAACCTGTTTAAGAGGTGTAAGAAGATGATGGAGTGCAGAAGACCCTAGAGTCTTCAGTTATGAAATGAAAGAATGTCTGGGAAAAGTGCTTTGTTGTCACTTTAACAACATGAAAAGATGAAAATAGGTAATCTGTAAACCATGTAACTTCCCCAGCTGGGCCAATGAAGCCAGAATGTAATTGGAAAGAAAGACTATGCATTTTGGTTATAAACTGCTCTTTCTGTACACTGAGTCATTATTAAAAAAAAAACCACAAAAACACAAACAAACAAACAATAACAACAACAACAACAACAACAAAACAAGTTTGAGGGAGAGAATCCAAAGAAGAGACAAACAGGAAGCAAATCTTCTCCCAAGGATTTGCACTGGGACCTTGTTGGAGCAGGTGTGGTGGCAGTTTTCCAGATAGTGGAAAATTCTCTGAGCTGACCTGGGCCACAGCTGGTTTATCATTGGCATACAAGCAGGAAGCACCTGGTCAGAATCCCTGTAATAAATCCAACTTGGTCATGGTGAATAATACTTTTAATGTACTGCTGGATCCTATTGGCTAATATTTTGGTGAGAATTTTTGCATCTGTGTTCATTAAGGATATTGGTCTGTAATTCTCTTTTTTCATGGGGTCTTTCTCTGGTTTTGGTATAAGGAAATGCTCCCTCATAAAATGAGCTTGGAAGTTTTCCTTCCATTTCTATTTTTTGGAACAGTTTCAGGAGAATAGGTATTAATTCTTCTTTAAATGTTTGAAAGAGGGGCACCTGGGTGGCTCAGTGGGTTAAAGCCTCTGCCTTTGGCTCAGGTCATGATCCTAGGGTCCTGGGATCGAGCCCCGTGTCGGGCTGTCTGCTTGGCAGGGAGTCTGCTTCCTCCTCTCTGCCTGCCTCTCTGCCTACTTGTGATCTCTGTCTGTCAAATAAATAAATAAATAAATCTATCTTTAAAATAATAAATAAATAAATAAATAAATAAATAAATAAATAAATGTTTGATAGAGGGGCTCCTGGGTGGCTCAGTTGGTTAAGCAGCTATCTTCAGCTCAGGTAATGACCCCAGGGTCCTGGGATCAAGCCCCACATTAGACTCCCTGCTCAGTGGAGAGCTTGTTTCTCTCTCTCTCTCTCTGCCTGCTGCTCTGCCTACTTGTTATTTCTCTCTCTCTCTAATAAATAAATAAAATCTTAAATAAATAAATAAACAAGCAAATAAATAAATATTTGATAGAATTCCCCTAGGAAGCCATCTGGCCCTGGGATCTTGTTTGCTGCAAGATTTTTGGTTACTGCTTCAATCTCCTTACTGGTTATGGGTCTGTTATTTCTTCCTAGATCACTTTTGGTAGTTTATACATCTCGAGGAATACATCTATTTCTTCCAGGTTGTCAAATTTTCTGGTGTGTAGTTGCTAATAATATGTTCTTATATTTGTTTGTATTTCTTTGGTGTTGGTTGTGATTTCTCCTCTTTCATCCATGATTTTATTAATTTGAATCCTTTCTCTTTTCTTTTTGATAAGTCTGACCAGGTGTTTGTCAATATTATTAATTCTTTCAAAGAACCAGCTCCTGGTTTAATTGATTTGTTCTTCTGTTCTTTGGTTTTTATTTTATTGATGTTTGTCCTGATCTTTATTATTTCTCTTCTGCTGGGTTTAGGCTCTGTTTGCCGTTCTTTCTCCAGCTCCTTTAGGTGTAGGATTCGGTTGTGTATTCAAGACCTTTCTTGTTTCTTCTTTCTTTTTTTAAAGGTTTTATTTTTTTGACACAGAGATAGAGAGTACAAATAGGCAGAGCAGCAGGCAGAGGGAGAGGGAGAAGCAGACTCTTCGCTGAGCAGGGATCCTGATGTGGGGCTCAGTCCCAGGATCCTGGGATCATGACCTGAGCCAAAGGGCACCACTTAACTGACTGAGCCACCCAGGCACCCCACGTTTCTTGTTTCTTGAGAAAGGCTTGTATTGCTCAATATTTTCCTCTCAGGACCACCTTTTCTGCATCCCAAAGATTTTGAACAGTTGTGTTTTCATTTTCAATTGTTTCCATGATTTTTTAAAAAAAAATTCTTCTTTTTAATTTCCTGGTTGATTCATTCATTCTTTAGTAGGAGGCTCTTTGACCTCCATGTATTTGTGTTCTTTCCAACTTTCCTCTTGTGGTTGAGTTCTTTCTACTTTCAAAGCATTGAGGTCTGAAAATATTCAGGGAATGATCCCAATCTTTTGGTACTGGTTGAGACCTGATTTGTGACCCAGGATATGACCTATTCTGGAAAATGTTCCATATGCACTAGAGAAGAATATATATTCTGTTGCTTTGGGATGGAATCTCTGAATATAACTGATGTTACATTCTTTCTGTCTTTTAAAGCCTTTATTTCCTTGTTGATCTTTTGCTTAGATGATCTGTCCATTTCAGTGAGGGGGTGTTAAAGTCCTCTACTATTCCTGTATTATTTTTGATGTGTTTCTTTGATTTTGTTATTAATTGGTTTATATAATTGGCTGCACCCATGTTAGGGGCATAGATATTTACAATTGTTAGATCTTCTTGTTTGACAGACCCTTTAAGTATGATACACTGTCATTCCTCATATCTTATTATAATCTTCGGCTTAAAATCTAATTTATCTGCTATAAGGATTGCCACCCCAGCTTTCTTTTGATGTCCATTAGCATGGTAATTTGTTTTCCACCCCTGCACTTTAAATCTGGAGGTATCTTTGGGTCCAAAATGAGTTCCTCGCAGACGACATATCAATGGGTCTTGTTTTCTTTATCCATTCTGATGTCCTGTGTCTTTTGATTAGGACATTTAGCCTATTTACATTTAGAGTAACTACTGAAAAATATTAATTTAGTGCCATTGTACTGCCTTTAAGGTGACTCTTACTGTATATTGTCTCTGTTACTTTCTGTTCTGTTTCTTTTAGGCTCTCTTTTTCAATATTTCCTGTAGGGCTGGTTTAATGTTTGCAAATTCTTTTAGTTTTTGTTTGTCCTAGAAGCTTTTTATCTCTCCTTTAATTTTCAATGAACGCCTAGCTAGATATAGTATTCTTCGCTGCATATTTTCCTCATTTAGTGCTCTGAATATATCATACCAGTCCTTTCTGGCCTGCCAGATCTATGTGGATAGGTCTGTGCCAATCTAATATTTCTACCATTGTATGTTACAGACCTCTTGTCCCAAGCTGCTTTCAGGATTTTCTCTTTGTCACTGAGACTTGTAAGTTTTACTATTAGATGACAGGGTGTTGGCCTATTTTTATTGATTTTGTGGGGTACTGGGTGTTTTTCTGTGCCGCCTGCATTTTGATGCTTTTTCCCTTCCCCAAATTAGGGAAGTTCTCTGCTATAATTTGTTTCAATATACCTCCCCCACCCTTTCTTCTTCTTCTAGGATCCTAATTATTCTAATATTGTTTCTCTTGAATTTTACCCTCATGGCCCAGTAGTTGTTTATCTTTCTTTTTCTCAGCTTCTTTATTCTCCATCATTTGGTCTTCTATGTCACTAATTCTCTCTTCTGCCTCATTTATACTAGCAGTAAGAGCCTCCATTTTTTAAATTGCACCTCATTAATAGCTTTTTTTAAATTTCAACTTGCTTAGATCTTAATTCTTTTATTTCTCAGAAAGGTTTTTTTATTTCTCCAGAAAGGGATTCTCCAGTATCTTCTATGCTTTTTTTTTTTTTTTTTTTTTGAGCCTGGTTAGCACCTTGATAATCATCATTATGAACTCTGATTCTGACATCTTACTAATGTCTGTATTGATTAGGTCCCTAGCCATCAGTACTGCCTCTTGTTCTTTGATTTTGGGTGTATTTTGGTCTGTTAGAGGAAAATGCCTCCCAAAATTTTAAGGAAAGAAAAACTTATATATATACACAAAATAAGAGTAAACATGGTGAAGGGATGGAATATGACTGTGAAGATGAAAATGTAAAAAGATTCTAAAAATGAATTGATAAAAAGTTGGTTGAAAAAGAAAGAAAATAAAAAAGGGGAGACAATGTGATCAGGCTGGAGACTAGAACAAAGGTACATGCTTGATTTAGGGTATATTTTGATCTGTTAGAAGAAACTGTATCCCAAAATTTTAAAGAAAGTAAAACTTAAATGTAAGCAAACAATAAGTTTAAATACAATGAAGGAATAAAATATGACTATAACAGTGCAAATTTAAAAAGATTTTTTAAATTATATTGATAAGATAAAATAGTTAAAATAGGTTAGACTAGGAAAGAGGGAAAATTTAAAAAATAGAGTAAGAAAAAAAACTTTAAAAAATTTAACTTTGAAAGACTAAAGAATCATGGGGGGAAAAAAGCCATGAATTCTATGTGCTACATTCTCCTCACTCTGGAGTTCCACAGTTCTCATTGATTGGTGAACTTGGTCTTGGCTGGATGTTCTTGTTGATCTTCTGGGGGAGGGGCCTGTTGCTGTTATTCTCAAATGTCTTTGGCTGAGGTGGAATTGCCCCACCCTTGCACCAGGCGAAGTAATCTGCTTGGTTTTGCTCTTGGTAGCTTTTGTTCCCTGAATGCTTTCTGTACAGCTTTGGAGGACAGGAATGAAGATGGCGGCCTCCTAATCTCTGGCCTCAGTGTGCCCTCAGAGAAAAACAGTCAATCACTCCTGTCTGCCTGGTCTCTGGCTGTGCTCTGTGCTCATCTGGCCTTTGACCAAGCATTTCTATCTCTGGCACACAACCCCATTTGTAGTCTCCAAACCCAGTAGAATCCTGCAGTGTGCTCCTGTGCCACTCCTCCCAGGGGAGGAAGGAGGGATCTCCCCAGATCTGCCACCTTTTGGGGTCTCTGCTCCAAGAGCAGTGGCCCGACTATGTTGGGGATTATGGTTTATGCCAACACCGAGCTGAGAACCCACTCCTTGGTTCCGTGTTTGCAGCCAGCTTCTCCACTCCAATACCTGGGGGCTCTGCCACACTCAGGCACTCCCAGTCTTTCTGTGACCCCAAGGGACCTGAGGCTACACTGTCCCAGTGAGGGCTCCACCCACCCCCCCACCCTCCACTCAGCTTCTGGAGCAACGTCCCTCAGTGGAGTGGAATTCTAAAAGTTCTGATTTTGTGCTACAGTGCTCTACTGCTTGCCAGGAGCTGGCCTCTCCCCTTGCAGTCTATCTTCCCATATACCGCCTTGGATTCATGTCTCTGCATGTCCTACCTTCCAGAAAGTGGTCAGTTCTCTGTGTCTAGAATTGCTGCTCTTCTTTTCTTCGATCTCCTGTTGAGTTTATAAGTGTTCAGAATGGTTTCATAACTCTCTAGCTAAATTACTGGGCCCCAACAAAATTTAGATCTCCTATACCCCCACCATCTTGCTCCTCCCCACACATTGTTACTATTTAAACAGTTATATTTACATCAATTAAAAGTTATTAAAATATTTTATTTTCTCTTTATTTTTCCCTAATACTCCTTTGTTTATGTTGATCTGAATTTCTGATATTATTTTTCTTCTGTCTGATAAATATTAACATTTCTTGAAGGGCAAGTCTGTTGTTGACAAATTTCCTTATTTTGTGTTTGTATGAGAAAGGGTTTTTCCTTCACTTTTGAAGGATAATTTATCTGGATATTGAATTCTAGGTTAGTGTTTTATTCTTTCTTCCAGCATTACAATACTTTCTTCCAGTATCTTGCTTGATATTTTTTGGAAGACTTTATTATTAGGTTTTCAGAAAAATTAAGAAGAAGTTACAGATTTTCCATATACTCCCCCCCACACACACACATAGCCTCCCTTATTGTCAATGTCCCCCACCAGAGTGGCACATTTGTTATAATTTATGAGCCCACATTTATATGTCATTACCCAAAGTCTGTAGTTTACATTTGGGCTCATTCTTGGTGTTGTACACTCCACCAGTTTTGAAAAATGTATAATCACATATTCACATTATAGTGTCACACAGAGTACTTTCACTACCCTAAAACTCCTCTGTGCTTTGCCAGTTTATCTATGCATCCTGCACCCTCCCATAGCAACCACTGATTTTTCCACTGTTTCCAGAATTTTGCCTTTTCCAGAAGTTGAAATATAGTTGAAATCACAGTATATGGCCTTTTTAGATTGGCTTTTTTCACTTAATAATGTTCATGTAATGTTCTTCCATGTCTTTTTATGGCTTGATAACTCATCGCATTTTAGTGCTGATTACTATTTCATTGTGTGGTTGTACCATAGTTTGTTTAACCTTTAACCCACTGAAGAACATCTTTGTTGGTTCCAAAAATCCGTGTGTAGCTTTTAGTGTGAACATAAGTTTCAATTATTTTGGATAAATAACAAGGTGTGTGATTGCGGGATTGTATGGTTGGAGCATGTTTAGTTTTGTAAGAAGCTGCCAAACTGTTTTTCAAAGTGTTTGTACCAGCATGGTTTCCAACATGTGCACTGAAATTCTTGTCCTTATTTCTCTAAAGTTAGGATTCATAAGCCCTCTTACTACCTGCTACCATACTCTTGTTTTGTTTTCACATTTACTGTTTGCCTTATTTTTCTGCAGTTTGAATATGATATGTCTAGGTTATTTGTTGTTGTTGTTGTTGTTGTTGTTTTAATGCTTCATGTTTTCTGAGCTTTCTGGATCTGTGGTTTGGTGTCTGTCAGTCTTGGAAAATTCTTAGCCCTTATTGTATTACTTCATATATTTATCTCCTCCTTTCTTTCCCTTCCTTTTAGTATTTTTTTTTTAAATTTTATTTATTTATTCTTCAGAGAGAGAGGGAGAGAGCACAAGGCAGGGGGAAAGACAGGCAGAGAGAGAAGCAAGTTCCTTGCTGAGCAAGTAGCCTGATGTAGGACTCAATCCCAGGACCCCAGGATCATGACTCAAGCCGAAGACAGATGCTTAACCAACCAAATGAGCCACTTAGGCATCCCTCCTCCTTGTAGTATTATAATAAAAATAAGTATTTTATATAACTATATATATTATTTCTATTTTACATATATATTTAACAATATATATGTATATATTTATTTTTTTAAGTAAGATCCATGCCCATCATGGAGCCCAGCCTAGGGCTCAAAGTCATGACTCAGATCCAGACCTGAGCTGATATCATGAGTCAGATGCTTGACCAACTGAGCCACCTAGGCATGCTATTAATTATGTATATATTAAGCCTTCTGTAATTGCCCTACATTTCTTGAACGTTATGGTCCCTCTTTTTTTTCCCCTCACTTTCCATCTGTTGTGGAAGTTTCAACTGACTGTCTTCATTATTTCCTTGGTTGTGTAAAGTATACTGATGAGCTCATGAAGATAGTCTTTACTTCTGCTACAGTGTTTTTGGTTTAAAATATTTCCTTTTTTTATATTTATTTTATATTTATATTTATTGATATTTATTTGATATTTATTTATTTATTTATTTTAGAGAGAGAGCACACATGTAAATGGGGGATGGGGCAGAGGGAAAGAATCTTCAAGCAGACTCCCCACTGACTGTAGAGCCCACAGTCATGGGACTTGATCCGAAAACCCATGAAATCATGACCTTGAGTCAGATGCTCAACCAACTGAGCCACATAGGCACCCCTATAACATTTCTTTTAATTTTTTTTTAGTGTTTTTAGCTTTCTGCTTATATGACTCAATGGTTCCCCTTCTTTTCTATTAGAACCTTTAATATATTAATCATAGTTACTTTAAATTTCTTATCTGATTATTCCAACATCTGTGTCATCTTGAGTGTAGTTTTATTGTTGGCTTTGTCTCCCCAGAGTTTTTGTTGCCTTTTGGCCTGCCTTCTAATTTTTTTTGAAAGCCAAACAAGTTATATTAATTAGCAAATATCAAGAAATAGGCCTTTAATGTGAGAATTTATGTTAATCTGATGAGGAGCTGGGCTGTGTGTCACATTTGCTGGAGCTGTGGGTGCCAAAGGCTAAAAATCCCTCCAGTGTCCTTTTTGAGTGATTTATGCTTGCCAGGTGCACCTTCTCAGAGAGAGTCTGCATCTTACAGCTCTCTCAGCTCTAATCCACTGTTCTTATACTGGAGCCTTATTGGTTTATAATGAAGTATTGGAGAGTGGGAACTCTCTAATTTTTTAATTGTGTGTAAGTCTTTAAGTAAGCCTGGGTTTCTGGCTATGACTTTCACAAGTGTTTCTCCAGTGGTATAAGATGTTTTCTTCCTTACCCTTACTCACCTCCCTGGCTACAGTATGTTTATCGGATATCCTTGAAGCCCTAGTTCCTGTTGACTGTATCTTACCACCTTAGGTGAGATAGGAAGGCCAGAGGGGCCTGAAGTGCCAGGAATACATTTCACCATCTGAAATAAGGTTCTGGTAAAGACTTTTCTCCTCTCCAGTAGGTCTTTGCTATGTAGTGAAGGCTCCAGGTATATTTTATAATGATTAATCTTCTCCTGCCAGAGAAAAGAAGATATCTTTCTTGGATCTTCACTTTGAGAACCTTATAAGGTTCCTGGAAGTTAAGTCCATGAAAATGTTGGGAGACCCCTGAGGTTGTGGTCGTAAGAAGTTTTTCAGTCCATTTTTGTTCACACTGAGCCTCCAACAATCATCAGAATTAAATGTGAGTGATCCTACCAGCTTGTTGCTTCAGTGATTTCTCCAGAAAAATAAATAGACCTTTGCTTTGATTCTACGTTCACGTGTCTCTCCGTATTTCTGAGTGATGATTTGCCTTGTGACCTCAGTTCTTGGATGGGTCTAAAAAAGTCACTGACTTTCCAATTAGTTCAAGCTTTTTCCATTGTTAAGGCCAGTTGAGACAACTTGCAAGCTCTTTTCAGCCTGTAGCTGAGTCCAGAAGTATCTTCATATGCTATTTCAGTTATGGCTAATAGTTAAGAGTCAGGAATTTTCAATGAAAGAGGTCTTTGAAAATGGAAACAAAAGTTTGCAGAGTTAATTAAATGTCAGACACTCCTTTCACCAGTAAGAATTTATTGAGCAGTTACTGTTTATGAGATAGTTTAGACTACTGTATTTATGAAATAATTAATTAATTAACTTAATCCCTTAAAAGCCCCAGTGTGATACATACCATTGTTGTTTTCACTTTTCAGATGAGGACACTGGGCACAAGGTGCTCAAGTAATTTGCTCAAGTCCCAAGAGTCAAGATTCTAAAAGAAGTCTGCAGATCTCATTCTCTTAACCACTGTATTTTGCCTCTCTCCAACTATTATGTGTAGATAATATACTAACACATAATAATGCAAATAATAATAAGGAAAATAAAATGTTCTCTTACATTTTAGGAGGCAGGAAATTACTCCTGGGAGATCAGGGAAGACTTGGCATTTCCATTTATTAAAGTTAGGATTTAATAGACAGTTATGATGACAGGAGTTTTGAGAGGAAAGAAAGTGGTGGACAGACCCAGAGATTCATAAACAGTGTGCAGTGCAAGAGAGAGACAGAGAAACCTAGAACAGAATATCAGCCTGGGAGATCTCAACTGTTTCCTGACAACAAGAAAAAGAGCTTTGAATTAAGAAATGAAAGATCACTTGCATGTTTGAAAAAGATCAGTGTGTAACAGGGAGCACTGGAGAAATAAGGAGACAGACATACCAGTTAGATACTTGTTAGACAGTCGTGTAGTGAGAGTGGAAAGGAGGAGAAACGGCCAGAGGGGACAAAGACTAGTGAGTTGAAGAAATAAAAAATGACTCTAGTGTTTAAAGTTTCTGTGATTAGAGAATGATGAAATAGATTGCTAATGAACAAATTTTTATATATATAAACATGTATATGTTATATATGATTGATATATATATAAACATATATATGTTATATATGATTTATATATATATATATATATATATATATATATGTAATGAAATTGGATATATATATCATGAAATTGGAACCCTTAGAGGAGAAGTCAAATACTCCTTTAGCTTTTAGGGTGGTTATAATTAGTTGGGCTATAATCTAAAATGAAGGGTGGTGATCTTCTCAATAACCAAAGACCAAAGAAAAATTATGTCTGTCATAACTTTTACTCAGGAGAGGGATTATGTCATTTTTTTTTTCAGAAGAGACATACTTTTAGTTAAGTTTAAAGTCTAAAGAAAGTTTATTTAACTCAGATAAAGGGGACAATAGAAATGGTGAAGGGTATTGTCCTGAGCTCCCAGTCTCACCAGAACATTGTCAACACTGTTAAGATTAAATGGCTCTTTGCAATCTCCCAGCTTTAGGAACATGCTGACCAGACATTGGGTCTGCCTTTCTGTCCTTACAAATGCCCACCCCCACCCCCACCCCCACCACGAGGGCATTTCTTCATTGTTTGCCTGGAATAACAGAACCTTGCCTGCTTTGTGAGCCTTATAAAGTTTTACACAGTTCATAGTTTGTGAGGTTATCAACAAAGAAAATGGGGGGATGTTTAGAACTTCTGTTTTGAGGGAAACATGCATTTTAGAGGAATGGTTGCACTGCAGTCTTTTCCCAGAAACATGTTTTTTGGGGGTCCCCAATGATTTGTAGACCATGTTTATTATTTTGCTCAGACTTTACTACATCCTTTACTGCCTTATTTTTTTTTTTTCTTTAGTGACAAAACCACTTCTGATCAGTATTTATTTTTGACAATTTAAACAATAGCCAAAGTGTTATTGTGTTGGGTTGTAATTTTCCCGTGTACACACAATAAACTTTATCTGGAGAAATTACCACACTTGTCACACCTTTCTTCCTTCCAAATTGCTTTCCCAACCAACCTTTTAGCCTTCAGGACTTCTCCCCCTGTACATCAGAGACATTTAAAAGTTTCAAGCTTGAAGGTGTCTTACAGATAATCTCATCCAAGACTTTCACTCCATTCATGAGGAGCCAGGGCTCAAAGAGCCTACCTGTGCTTCTCACAGCACATAGCTGGTCCTGGTAGATCCATGGTGGGAAACCATATCTCCTGATTTCTGGTCCAGTGATATTTTTATTACTCAATTTTGAGAGAAATTATAGGAGGGCAAATCCAACATCAATTCAATAACATAAAACTGTCTTTTTTTTTAAATGGATATTCTTATCAATACATAAAAATAGAAATATTGAATATAGATCGATAGGAAGATATGCAAGGGATGATTGCACAGAAAAGAAAGGTTACCAATTATTTGCCAAATGAATTGTAGAAATCCCCTTGGTCCTTAGGTTTGGAGAGTCAGAATGGAGCTGGATCAGAAGTGAGAGAAAACTGGGATGGCAGGTCTGCCATGGGAGGAGAGCCCAGCAAGGCTGACTCTGGAAGCCCTGGTAGGAGAGGAAATGCACCCCAGACTTGGCAGACAAACAAGGGTGGCCTGTCAGGAGTACTGAGACAGAAGACCTGTGCTGTGTAGCTTTTGGAGGTTACAGGGTTTCCACATGAGACAGTTTGTCCACTGGACATTCCTTTGCAGCTAAAATACACAGGTCTAGACAGGCCAGGTATTCTTTCTTGTGAGCGTTTTTGTTTTTTTTTTTTCTTTTCTGTCCCCTTACATTCATTTAAGACTGCATGGCTCATAGGGACTCTGCCAAACCGCTCGGCCATTTAATCTCCATCTCTCTGTCCCTCTTCACCTCGTAAATCAGGACAGATAGTGAGAGAAAGAGGACCAAGGGAGAGCGAGTGCAGCTCTCTACACTAAAAAGGGAGGGGGTGTGTGGGGACTACATTTGTCAGCTTCTCTTTTTTCATTTTTCTGAACGAGAAAAAATGACCCAGGAAATCCAACAGGATGTAAATCTAAGGTGAACCAAGCAAGTAGATAGCCTTCAAATTAAGACTAAAACATACTGAAGTATGAGATTCTAAGAATGAAAAAATTGAGAGACCGTGAACACATTTTGGGTCAGGGGCTGTCTAAGATTATTCCTCAGTGGCCTGTAAGGCAGGTGCTAACATCACCCCATGCTGCAGAGGGGGAAGGAGAGTGCAGGAGCAACTTGCTTGGGGCCACAACCCACACATTAGGATCATGGTTGGACTCAGCCCTTAATCCCTATAGCTGAGCTTAAGTGTCAATGCTGAGTGGTGTTCTCACTGTCTTCCACATGCCCCACATTTGACACAGAAGCAGGGTGACATGGTAGAAGTCATAGGGCCTGGTAGTGGGCCCAGAGATAGTGACAGTTAATTCACAGGATTGTGGGGATAAAATAAAGGAAACCACCTCTGTGACATGCCTAAGATCGGCCCCAGCATGTGCTCATTTGGTAAAAATTGATACCTCATTTTATCTTTATTTTCTAATTTTGCTATTGTTTACAAAGAGGCACTGAAAGGGGATGGGTATTCTGATATCTGGGTGCCCATCATGTATTTCAATTGTAACACCTACAATCCTCCCCAAACATGTCCCTTTCTGTTCTTTTCTCTGCTTATTAAAGGAAAACTCTGTCTTTACAGATTTTAGAGTTGTCCTGGATGTCTCTCTCGCTTCCTCACATGTAGTCACTGCATTCTCTAAGGGCCTAGTGTGCTCTCAGTGTCTGTGAAGATTCCTCCAGGCCCGGTAGCAGTTTCTCCATGTGCAGGCTGGTGGATGCCCCTTGCCACCACTTGGGCATTATATGTCATCTCATTAGAGCAGCCAGACTGGTCAGATATCAACTTGCAATTGCTTTCTACCTCACTCAGAATAAAGACAAAGTCCTTACCACATTCCCAAGCTTGTCCACCTCCTATACAGACACACTATTGGTCCTCCAGGGACTCAGACACACTGGATGCCTGTGTTCTGCACATGTCAGTCATACCTTCCTGCAAATGCTGATCAGCTCTTCTCTCAGACCAGAAACTTCTTCTCATACAGCTTCTTCTCCTACATCTATGCATAATTTTCTTGCATTTCTTGCATTTTATCCATGTTATGGTGTAAAGTTTCACCATATTCAAGAAGTGTTCTGAGATTTGTTTGTAATGAAAGTACTACATCTACCCTTGTGTTCTGCTATATTTCCTTTGAGATGTCATTCATGTTCTCGCTCCTGCATTCACTGCCTTTTCCACCCCAGTGATTACCATGAACACAGCAGTTTTCTCTGTTCATCCTGGCACCTCTTGCCCCTGGGGGCAGTACCTGGCACTGTAAGAGCTCACAGTGCTTTTGAAAGAAGGGAGGAAGAAAGGGTTGATGAGGTAGCTGGCCAATTCCAAAGTCAGATCTCTTTGGCTCAAATATAACCTTGCACTGATATACTGGATGACCTTGGGCAATTATTGTATCTTTCTAAAGCCTCAGTTTCATAGTCTGAAAAAATATGGTATAAGAGGAGAATGAAGTTAGACAACCATTATAGAGTGGCAAGCCTTGTCTTGGTGACAAGAAAATTGACAGCAGGCGCAAGTTATCATTTGTACACTTATTCACCATGGGATTAAAGAAAGTCCCTACCCACCTCCTTCTCAGAAAAGCAAGATGGAATTCAGTGAGCTGCCATCATCACCATAACCTCGAATCTTTTCTAATTATAAGTTTATACTCTTTTTCAGTTATGTTGACTACAATGAATGAATATATCTTGGGCCCACTTCACTTTGAGATGGAAGCACAATGACAGCACCTACCCCCTTCAGAAGCTATCTAAGGATGGCTGGCGCTGCCTGTGTGTGGATGGGGACTTCAAAGGCTCAGCACTTGTCAGGGGAGCACTTAGCTGCACAGGGAAGCATCAAAAGGAGACTTTAAGAAATGCTGATGTGTTTTTTCATATTTTGTGGCTTATGGTAGCATTTTGTCCCAACCAGAGAAGCTACTGTAAGAATTTAATACTTGTTAAGGTTCACTTCAGGGTTGTTACATTAGAGACTGTTTCACATGTGTTTAAAAAATGATTCAATTCCCACAATCTTAAATATCTACCACAATTTTATGGAAGACTCCCATTAACTAGATAAATGCTCCCAGAAGTCAGTGGCTACACTTGCTATATTCAGCACCACATGTCTTGCGCTTAGCCTGGGTGATGCACAACCCATCTTATGGAGTTTTTGAATGGACTTTTGCTGTTTAGTGGTGTTCATAACCAAGACTTGTACATCATGTGAATTCTTGTTTCAATCAAAACTCTTTTAAGAAGGAAAGAGCACTGTCAATAATTCTGGAATGGCAACAGGACCAAATTGTGTTGTGACAGAAAAACCCAGGATGTTCAGGTTTCACATCAACAAGAAAAGTTCTGTCTCCACTAGCTTCCACTGTGAGCTACGCCTTGTTTGTCTCCAACTTTCTCTATGTGTCAAAATCTGCCTCTAGATGGGAGCTGCTTAGTGATTCCCAACCTTTAACCTGGTGGGAAGTCTGTCTCAGTGTGTAAACAAATGGACCATGAGAATAGAGAGAATAAGAGTGTGCAACTGTACAACTCAACAATAAAAAGACAAATAGGCTAATTAAAGATGGGGAAAGGGTTTGAATAGGCTTTTTTCCAAAGAAGATACACAAATGGTCAATCAGTTCATGAAAAAAATGCTCAATAACCCAAGTTATGAAGGAAATGCAAATCAAAACACAATGAGGTGTTACCTCAACCCACCAGGATGGCTATAACACAAAGACATCATAATAAGTCTTTGCAAGGATACAGAGAAATTAGAACCCTTCATTGCTGGTGGAAATGTAAAATGATGCATCTGCTTTGGAAAACAGTTTGGCAGTTCTTCAGAGAGTTAAACATAAAGTTAATATGATTCATCATTTCCATTCCTAGGCATATAACCAGGAGAAATGAAAATATACATTCACACTTATATAAAGCTTGATCATGAATGTTCCTAGCACCATTATCCATGGTAAACAAAAAGTGGAAGAAATACAAATGTCCACCAACTGATGAATAGATAAAAAAAAGGTGTGATATATCCACATAATGGAATATTATTCAGCAGTTAGAAGAAATGAAGTCCTGAGGTATGCTACAATATGGATTAACATTGAAAACACTTTATTCAATGGAAAGAAAAGCAGACACAAAAGGACCAATATTTGTATGACTCCACTTATATAAAACATCTACAATAGACAAATTTATAAAGACAAAAAGTCTATTAGTGGATGCCAGGGACTGGGGCTAAGGAGGAATTAGGAATAAAATCTAAAAGGCATAGATTAGGCTTTCCTGTTGGAGTGAGGACATGTTCTGGAATCAAATATTGGTAATTAATTGATTGGTAACCAATGTGTAAATATACCCAAAACAACTGAAATTTCCACTTTTAAAGGGTAACCTTAATGGTATGTCATTTATAGTTAGATAAAGCTGCTATTAAAATTAATATAGATGATTTATAAGGTATATTTATCATAATGAAGTTTATGGTTATATAATAAACTATATCTTACCCTTGATTTCTGTAACAATTAAATTGAATAAAAATGTTTCTATCCAGGAAGTGAGGAGGATTTGATGGAGGATGTGATGGAGGCAGGAGATCTCAATGTATAGCCAAAGTTGACTTCCTAGCATCTTTGCGATTTTCACCTTCTAACCAGAGACACAAGAAATAAATCTTCTGTCACTGTGGTTTGTCATTATTTATTACTTTGATACTTATTGAGGACCCACTATGAGGCAGGATGTGAAAGGAGCTACTAATGCCCCATCTATTCCTCGTCTTCAAACTTTCTTTGATGTCTACATATGGACTCATATTGCACAGTAAAATCATGTTCATAAGACTTCCCACAATACATGCAAAAAACCTTGGAAAAGTGTATGTTCATTCACTGAAGGATCCTAATTCTTAGACTTTATCTTAGGGAAATAAAGGATCATTGTTATGGAAAAATGTGTCCATCTCATCATTTCTCAAATTAGTAAAGAGTTTAACCAATCCAAATATTAAATAATCTGAGATAATTTAAATAGATCCCAGTGTGTCCTTTATAAGAACAGACTGCACACTTTGAACATGGTGCTAAGGACTTGTTTGTATTCATGACGTGGAAAGAATTTCCCAACATAATGTTGACGGATAAATGTAGTTAGATCACAGCAGGAGTTCTATAACCCCATGGATTTATTCGATTTATACAGATAAGGGTAAAACAAGTACAGTACAATGTTAATTGAAGATTCTACATAGATAGGGGTGCTCATTATAAAAACCTTGCAGTGTTTTTGTACATTTGAAATTTTTGTAACATTATAAAGATAAGTTAACTTCAAGAGTGGGGCATTTATTAGTTTTGTTTTTATTTTTGTTCTTACTGGGATTCCACAGGGAGGTACTCCAATGCAGAAATTACCCTTGCAGTCTAGAAGTCCTCCATTATGATTAACTCCCATCCTCTCATTGTCTTCCTTAATACTGAAGAGATTAGCCCTTTATGTTCATTCTTCCCATTCTGCCTCTGAAACTATTCCTAGTGAATAACTTGAATTTCTTAAGATACATTAAGACTCAGTGAAATTTATATTAGCAGCCGCGACTTCTAAATGTGTGAACTGACTTAGCATAAGATAAAAAAAAAAGTCCTTGTGCCCACTAATAAAGCAAAAATGCTCTCAGTATTATGTAAAATTCATAAAAATTATTGAAGACCCAAAAAGCTTTTATTGATGTGCATTATCTCCATCAGTATTTACTAAATTAGAGATTAAAATGGAGTCATTTTTAAAAATTTTATTTTTTCAGTGTTCCAAGATTTATTGTTTATGTCCCACATCCAGTGCTCCATGAAATATGTGTCCTCCTTAATATCCACCACCAGGCTTACCCACCCCCCCACCCCGCCCTTCCAAAACCCTGTTTTTTTCTCAGAGTTCACAGTCTCTTATGGAGGGGACTCTGATTTCCCCTAATTCACTTTTCCTTTCCTTTTAATGTCCTCCACGTTATTCTTTATCTTCCACGAGGAAGTGGAACCATATGATAATTTACTTTCTTTGCTTGACTTATTTCACTCAGCATAATCTCTTCCAGTCCAGTCCATGTTGATACAAAAGTTGAGTATTCATCCTTTCTGAGGGAGGCATAATACTCCATTATATATATGGACCACATCTTCTTTATCCATTTGTCTGTTGATGAGCATCTTGGCTCTTTCCACAGTTTGGCTATTGTGGATATTGCTGCTATGAACATTGGGGTACATATTGCCCTTCTTTCCCCTACATCTATATCTTTGGGGTAAATACCCAATAGTGAAATTTCAGGGTCATTGGGCATCTCTATTTTTAATTTTTTGATGAATCTTTTATACTGTTTTCCAAAGTGGCTATACCAATTTGCATTCTCACCAACAGTGTAAGAGGATTCCCCTTTCTCCATATCCTCTCCAACATTTGTTGTTTTTGCCTTGTTAATTTTGGCCATTCTAACTGGTGTAAGGTGGTATCTCAATGTGGTTTTGATTTGTATTTCCCTGATGGCTAATGATGATGAACATTTTTTCATGTGTCTGTTAGCCATTTGTATGTCTTCATTGGAGAAGTGTCTAAAACTGAGTCATTTTAATATATGCATCTATTAGTTCATTTAAAAATAACAAAAAGCCTGCATAAGTAATGTACTTCTATAGAAACAACTATATTATTCAAAACAAAAGAATTTAGCAAGAATTTAGTGAAATTATTTTACATTTTTCCAAATTTCTGTAATATCTGGCTTAATGAAAGACAGATGATTTTCATTTCTTTCTGTGCATTCAATATTTTATGATATACAATTTTGATTGAAGATAATCCAGCCTGAGACATATTTGTAGTTAAAAAATGGATGAGTGTTTTATTAGACTTTTCAGGTAATCATGGATACACTTCCTTGATGTCACATGAAATTCAACAAGGAGAAATTTCTTAGAATTTAATTGCAGTGTGAATCCTGATACAGTATAATGAACTATGCATTTTATCACATTGTGATCCATTGGTCTCTCTGGTTATTTGAATATACTTTTTACCCATGCATGATTTTGGAACATCATGCACTGGTCATTTGAAAAATATTGGTTCAGAGAATCATGCAGATCATCCAAATGTTGACACAATATCACGAAGATCACACTTGTTAATGTTCTCACCAATCTCATTAGAACAGTATTTAACTATTGGGAAGCTATCAAACTCATGATGGTAAATACAAGTTTCCCAAAATTTTAATGTGTGCTTGAAATCTGAAATTTTAGTATTGTCCACAAAACTTTCAATTGTTTTTCTAGAAGTGACAGATTCCCTTCTTTCTTCTCAAGAAAATATCTACCAAACACCCAAGTCTGAGTATAACCATAAGTTGCTTGCTTTTTGTTTTTATGAATAGCATTCTATTTCATGAGAAAAGCTGTACCTTTTAGCATCATAGGTGTAAGGTTTGTTGTAGGTGAATATTGTAGATTCATTCTGCATCGTTTCTGGGAACTGCTTTATTGGAGCCATTATCCTTCCCAGCTTTAGGAAATTTTATTTCAATGCAAATAATACTGTGTAGAAACAGGAAAAGAAGTGTAGAGAGAAGGGCTGGTGGTTGGGAGCAAAGCAATCAATCAATCCAGAGGTGAGAGAAGAAGTGACACACCCTCAATGTACCTCCCCAGTGGGAAGCTGTGCCTTGAGCTAACAGATTTGTCTGAAGCCCCTTATTCTGTTACCCCTCCAGGGTTCCAATGAGATCCAAAAAGAAAAACTGTAAGAGCACAGGACATGTGATAAATGAGACAATTGATGAACACTTAAAAATGTAAAGAAAAAGTATTGCATAAAAATAATTTATTCCCTATTCAAAGACAGATATCAAGAGCCTACTATGGGTGAAATGTACAGTCAAGAAGCAAGGATTTTTTTGTTTTTATTTTTCTCTTGAAGCACACAGAAACTTAGGAAATTATGGTTGTTGTGTGAACTGGAAAGTAGTTTGTTTGCATGTCTTGAGGCTCCTTGAAGGGCTAGCCTCAGCCTTAATTCACAGAGTTAAGCAGTACGGAGTGCCACTTTGGGGGGCATTTGATCAAAAGGTCTGACTCCTACCCTGGCTGTACTTTGGGAGGGCGACAAGTTCTTAGATCAAGAGCCGCAGTGACACCCTCTGGTGGCTATGAGGCACTGCAGGCTTCTTTTATAGACCATGAAGTTTGGAGGGAAATCCCTGGAAAGACACTGGGGAAGGCTGGCTTGGCCTCCCTCCTCCCATCCAGGATGTCCCAGAGGCCTCCTGGCCCCATGCCAGTTCCACTTCAGGATGGTGCCCCAAACGTCATGAGCTGGACTCATCTGCTCAGCGGGACAATTGTCTATTGTCTCTTTAGTCCTTCACTTCCCTCAGTCAGAAGCTGTTTAACATGTTATGCAATTATAATGAAATATATTTATTTTTATTGTTATACCTTCTTTTCAATCTTTTTTTCTCAATATGATCAATTTTAATCAGACTGTAATGTTTTCCACAGTGATCGATAATTAAAACTTAATTGAATGAAAGAAGATATATTCATTTAGTTATTTTATTTTTTAATTTTTTTAAAGATTTATTTATTTATTTGAGAGAGAGAGAGTGTGTGAGCTGGGACAGGGGCAGTGGGAAAGGAAAAGGAAGAGAATCTCAATCAGAGTCCCCGTTGAGTGTGGAGTCAGGGATGGGGCTTGATCCCATGACTTTGAGATCATGACCTAAGTTGAAATCAGGAGTTGGACACTTAACTGACTGAGCCACCCAGACACCCCAGTTATTTTGTTTTTGCAAGTGATCAAATAAAATACAAAACAAAAGCTAGGATAAACAATGCAATTCTTTATGGGCCTGTGGTTTATAAACTGTGGTTTGGAGCTGAGGAAACAAACATTTGTGATCTATCTCCATGGTTAAAAGTATAAAATGTAAAAAGTAAAAAATATAAATGTAAAAAGTAAAAAATATAAATGTAAAAAGTAAAAAATATAAAATGAAAGAGAAAGTATCTGTATAAGCATTTCTATCTAATTTTTTGTGACTGTTTCTATGAAGTCATTATAGTCAAATAACATGTTGCAATTTTTGAGGGTTTAATAGATAATCTCTGTTATTTCCATGCATGTTTATTTTAAACCCCCATCCAGATTTTTCCTTTCTTTAAGACAGATTTGAAGCAGAGGCTTATTATGTAAGCCCGGGAAGTCATGCCAAGATTATCTGAACATCTTTATAAAACCTTCAAGTTCTCTGATTTAGGTCTGATATAAATATTTTTGTATGTGTCCTCTTTCTCTTCCTCCTCCTCCTCTTCCTCCTTTGTAAGCCTTTCTACTTTGTTCGTCAATTTACCCCACAGTTTTTTGGTATGGAGCACACGTTGGGCTCTGTATTAGGGCCTGGGTACAGAGGGAACCTGCTTCTCTGTCTCTAGGAGTCAGGACCCGGAGCATTTCCAGACCATGCTGCAGTGTCAAAGGTACTATGCAAGGAGAGAAAATACTTTTTTTTTTTTTTTAATTTTTATTGTGTTATGATAGTTACCATGCAGTACATCATTAGTTTTTGATGTAGAGTTCCAAGATTCATTGTCTATGCACCATACCCAGTGCTCCATGCAATAAGTGCCCTCCTTAATACCCACCACCAGGCTCACCCCCCCCAAAACCCTCAGTTTGTTTCTCAGAGTCCACAGTCTCTCATGGTTCATCTCCCCCTCCGATTTTCCCCCTTCGCTTTTGTAAGGAGAGAAAATACTTAAGGGTTCACCAGGTACTTTTAACCTAACCAGGGGAGGTGATACTCAGTCTGAGAACTGAAGTAACTATAGGATTATCCAGTGACCAGGAGGGTGGGGGACACCCAAACCTTATTGCTTTTTCTCAGGCAGACTCCTTGGGAGTCCTATGCTGCCTGGAGAGTATAATTCAAAGAATGAGCAGAACGGAGGGCTTGAGAAATGTGTCTATTGGGACATGATCTTGGCTTCTGTCAGAAAGCCCAAGTAAAAAAGAACTAGCATTCTCTTGTCCAGATATTTAACTGCTCTGGACCCAGAGCCCTGTAAGTCAGTTGGAAGATATTTTACCTGGAAAGCATTTTCCTTGGAATGTGTGCTTGTTTCAATGAGAATGTACCCAAAGGAGATTTTATTAACATGAAACACCACAGGTGAGTAATTCCTAGTAGACAAACCATCATAGTCTAGGCATGTGACCTGGATAAGGAACTCCCAGTCTCCCTGTCAGTGTGCCCAGTGGCAGGAAGTGCTCCCCCTTGAGACACCTGGGTGGCTCATTCGCTTAAGCATCTGCCTTCAGCTCAGGTCATGATTCCAGGGTCCTGGGATCAAGTCCCACATCAGGATCCTCCTTGCCCAGTGAAGAGCCTGCTTCTCCACCTGCTTGTGCACTTGCTCTCTCTCTCTCCCTTTCTCTCTGACAGATAAATAAATAAATAATTTTTTTAAAGGAAATGCTCTTCACCATGCTCACTATTCCTTTGCAGTTACTACATAAACCCTGCAATCCACCTTCTGCCAAACCAGACTCTCCTGTTGCAAAGATGACCCCTGAGAAATTTAAAGGTTGCCACTGTGATGTTAAACTCCTTTCTGCTTCTGGGAGGAGGAGCCCAAGTTTCTTTGGCTCCCAGAGGAATGTGTGGGATGCTCCCTCATCTGTGCAAAATGGCACCCTTGATGCTTCCAGATGGTGCTGTGTGTCCATGACTAAGGCAAATATGGAGTTGAGCTCATGCATTCAGGGCTGAGGTCCACTTCTTAGCAGTATGACCTTGGGTAATTCATTCTGGGACTGACTTGAGGTCTTTGCCTCCATAATTGGGAAAGAGAGATCATTAATAGCTTATTTCAACACCACTATGCAAGAGTGAAACCATCACTTATTTAAATGCCTAAATATTGTGCCTAGCAATGAGCAAGTCCTCAGTACTTGTGGTCCATCATGATCATAGCCTTTCCCAGGCTGAATGAGGGCACAGAAGAGCAGAGCCTTCTGCTCATCAACTAGGCCCCAGGGCTCTGAAGGAGTATATCCATATGGCGTGTTTAGCTAGTAGGTTCAACAAAACACTTGGGCTTGTGTTGTGATCTAGCATGGCACTTGGGGCACTTCCACAGTGAACCTCACTTTCTTCTCGGTCAGCCCATTTCTGGATTTTGAGTGAGGTCTGTTTATCTAAATGGTACCACAGAGGTGGGAAAAGGCCAATTCAATGTCTTAGGTAGGATTCTGAATTAACTTGTTCCTGGAATGATGCTAATAAACTAAGACTGAGAACTGGATCAGTGCTTTCTCTGAACATTATTCCATTCTGGAGGTAAGGGTGAAGGGAATAGCATTATTTTCCTGGGTAAACGTCCATGAAATTGAATTCAAGCTGGTTTCACCCTCATGAACATCCCTGGCAAAAGACAGTAGACCTCTCCTCTCCCTGGAGAGCCCAGAGAGGATTCTTCTAAGTTTGGGCCCAAGCACAGTGACCTTTAGTGAGGGTGATTGGTCAACAGACTGTGAAGATAAGAGGGCAGGTGATTCTTCTGCATTTATGTGTTCTAGTATAGATGTCTCTCACTTTTTGTTACACTCCTAAATCTGCCCTTCAGTTAGAGACAGTCTAACAGAAATATATCTGTCAGGGATGCCTGGGTGGTTCAGTTGGTTGAGCACCTCAATCAGTTCGTCGCAGGTCATGATCTCAGTGTCATGATCCCAGGATCATGAGATTGAGCTCAGAGTTTAGCCCCACATCAGGCTCTGTGCTCAGCAAGGAGTCTGTTTGATACTCACTCTATTTCTCCCACTGCTCTTCTCCCTCTCTCTCTCACCCTCTAAAACAAACAAACAAATAAATCAATCTATAAAAAAGGAAGAGTATGGCCAATTAAGTCAAATCACAACATTTCCCATTCAATCCATAATTTTGACAATTCTAAAATGATTATTATCACATAATCTTTAAATATTAAGACTTATTTAACTGATTTCACTAGTCCCTTTGAGGATAATTCAATAACCCCCATTTTATTTACTTTGAGAAAATTTCATGTTACAAAATTAATGTACGCATGTGTATTTTGCAGACACTCACATTCAACACCATTTTTCTGTCTCCCAACTCATTGTACTTAATTATGATGACCACAAATGTCAATTATACAAAATTATCTTCTATTTGCTTCCATGTACTTAATGTTAGATTGGATATTTTCCCATGCTACTGAAAGTCTTTCAAGAGCTGAAACTGGCTTAAGTAAATGTACATACAGAATATTAAAAAACACATACAAAAGTGGCAAAATGACACCTTCTACAGTCATCTTCATATTTTGTTCTTTATCTGGTGGTTTCACTTTAATGACAGAAATTAGGTTAAAATGTAAAATCTAGATTAGTAGGTCCCACCAAGAGGGAATTTTTGCACATGGCAAGTGCCCCAGCAGGATTCATTTGTAGGGTTCAGACATAGAATTAAAGATGATGTTTTAGTTTGAGTCCGTGTGTGAAGATGTTCTTTGGAAGAAGTCAAGAATCAAAATTAAAAAAAAAAAAAATATTGCGATGACCTTATAATTCTGCAAAAGTAGAGCTTTTCAAGGGACTAGTTTTTGGCTAAGAAGGTGGTAAGAAGTAATTAATGCCTCTTTCAATGGTTAACTTTTCATGGTTTTTACTTTTCAGTGTACATTAAGATCCCTCTGATGTAGTATATTAAAATGTGAAAAATAGACATAAGTGAAAATGCCTCCCATTTTGTAATTTTGCCATGTAACAGGAAATGGAAATTTCACTAAAAGGATGTTGCTCTGTATACCTTGACATTCAGTTGGATGCCTTTTACTTAACTAACATCATGCTCTTCTCTAGGTTATAGTCACTGCCTCCAACTACTTAGGGCTTACCTATCCATCTCAGATGTTAGATGTATTTCAAATGATGTATCATGTAGGTGTATCAGTATTTCAAATGAGCATCTCTCCACACAATGTTGCAACTGAACCTGTTTAAACTGCCAAAAATAACACTTTGTTCTTCAGTATGTCAAGGGACTAGAGAGTACATAAGAATAAAACAAGTAATTATATTGAAAAACAAGAGTTTATGAAAATAATATTGTATATTGCTATAAATTATAGAAAGATTTACAATAAATCCAGTTTTAAGAGCTTATAATAGGTACATAGTTCATTAACAATTTGTATCCTCCTCAGGTTTCTGTAAACTTTCTGGCCACCCCCAAAGGCTTTCTGTGTTTGAGAGAAGAAGACCCTACATCTCCATTTTTCAGACTCCCTCACAGACATTGCCCAGGCACATTTCCATCTTGCAAAGAGGTATATCTCTTGATGAAATCAGCAAGAGTACCCTGAATTTCTCATGTTATAACTTTGATATGATTTCTATATATTAAGGAATGAAAATATGAAGGAAAGTTGTGCCCATTCCCCAGTAAGTCGTACCAGTAGGATTCTAGGTCCAGCTAGGCACAAGACCTCACTAAATCTCAAGCCTAGACAAAGAAAATGAATTCCCAGTGTTTGCCACTGGGAGCACTAGAGCTGTGACCTCCCTTCAGAAGAGTCCAAAGTTGAGGCAATCAGCCCAAATTTCTGTATCTCCATATCAGTGGCAGGTCATTAGCCGTAGGTGTTCAAGGAGGAGGCAAATCCTGGGCATGGCAGTCCCATGTAACTGTGGGTGATTGCCAGGGAAAGATGCAGCTATGAACTGACTTTCTCAGCAGCTGAAGGTCAGGTACATCTGCCTGAAGAGAGGATCTGGGATGAAGCAGCAGGTTATCTACAATGGAAGCTGAGTGAAAGGAGTGAAAGACATGGGAGGATTCACTCATTCAACACATATTTATTAAGCACTGATCACACACCCATGAAGGTTCTTGGCATGGGGGAAACAGGTGAGCATGGCTAACATAGCACCTGACCTCATGATCATGGCATTCCCGGGAAGAGAGGCAGACCATCAGAAATCAGGCAAGCATAAGAAAATTGGTTTATAAAAATTAAGATTTAAGAAAGAGGTAAGTGCTATGAAGTAAATAAAGTAATGATTGGTGTGGAAGTGTATAAGGCTTAGTGAGTCTTGTTTGAAGTGGTATCAAATGAGCTGAAGTGAAAGTATAAAAGCAGTTCCTCTGTTTAGACCTGAGGATGAGCATTCAGATATATGGCTGGACAAGATAGAGGGAATTGTCAGGTCATTGAATCTAAGCCCCTTGCCACAGTGGTTAGGTAACTTTAAGAAATCTAGTTCGTCCAAGGTGGGGGGGGGGGCACAAACCAAGTTAAACTGATGAATTTAGATTCTTAATAAGTGTTAGTAGGTCTCTTAGTGCCACCTTATAGTTTGTTTTATTTTAGACAAGTTTGTGAGAGAAGGATGGCCACTCTTAGGTCTTGCTCATCCTTTGTTCTCAAAGCCTATGCCAATTTGTCTACATAGGCTAATTCATAAAGAAAGCCTGGGATGGGAGGGCCATGCTTCCTAATGGGTGCTGGTAATGAAGCAGATGTTCCAACCAGATGAGCCACCCAGGCCAGACAAATATGGCCCAAGATGTCCAGCATTGTTATTCACAGAGGGTCCTCAATGGTGGGGAAGCTCCTTCTGGATGCTTCAGGAAGTCTTTAAGAAGGACTGAAATTGTGGGGCACCTGGGTGGCTCAGTTGGTTAAGTGTCTGCCTTTGGCTCAGGTCATGATCCCAGGGTCCTGGGATTGAGTCCTGAACCCGAACTCAGCTCCTTGCTCAGTGGAGAGCCCACTTTTTCCTTTCCCTCTGCCACTCCCACTGCTTGTGCTCCTTCTCTCTCTGTCAAATAAATAAAATCTTAAAAAAAAAAAAAAGAAGGACTGCAAACACTTTGGATACCTATGAGGACAGTACTTTGAAGAATCTATAGAATAAGAGCAGATACCTAAACTAGGAAAGAAGTAGGTTATGGGGAGGTGCCTGGGTGGCCCAGGTGATTAAGCATCTAACTCTTGGTTTTGATTAAAGTCATGATCTCAGGGTCATGAGATTGAACCCCAACTTGGGTTCTGCACTCAGCACAAAGTCTGCTTGAGATTATTTCCTCCTTTCCTTCTCCTCCTGTTCATGCTCTCTCTCCTTTTCTTTTTAAAATGAATAAAAATCTTTAAAAAAAGAAGTAGGCTATGGGACCTAATCTAGGGACAATGGGATAAAAAGCAGGTTGGGTTTGCAAACCTGGGGTCTGGCATCACTAAAGCAATGACATTACAAGATGGGCCATGTTGTCTGGAGTTTGTTCATGCCTGAGAGTAATGGAGAAGGATCGGAAACTTGGACTAATGCTAGCCCAAGCTTTTTTTTTTTTTTTTCTGTCCAATGAGAGTTTCTGCACAGATGCTATAGAGAGAATAATTGAGTCATGAGTGAGAAAAGAGGGAGATGGTAGAGGATCCAAGATGAAATGTCATGAAAGGAAAGAGGAAGAGGACTCAAGAGGCAAAACACACATTAGGAACTTGTGAGATATATTTTCAGTATTCATTCACCCTCCAGGACTTAGTCCTGATTTTGAGCAGGTCTAAAGACTTGGGTCAGTTCTGGCAAAAGTCCAAAACCTGTGGTCATCCATTCCCAGGGTACAACTGCCTCCAATATGACAGGCACTGCTGCAGGAGCTGGGAATACAAATGAAGAGAATGCATATGCCTACCTTTCACCCCTGGAGTGAGAATGCCTCTCATTCCTTGGCCACAGTGAACAGACACATAGTAGGGACTTTGTCTTTTGAAGACAAACATATTGTCAGTATCAACCACCCTCTCTGTCTGACTTAACCCCAGGATTGAACAGTGAGCAATTGTATTTTCCCTTTCTCCACCAATTTCCCACTTTAAGGGCATTTCTTCCTCCCCTCTCTGCCATTTATGCATCTACTCAGCTCTCAGCTCTCAACTCAGTCACAATATGTGAGTTGTTAATTCTTCAAAGACATAAGAGAACAAAGAGAACAGTAAGTCTGCTCTGGTGCTTCAACATCTCCCTGGAAGGATGACTACATGGTCCATCTTGATGCATAGCCTGTCTTCTGGAGTCCTTCTGTCTGGACACAGGAATGTGGGATCGGATAGGTACATATATCGGACCTAAATGGACCTTCCTTTAGAAGAAGACAGAACTAATATTTATACCAAAAGAGGAGAAAGATAGTAACAGAGACTAGCCACTAGTCGAGCACAGGATATCATGCTGTGGACATGTAACTCTACATCAAAATCATGTTCACAGTGACCTCAGTAAACATTTTAAGAACCAGATTTTTGTCACTGTAAGTTTGTATTACAAAAAGCTTTTTTCTGGTTTCATATATTTCTAGAGAAAAACTAAGTAGACTAATCGCTTCCAACTAAAGGGATCTGTTTTTGTGTTTAGAATTTATTTTGCATGGCAGTCACAAGGCTAAGTTACACTCAGGCACTAAGTAGATGTGTCCTTTTGGGCATTAGTATGATCTCACAGGGCAGATTGTGCTTCTACATGTCTTAAGGTGACCACAGTTTGAATCTGGATAATGATGAGATTGCGATGTTGCCTAGACAACAAGTCCTCCAACCACATGAAGGAAAAGTATTCTTGGAGGACCCAGCACCAGTGGCACCTTTTAATATGACTGTTAAATGGAGATACTATTCAAATATCATGTGGAAAGTCCTGGCTCCATTAAGATAAGAAAGTTACATACACATTCCCTGCTATGTGTAGAAAGTGCCATTCTATACTAACACGGACAATATTTCCTTCGCAATACCAAGAGAACAGTGGAAGGCAGGAGAGTACGGTGTTTTCTAGAACTATTTTTTTATCAGCCTTCCTGGAGTACTTGAATTTGCTTGAAGCATATTGTTTTAAAAATACCTCTTTTTTAAAATTTCAATTCAATTAGCCAGCAGATAGTACATCATTAATTTCAGATGTAGAGTTCAATAAATCATCAGTTGTATATAACACCCAGTGCTCTTCACATCATGTGCCCTTCTTAAGGCCCATCACCCAATTACCTTATCTTTTAATTTGGGTATGTCATGATCATATAGCATAATTCCAGACTGTTTACCAATCAAAGGTAATAATAATGTAGTAATTGAGATGAATATCAAAGAAATGTGAATACCATTCCATGTAATATTCCTATAAGTTACATATGCATTATCACTTTTTTTGGTCTTTTTATTCTGAATTAATTTCAGAATTATAGGAAAGAAGCACAAGTAGGAAAAAGAATTTTTGTATACTTTTCACTTATATTCTCCAAATGTTGACATTTTACCACATTTACTTAATTATTCTCTCTTTATACACACACACAAACACAAAAACACACACACCCAATGTTTTTGAGGGTTTTTTTGGTTTGTTTTTGCTGATCTAGCTGAGAGCAAGTTACAGGCATATTGCCTTTTTACCATTGAATACCGCACCCAGTATTTCCTAAAATGCAGGACATTCTTTTATATAATCTGAGAATGTTTATAGTAATAAGGGAATTACATTGATATGATACTATTATCTAACCTACCAACTTTTAAAAAATATCACTAGCTGTCCTGATAATGGCATTTGTAGGTAAAAACATACACACAGTCCAAGGTTATGAGTCTAGAATAAATAGCTGTATTTTTCCTGTTCTGAATTCTTAAGCCTCCTTTATTGTGGACGGTTCTTCAGTCTTTTCAGTTATTTTGTAGAACACCTCTCCATAGGATCTGTGTGATGTTTCTTCATGAACAGAGTTGCATTATGTATTTTTGGCAGGAGCACCACTAGGGAACATTGGCAGTGCCTCATGTTGGGGACACATGATGCTCCTTGTCCCTAACTGGTGATGTTAATTTTGATTACTTGTTAATGCAAGTCACTATTTTTTATATAAAGTTATTAATTTTCTATGTGTAATTAATTATTCTTACAAATGCTGCTTTCAAAATATTCCTGCAAGGATGGAATGATCACTGTCATTAAAAATATAGACTCAGAGGTTCAGAAGTTACATAACTTGCACAAGTCACATATTCTGTTGGGGAGACAGATTCAGGTCTAATGCCAAAGTTTAAACACTCATCTCTCTACTATTAAAGAAAGGAGCATAAAATGAAAAAAAAAGTTTTATTTTTATATTGATTTATAAGTTTTGTTTTTATTCATCAAAGTTACTAAAATAACAGCATTTGAGTATTTGTAGATCTAATGGGAAGAATAGTCCTCTACAAGGCAGTTTCTTTTCTTTCTTTCTTTCTTTTTTAATATTTTATTTATTTATTTTTTGTGAGAGAGAGAGAGAGAGTGTGCAGGAGCATGAGCCAGTCTGGGGAGGAGGGTGTGCAGTGAGGGAGAGGGAGAAGTAGACTTCCCACTGAGCAAGGACCCTAATGCAGACCTGATCCCAGGACCCTGGGATCATGACCTGAGCTGAAGGTAGACACTTAACTGACTGAGCTGCCCAAACACCTGACAGTTTCCTTTTTTTTTTTTTAATTTCTTCTCAGCGTAACAGAATTCACTGTTTATGCACCACACCCAGTGCTCCATGCAATACGTGCCCTCCATAATACCCACCACCTGGCTCTCCCAACCTCCCACCCCCCGCCCCTTCAAAACCCTCAGATTGTTTTTCAGAGTCCATAGTCTCTCATGGTTCATCTCCCCCTCCAATTTCCCTCAACTCCCTTCTTCTCTCCATCTCCTTATGTCCTCCATGTTATTTGTTATGCTCCACAAATAAGTGAAACCATCATAATTGACTCTCTCTGCTTGACTTATTTCACTCAGCATAATCTCTTCCAGTCCCATCCATGTTGCTACAAAAGTTGGGCATTCATCCTTTCTGATGGAGGCATAATAAATACTCCATAGTGTATATGGACCACATCTTCCTTATCCATTCATCCGTTGAAGGGCATCTTGGTTCTTTCCACAGTTTGGTGACCATGGCCATTGCTGCTATAAACATTGGGATACAGATGGCTCTTCTTTTCACTACATCTATATCTTTGGGGTAAATACACAGTAGTGTAATTTCAGGGTCATAGGGAAGCTCTATTTTTAATTCTTAAGGAATCTCCACACTGTTCTCCAAAGTGGCTGCACCAACTTGCATTCCCACCAACAGTGTAAGAGGGTTCCCCTTTCTCCACATCCTCTCTAACACACGTTTCCTGTCTTGCTAATTTTGGCCAGGTTCTTCTCCCAGCCCTGTTCTCCTGGCTAAGGTGTGTCTGTGCATATCCTGAGTAGAGGAACCAGTAGTTGGAGGACTGTGTCCTCCCAGTGATGAGGGGAGCCCTGGTCCTCACATATGTCCTTGTACATAAGGTCTTTGCTCATCTCTGCAGCAGTGGCCTTTTCCTACCTCATCCTAAGGTGTCTCCTGCATCCACTTCTGATCTGCACAATTTGTAAAACCTGTATTCTCCTCTGCCAGAATAGAACCTGGCACCCCTACCCTCACCAACTTGATCTTCATTGTTTCTGTGCCTCCTCTGCCTCTGCAAACCCACACTTCCAGGACACTTAGCTCCAGCTATGTGATTTCTATACCCCCTATTACAGGAGCATCATGAGAGGCCCTCTGGCTGGCCACTGGCCATTAACTTTCCTGTGGCTCCACTAACCTCTGGTGGCTTAGGAGGCAGGATTCTCAAGGGAACTGAGGGATACCCCTGAGTGTTTTTCCAGTCCACTTGGCCTAAGCCTCCTGAGGCCCAAGGCTTTTACTCCTGTCTCCCTCACATGTTGGGACCTGATGCTTCAGATTTCTCTATCTAGGTATTTTTGTTTTGTTTTGTTTTGTTTTTGTTTCTTTTCCCCTCACCTGGAGTTTCATGCCACTCCCCCCTCCAGGCTGGTAGGAATATCTGTGGCATCTTTCTCATTCCCCACCCTTAAAACCTACCTGTCATACATATCTGTTTAAGTCATCTAGATGGCAGATACTAGTCTTCTTCCTCCTTCTCTAAAATAATATAACCTACCCTCACAGACAAAAGGGATGCAAAAGAAGCCAGCTACCAACAAAAATGTGTGGTGTCTAAAGATCAAAGAGTAGCTCCATTATTCCAAACAATTTTGTAAATCTTGGTAAGGGTGGGCAGCAAGGATACTATTGTTTTATTATTAAAAGGCATTTTATATTCTGTTGAGGAGCTAGTAAATTTACAGTTTTCTTTTTTTGCACAGTCCCCTTCCCATTACATGGAGAGAGGGAAGGAGGGAGAGGGAAAGGAGGGATGGAGAGACAATGGGAGAGACACAGAGAGAGGAGAGGGAAAAAAGTGAGAGAAAAGAAGGGAACTGGGAAGAAGTTAGACTTTCAATCTATGTTTAAAACACTTAAATATAGTAGGAGTATCTATAAACATTATGACAAAATTGAATCATTTTATCTACAACATATGTGGCAGCTTCTCTAAATTGTATGCAGCTTGTTGACTATTTAAATTTTAGTCATCTAATTATACAGTAATTGTAAACTCACTTGAAGCCATGTGGCTTTCACTTGTTAACCTTCATGGGTTGTACCAGTTTTCCTTCTGTTTACTAGGCAAAGAAGTCCAAATGTGAGATAAGGAAAGTCAGACAATTGTAATATGGAATATTTTTATAGGTGGGAAAGAGATAAGGGTAAATCTCTTACCTTTCTCTGTCTCTCTCTTTCTGAGCTCTGAGTCCTTTCTTGCTCCTCTCCATCTCATTGGGGTATTTCCAGGTTCAGGACCTCACCACCTCCTGAAGCCCTCAGAATGGCCAGGAATGGGATAGAAAAAGGACTGATGGGAAGAGCCATTCAGCTTACAGTCTTGGAAAGAAGGACTCTTCCTTCTCTTCATTTAATTTCTTCTGCATTGAAGTAAAGTCAGAGCTTAATGACTCAGATTATAGCTTGGATTCCAAGGAATGGAGACAAGAAGACAATTTGGCCACCCCTCATACAGGTTTTAAACTCATTCCTAAAGCTTACCATCATCAAACTTAATAGGTGTGTGGGCTCAACAGCATGGACACACACACACACACACACACTCACATAAAATGTTAGTATGGTTGGTCAAGAATGTTGTGATATAGTAGATCTAGGTATAAGGAATATGAAAAGGACATGAAACTGCCCTCACAGTACTACTGTCCCTGTCAGAAAATAATAATATTGCAATCAGTTTATTGCATGATACAAATAATTATAATGCTATGAACACTAATGGTTATCCTATCTGACATGCATAGTGCTGCTGCCACTGTTCCTGTCACTGTCCTAGTGTTGTCTTACTTAACCCTCACAACACAATTTGTTGTCAGTTTACTCCAATTTTACAAGATGCTGATGCACAGGATTGAAGAATAACTCACTCTGGGAACACAGGGTTTAACATACAGGTTTTGTTATACTCCAAAAATGAGAAGTAGAACACTGTGGAAGGAACAAATGCATCCACTTAGGAGTCTGGGAAGCATCACAGTAGAGACAATGAATAAATGAGGATTTGACAGATATGTAGGAGTTTTCTGGATGGAAAGGAAATCAAGAAAGTGAAGGAAAGGGAGGGGAGAGGATTGAAAGGCAAGGGGAGGAGGGACATTGACAAAGGCCAGCATGATGAAAAGGCTTAATACTCGGTGAACTAATTTCTCTACTGGTGAAGCTCAAAGTTAAACAGCCCAACACCTTGAAATGATCTTTGATAGGAAGGGAAGAGTCAGATAATAAATCATCTACCTTTTCTAAGACTTTTCATTCACTTTTTAAAATTTCACCATTTAGAAAGGTTTTATATGTTTTTTCATCCCACCTAATATTTTTGCTTTTTAAATGTAATCGATCTTTCTTAGGCATAATACAAAAAATGTACTGAACAACTTAATTTTATCTTGATCATTCAAAGGATTTCTTTAGTTTTAAATCCTCAGAGGTCATTTTATTTGACATCAGGTAGTATTACACCATAGGTGTATAGGGAACCAATTATCAGAAAGTTCTAGGTAACTCAAGTATATTCAGCAAGAAAACCTAATGGTAAATGAATACCAAAACAAGGAGATACCCAGTTCAGATATTCTTTAGAAGACCTTTCATTAATGGGCATAAGAAGCACATCTAGGAAAAGTGCTCAACTCAAAAGCTGAATTGGAAATATAGACAATACCAATATATGCTGTTTCAACACAAAATGATGCAGCTATTCTGTCTAAAAACTGGGTGAGATTCTAGGAAATTTTTTTGTTGTTGTTGTATGAAGTTAAGACACACCAGAAAAAACTTTCAGATATGGGT
Source organism: Lontra canadensis (assembly GCF_010015895.1). Classification (NCBI taxonomy): domain Eukaryota; kingdom Metazoa; phylum Chordata; class Mammalia; order Carnivora; family Mustelidae; genus Lontra; species Lontra canadensis. The sequence goes on along the minus strand of NW_022631129.1, from coordinate 1,704,364 downwards.
ATTGACAAAATTTCTCATTTTGTCTCATCTTCTTCTTTCATCACATGGAGCCTGAGTGAGATGTTCCCTCTACCCCCTTACTCTTCAGATAAGCATGTGAGGCCCATCAATTCCAATGTGTGAGCTTAATAAGTTGGATACTGATTGCAAAATCCTTCAACACATCCTAATCAAGTGAACTTTTAGTTCTTGAAGAACAAAGCCATTCTTTAAAATATGCCTTTTACAGAATTCACCAGCAAAAGCATCAAAAACAACATTGCTTAAGTGGAACTAAATATTGCAATAGTCACTTTTCAACTGAGATCCTTAGTTTTCACATCTGTTAAATGAAGTAATTTGCCTGGGTGATTTTGAAGTATCTTTCAGATACTTTGACAATGTGAAAGAATTTCAATCTAAAATGGAACTGAAGGATATAAAATGGAAAATCTCACGCATATGCCCTCAGGAAAACAAAACTTAAAAGACCGAGAAACTAATATCTTGTAAATGACTGATTTACAGAACACTGACAATATTGGAATGTTTTTAAGCGATAAGGAGTTGGTCAGGGGTTATTTCATATCAACCATGGAAAGTATTGCTACATTCTGGGGCATGAGCAAAAAATGACCCAGGTCAGGTTGGTCACACAAAATAAACTGAACAATTTTGTCTGTATGACTGGACTTGTTCTGCCTGCTTGGGCAATTTTTGAAGCTAAACTTTTTTTACTATTATTATTTTAACAGACTTTAACCGACCTTTTCTCTCTTTAGATTTCCTGCCCAAAAAACAGCCTGCCTAAAACCCTCAGTGGATTTGCTTGTAGATTGCTACTGTTGGTCCTCCCAAATTACAATTCATCAAATTGCAATTCAGTTGCAATTGCTATTCCTTCATCTTCTAGACAATTTTGAGTTTGCCTCAGTTTATCTCTTTATTTAGGTAGGCAGCAACCATAATGACTACATTAGGCATTTAGCAGAGCCTAGGGGCAAACTAAGGAGAACAATGCAATGTACAGATTGCCAGGGAAGAATTACACCAACGAGATGGTTACTTAGCCACCTATCTTGCTCAAACAATGGCCTGGAGTAAACAGTTTACAGCTTTCTCTTGCTTTGTTTGCTGTCAGCATCAGACAATTTAAAGTTGCCAATCTCCTACCTGTTTGGATAATGTCCAGATTGCTTGGTGAATTGTTTCTGTCACTCCACTTGGGATCTGAGCAGCAGTCTGGGGCCACGCATTTTGCTTGGTCCAGCAGATTTCAGGCACTGTGACATGGACCCGTTATTGCCCTAGAATCTTGGAAGCCCACTTCAGAAGAGAAGCCAGGTGCCTCCCACTTCATTAGTTGCTTGTTTAAAGCAATTTCATGTTTCTTCCCCCGCCCCCCCAACAGTTAAATTTCAATGATGAAAATAACAAAATGAAGTGGCAGTCTTGCACATTCTCCCGCTATATTTAAAATAACTAATATCTGTGTTTCTCATGTATGGAGATGCTACCAGTCACTACTATAAAGATACAATTGTTATTCCAACAGTGGCCAAAAATGGGTGTGGATCCATGTGCACATAATTAACACTGACAAACCTGTTGGTTCTGCACTGCACAGCTGTGACATTCACTGCTCTCCTGTGTCCTTTCTCAATCACCAGGTCAAGATACTGGAAAAAAAACAAACATACAAGCAGCTGTGTCTGATGTTGAGTTTTAAAAATGACACAGATGCCCTCATTTACCTCTGTAATCACATGATCACCCTACATTAACCAGCTTTTAAGGCCAGTGCACTAAGTTCCATTGTCTAAAACTCCTAAAAAAAATTAGAAATAGAAAATTTTGTGAGAAAAGATATACTATACTAGATCAGATACTTTAAATATGTTTGCATAAAGGCTAGATTAATGATTAACCATTTATAGAACACATTAACATTTTCATGCCTCTTTTTTCCCTCAAACAACATTTTTTGAATGTTTTACAACTATATCTGCAATTCCCAGTTGTGAATTAAACACTACGCCCTTTTAGCCTAGGTAGGAAGATGCAAGGAATTTATTGAAGAAACTCCTGATAGTTTTCTACAAAAGAAAGATGATTTAGAAAGATGAATCTGCTGTTAGAAGGAAAAGCTGACCCTCTTATTAATATATATTATATTATATAACACAGATATATAATATAATATATCATATAACAGATATATTATATAATAATATAACATAATATATAATATAATATAATATAATATTTAATATATAATATTATATATTAAATATTATATTATATTATATTATTGATAATATAACATAACATAAATGTATCTTTCCTTGTAGTTTGAGGCAATTATTTTGGTGATAGTTAATAACACATTTCACAATACAAGAGTACCATTTATAGTTAATGTTAAATGATTTCCAAAACCATTAATGATTGGGTACCAGAAGAAACTGAAACACAACTTGTTTCTATGGATTTTGACTTTTGTTTATATCCAACAAACCTGTGCATATGTGAGGAAAAAGAAAAAGAATTACAAAAAGATGACCTATTTCCCTAAATCTCAATTGCAATAAAGCTCATTATAATGATTTGTCATCCACAAATATTAGTATTTTACTTCAGTATATCTTATAAAAAACAAATAATGATAATGTTATCAAAATTTTATATTGATATCCTAAAATAAGAGCATGAAAGTGATGGGAACATGCAGTTTAACAATGTTAATTCATTTTTTATTCCTTAAGAGCAAAGAACACTGGATTTTTTTTTAACAGTTTAAAATAAAAAAAAAGTTAACAGCATTGCAATGGCTTTAAGTGCACACCTTTTAGTTTTACTTGTTTTCATTGACAAAGAATATATTTATATTTTATTAAGTTAATAAAAACCTAAAATAGTGTACAAAATTATATTCAAATATTAACTCAGCTTCAAGCTTTTATCTGTTCACATTTTATAGAATATATGTCATTATTATTAGGCTTGATTCTTGTTATAGGATGCTTTTTAGCTAAAATAATATCAGAATCTTAGCGGCTGATTTTATGGTGTTTTTATGTGTTTTTTCTCAGTTGAATTATTAAAACCTAGTTTGATTAACAACCAAACTTTATCATTCTTAAGAACAAGTTCTTTACAGCATTAGCCTACTTCTTAGAACTTAAGTCCCCACTAAATAAAAAAAGTTACCATCACTGAGCCTGTTTAAATTGTCCAGCTCAAAACCAGCTATCCCTTTGAATCCTTCACTGTGTCTCCACCTCTGATTGCCCCCCTTCTAGCCCCAGCAGCACTCACTGAGCCCAGACCTCTCTCCAGTTCCCAGGCCATTATACCTTGAATGGTCCTTAAATGTAACTGACAGCTCCTTTTGGGCAGCAGCGATACTGTGGTGATCTGATAACTAGATTTTTGGCCTCAAGCAAGGTACTATCCCATATGTGTTCAATTTTCTCCATTTGCAAAATACTAGGGTATAACCCATACCTAACAGTACCTATATAAGTGAAAGGATATACAGATGTCAATTAAAATACAGTAGGAGATGAGGTGCCTAGGTGGCTCAGTCAGTTAAGCTGGGGCCTGTGGCTCAGGTCATGATCCCAGGGTCCTGGGATCAAGCCCCATGTTGGGCTCTTTGCTCAGTAGGGAGCCTGCTTCTCTCTCTTGCTCTCCTTCTCACTATGCCTGCTTGTGTTCTTTCCCTCTGTCAAAGAAATGAATAAAATCTTTTAAGAAAATAAAGTACAGTAAGAGAAAGATTAGCCATTCTAGCAAGGGCCCAGTCTGGGATTTAGAATGCATGGGTTCAAACTCTTCTTCTTTTTTTAATCTTTTTTTTTTTTCAAATTTTTTATTAAATTCTTGTTAGTTAACATATGCTGTAGTATTTATCTCAGGAGTAGAATTTAGTGATTCCTCACTTACATATAACATCCAGTGCTCATCATAACATGTGCCCTCCTTAATACCCTCAAATTATTTATCGGGAATTTGCATAATCTTTCTAAGTGTCTCTGCCTACAAAATGAAGAATTCAAGCTATATGCTGTTCAAGTATAATTTTCAAAAAGCTAAAAGACTTAAAAATATAAAATGAACATGTGTCTAACATTTTAATAAAATCATTAAAAAATGAAGAAATCAATAAGATGCCAAACTGGCTAAATGAGCATTTGAAGAATGAGGTATTTATAGGAAATTTGACTTTAAAACTGATAGAAAGATTACTGTGTTATATATAGAATCATTAAATCCCTTCAGGAAAATAACCCTTAATGTTTAGGGTTATCTGTTCTACTAGACAATATTTTTTTATTTTATTATGTTATGTTAGTCACCATATAGTACATCATTAGTTTTTGATGTAATGTTCCATGTTCCATGATTCATTGTTTGTGTATAACACCCAGTGCTCCATGCAATACATGCCCTCCTCAATATCCATCACTGGGCTAACCCATTGCCTCACCCCCCTGCCCTCTGAAACCCACAGTTTGTTTCCCAGAGTCCATAGTCTCTCATGGTTCATCTCACCCTCTAATTTCATACCTTCATTTTTCCATTACTTCTCCTAATGTCCTTCATGCTATTCCTTATGCTCCATATATAACTGAAACCATATGATAATTGTCCTTCTCTGCTTGACCCATGCCACTTAGCATATTCCCCTCAAGTTTCATCCATGTTGATACAAAAATTGGGTATTCATCCTTTCTGGTGGTTGAATAATATTCCATTGTGCATATGGATCACATCTTCTTAACCATTCATCTGTTAAAGGGCATCTCAGCTCTTTCCACAGTTTGGCTATTGTGGACATTGCTGCTATGAACATTGGGGTACAGGTGGCCCTTCTCTTCACTACATCTGTATCTTTGGGGTAAATACCCAGTAGTGAAATTGCCAGGTCATAGGGGAGCTCTGTTTTTAATTTTTTGAGGAAACTCCACACCGGTTTTCAAAATGGCTTCATCAACTTGCATTCCCACCAACAGTGTAAGAGGGTTCCCCTTTCTCCACATCCTTTCCAACATTTGTTGTTTCTTACCTTGTTAATTTTTGCCATTCTAACTGGTGTAAGGTGGTATCTCAATGTGGTTTTGATTTGTATTTCCCTGATGGCTAATGATGATGAACATTTTTTCATGTGTCTATTAGCCATTTGTGTGTCTTCATTAGAGAAGTGTCTATTCATGCCTTCTGCCCATTTTTGACTTGATTATCTGTTTTCTGGGTGTGGGTTTGAGAAGTTCCTTATAAATCTTGGATACCAGCCCATTATCTGCAGTGTCATTTGCAAATGTCTTCTCCCATTTCATGGATTGTCTTTTTGTTTTGTTGACTATTTCCTTTTGTGCAGAAGTTTTTATCTTGATGAAGTCACCAAAGTTCATTTTTGCTTTTGTTTCTCTTTCCTTTGGAGATATGTCTTGAAAGAAGTTGTTGTGGCCAATGTCAAAAAAGTTACTGCCTATATTCTCTTCTAGGATTTTGATGGATTCCTGTCTCACAATGAGGTCTTTCATTCATTTTGAGTTTATCTTTATGTATGGTATAAGAGAATGGTTGAGTTTCATTCCTTTGTATATAGCTGTCCCATTTTTCCAGCACCATTTATTGAAAAGATTGTCTTTTTTCCATTGGATATTTTTCCTGCTTTGTCGAAGATTATTTGACCATAGAGTTGAGGGTCCATATCTGGGGTCTCTATTCTGTTCCATTGGTCTATGTGTCTGTTTTTGTACGAGTACCATGCTGCTTTGGTGATCACAGCTTTGTAATATAGCTTGAAATCAGGCAATAGGATACCCCAGCTTTGTGTTTTTCTTTTTCAACATTTCCTTGGTGATTTGGGGGTCTTTTCTGGTTCCATACAAATTTTTGGACTGTTTGTTCCAGCACTTTGAAAAATTCTTTTGGTATTTTGATCATTGTGACATTGAATGTTTAGATTGCTCTGGGCAGCATTACATTGTAAGAATGTTTATTTTTCCTATCCATAAGCATGGAATGTCTTTCCATCTTTTTGTGTCTTTGTCAATTTCTTACACAAGTGTTCTGTAGTTTCTAGATCCTTTACCTCTTTGATTAGGTTTATTCCAAGTATCTAAGGTTTTTGGTGCTATTATTAATGGAATCAATTCCCTAATTTCTTTTTCTACAACTACATTGTTAGTGTATAGGAAAGCAACTAATTTCTGTGCCTTGATTTTGTATCCTGCCACATTACTTAATTGCTGTATGAGTTCCAGTAATTTGGGGGTGGAGTTTTTTGGATTTTCCACATAAAGTATCATGTCATCTGCAAAGAGAGAGAGTTTGACTTCTTCTTTATTTATTTTTGTTGCCTGATTGCTGTTGTTAGGATTTCCTGCACCATGTTAAACAACAGTGGCAGGAGTGGGCATCCTTGTTATGTTCTTTATCTTAAGGGAAAGGCTCTCACCTTTTCCCCATTGAGAATGATATTCGCTGATGGCTTTTCATAGATGACTTTTTATGATATTGAGGAATGTTCCCTCTATCTCTACACTCTAAAGAGTTTTAATCAGGAAAGAATGCTGTATTTTGTCAAAAGTTTTTTCTGCATCAATTGAAAGGATCATATTGTTCTTGTCTCTTCTCTTATTAATGTATTTTATCACATTGATTGATTTGTGAATGTTGAACTACAGTTGCATCCCAGGAATAAATCCCACTTGGTCATGGTGGATAATCCTTTTAATGTACTCTTGAATCTACTAGGGAGGATCTTGTTGAAAATTTTGGCACCCATATTCATCAGTGATATTGGTCTGTAATTCTCATTTTTGATGGGGTCTTTGTCTGGTTTTGGGAGCAAGGTAATGCTGGGCTCACAGAGTGAGTTTGGAACTTTTCTTTATGTTTCCAATTTTTGGAAACACCTTCAGGAAAATAAGTATTATTTCTTCCTTGAATGTTTGTTAGATTTCCCCTGGGAATCCATCCAGTCCTACACCCTTGTTTTTGGGAGGTTTTTGATCACTGTTTCAATTTCATTACTGGTTATTGGTCTATTCAGATTGTCAATTTCTTCCTGTTTCAGTCCTGGTAGTTTATAGGTTTCCAAGAAGGCATCTATTTCTTTTAGGTTGCTTAATTTATTGTCATAAATTTGTGGATAGTAATATTTAATAATTGTTTCTATTTCCTGGTATTAGTTGTGATTTCTCTCCTTTCATTCATTCTTTTATTAATTTGGGTCCTTTCTCTTTTCTTTTGGATAAGTCTGGCCAATGGTTTATCAATCTTATTAATTCCTTCAAAGAACAGCTTCTAATTTATTATTTTTTAATATTTTATTAATTTATTTGACAGAGAGAGAGAGAGAGATCAGAGGTAGGCAGAGAGGCAGGCAGGGGACAGGGAAGCAGGCACCCACTTAGCAGAGAGCCCAATGTGGGGCTTAATCCCAGGATCTCAAAATCATGACCTGAGCCAAAGGCAGAGGCTTAACCCACTGACCCACCCAGGTGCCCCCAAAGAACAAGGCTTCTAGTTTCGTTGATATGGTCTACTGTGTTTCTGGTTTCTAATTCATTGATCTCTGCTCTAGTCTTAATTATTCCTCTTCTCCTGCATTGCTTAGGCTTCATTTGTTGATCTATCTTTGTCCAGTTCTTTAAGGTGTAGAATTAGTTTGCATATTCAGGTTTGTTTGTTTGTTTGTTTGTTTGTTTGTTTTGAGTGAGGCTTGAATGGCTATGTATGTGCCTGTTAAGATTGCCTTTGCTGTAACCCATAGGTTTTGGACTAATGCGTTCTCATTTTCATTGGTTTCCATGAATTGTTTAAGTTCTTCTCTTACTTTCTGGTTTACCCAAACATTCTTAAGCAGGATGGTCTTTCACTTCCAAATGTTTGAATTTCTTCCATTTTTTTTTCTTGTGATTGAGTTCCAGTTTCAAAGCATTGTGGTCTGAGAATATGAAAAGAATAATTCAATCTTTTGGTATCAATTGAGACCCGATTTATGACTCAATATGTGGTCTATTCTGGAGAAAGTTCCACGTGCATTACTTTAAAGAAGAAAGAGTATTCTGTTATTTTAGGGTGAAATGTTCCGTATATTATGAGGTCCATCTTGTCCATGTGTCATTCAGTGCTCTTGTTTCTTTATTGATTTTCTGTTTAGATGATCTATTGCTGAGAGTGGAGTATTGAGGTATCCTACTGTTAATGTGTTATTATCCATATGTCTCTTTATTTTGGTTAAGAGTTGACTTGTGTAGTTGGCTGCTCCCATATTGGGGGCATAGATATTTACAATTATTAGATCTTCTTGGTGGATAGACCTTTTAAGAATGATATAGTAATCTTTTCTATCTCTTACTACACACTTTAGCTTAAAATCTAATTTTTCTGACATGAGAATTGCTACCCCAACTTTCTTTTGAGGTCCTTTGGCATGAAAGATGTTTCTCTATCCCCTCACTTTCAGTCTGGATGTATCTTTAGGTTCAAAATGAGTCTCTTATAGACAGCATATGGATGGACTATGTCTTTTTACCCAATTGGCAACCCTGTGCCTTTTCATGGGGACATTTAGGCTGTTCATGTTGAAAGTAATTATTGAAAGATATTATTTTGTTGTCATCATATTGTCATCATCATGTGAAGTCCTTGCTTTTATAGATAGTCTCTGTAAATTTCTGTTCTATATCACTCTGGGGTCTTTCTCCTTTTGTATTTCTTGTGGGGTCAGCTTCATAATAACATATTCTTTCAGTTTCTGCTGGTCTTGGAAGCTTCTTGGCTCTCCATTCTTTCTGAATAACAGCCTTGCTGGATAAAGTATTCTTGACTACATGTTCTTCTCATTTAGTTCCCTGAATTTGTCTTGCCAGCCCTTTCTGGCTTGTCAGATCTCTGTGGACAGATTTGACATTACTGTGATATCCCTCCCTCTTTACATAAGAAATCTCTTCCCCCGCTATGCTTTCAAGATTGTTTCCTTGGATTTTGGATTAGCAAATTGTACTGTTATATGTCATGCTATTGTTCTATTCTTGATCTTGGGAGGGGTCCTCTCTGCCTCTTGTACAGGAATGCTTGTTTCCTTCCCCAGGTTATGGAAGTTCTAAGCTATAATTTGCTCAAATATATCTTCTAGATCTCTCTCTCTCTCTCCATCCCCCCAATAATTCTGATATTGGAATGTTTCATTGAGTCATCAATCTCTCTCAGTTTGATTCCTTGGGCTTTAATCTGTTTTTCCCATGCCACTTTGGTTTCCTTCTTTTATATCACCTTATCCTCTAGCTCACTAATTCATTCTTCTGTCTCATTTACCCTGGCAGTCAGAGTATCCAGTTTAGACTGCATCTCATTCATAGCATTTTTAAATTTGGCCTGATTAGATTTAATTTCTGCCCGTAGAGATTCTATATTGTCATTAACATTTTTCTTAAGCCTAGATGTCAACTTCATAATTGTTACTCTGAAGTCTATTTCAGACATCTTGGTTTTATCCATATCCATTAATTCTGTGGCAGATATATCCATATCGATTAATTAATCCATTAATCCACAGTCTCTTATCCTTTCCTTTATTGGGGGTTCCTCCTCCTGGTCATTCTGTTAAGGAGTGGTTGAAGGAGAGTACAGAGTTTGAAGTATTAAGCACAACACAAGCAAGATACACCTGTTTTATAGGGACTTTAAGGTTGTTGGGTTCTTGTTCTTCCAGTCTGTTTTCTGGGGTAGGGGCTTGGCATGCTGGTAGATATCCAGTTCAATTCAGGAGATGGGTTGAAATAGTTGAAATAGGGTCCCCTGCTCCTACGCCATCTTTTTTTATTTTTATTATTTTTCCTACCAGACAGAAATTATTTGCATCTCTACTCAGCAGAAGCCTACAAGTTAACAGGTGGCTTCACTAGGACAAGGGCTTTCAATCAGTGGTCTTGATAGTTTTCAAAAAAAGGGCTCTCACAACTCTAAAATGCTATGAATCAATATTAGTAATATTTAATTATATTACTGGCAATCATATTAAAATTTATTAAAAATATGAAGTTTTCCAGCTTCTGGCATTTACTTTTGGTGTTTATTTTTGTTAATACTCAATATTACAAAAAATATTTTTTTTTTGTTTTACAAACATGATTAAAACATGGATAATCTTACTTATAGATACTCAAAAGGTAATTAACACTCAGTAATAGAGAATCTTCACTAGACCCCTCTCCTGGTCACACAAGCTAACTTTAGGTTTTCTCTGAAACATTATCCTGTACTAGCTGCAGTCCCAATATAATGAATGTGCTACTAATATTTTCATACATCATTATTTTGTTATTTATTTTCTATTCTCAGAGGGGATGCTCAAGGTTAGTTTAGATTTCATAAATAGCATTTAACTTTCTTTTTGTCAAAAATGAGTTCAAACTGATGTATCGTAGAATGTTTTATTAATATATTTGCATTTTGAAATTTAAGAATCCAGTTAATATTTTGTCTGTTTTCAAGTTTGTCCCTGTTACTCATAAACAAATTCTTTACCCATACCACCATGTATTTTTACTGCCTCGGAGTGGGTTTTCCCTAAAGCAGAACCTATAGCAAGCACTGACTCCAAGCAATATATTTGGGAAGAGACCTCAGAAAACACTGGTAACGAATCAAAGGTATGCATAGAGCAAGCTGTGGTCTCCTGGAATAAAATACACTTCAGAACTGTTTTAACTGGGGGTAAGGAAGCTGGGGGCTTATCTTCCAGCTGCACTTACCGTTGGCTAAAATCCCATCACTTGTAGTGGAAGGAAGCTTTCAAACCAAATTCCAGAAACAAAACACTCATATTGGAGCTGTGAATGCCAAAGGGGTCTTTGACATAATACCTAATATTGGTTTTTCATGTTTCATTCAACTAAATTTTAGTTGGCTTTTACCACATTCTGAAATCATTTTTTTAAGATTTTTGTGTTAGAATAAGGTGTGGAAAATTCAGATGGCACTTAAAAGATCATATAATATTAACAGGCATAAGAAGTTAGAAAAGGGACCATGGAAACAATTTAATTCACCCACTAACCTTACAGATGATTGAGTAACTTGCCCCAAAATTGTCAGTTGGTGAGTGATAAGTTCTTGTATCGCAAGTGCTATCTGCTCCTATAAAAACAAAACAAAACAAACAAACCCCTGTTTTATCTGATGTCATGATATTAGGATAGGCTCCATGCAAAAGTTATGAGGTAGGAAAATTATCTGATGTCCTTCTACTTCTTTTTAAACAACTAACAATCTCTCCCTTATCAACATTCCCAAAGTACTTATTCCTTCCTTGGTCCTTGGTTCCTTGAATGGGCTACTTGAGGCACAAATATTGAGTAGCTGAATTTGGTCAGTTTTGTTGGACCATCTGTCAGATATGAGAACTTTGATATCTATCAGAAGGAACCAACAGTGGCTAATAGAGAGTTGGGCATTTGGCAAGAACAAAGCTACCCAGTGAGAATGTACCTTACTAGTGAAGTAAATATTACTGGGATAGATAAGGACATATTTACTGTCACTGTATGATTCAGGTATGGATTCTGAAACACCACAGTCTTGCAATTACATAAGTAACCTAATATGCCATGCATGTTTAAAGCATGGTTATTTTTGATCCATGTTTTGACCCTGTATTTTATTTGTACAAAGCCTTAATTATTGATTTATTGAAGTCATGATAAATGGTCAGAGTTCTAATGGTTAAGCTAAGGCAGCAATTTCATTTATTTTATGAAAGGTGTGTCATCTCACTGGAAAACTAAGATGAGGTCATATAAATCTCTTGTTTTCTGGAACTGGTGTGTGTGTGTGTGTGTGTGTGTGTGTGTGTAGGGAGCCAAGTTAATTGTGAACAGATGGGAGAAGGGGTTATGAGATGTTAAAAAAGAAAGTTGGGTGCAGCAGATCTTCAATGAATGCCATCCACAGATGTGTGTATTAGAAAAGGTTTGTTTTGTTTTGTGCCCCTGTGCATGTGTGTGTATTTATGCACATGTCTGTTCTTTGCTGTCTTTGTTTGTAAAGATCCCCACTTATCCTACTCTGAAGAAGTAGGATGAGCTTGAAAAACTGAGACTTCCTAGTCTCCCAAGGCCAAGAGTCATCTCTCCTCCTTTGCTTCCATTCTTTTTTTCTGCCTTTCATGGTTTTATCTGTGCAGTTTGTATTTTGTATTATTCCATTCTTCTCTCCTCAATGTATTTGTTATGCCTTTTTTTTTTGCCCTTTTCAGTGGTTGCTCTTGAGTTTGCAATATACATTTACAACAAAGTCGAGTTCACCTTCAAGCAACACTGTATCGCTTCACAAGTATTGCAAGTACCAGAGTGTTCCAAGTTCTCTCACTTCCTTCATCCCTTCTAACATTGCTGTCATTCATTTCCCTTAGCCATAAGCTATAGTCTAATTGATAACTATTATTTTGTACAAACTGTTCTCTGTTGCGTTAATTAAAAATAATGCAAATAAAATACTTTTTTAACCTCTTTTCCCTAATGTTCTTCTTTGATTTATGTAGATCTAAGTTTCTGACCTATATAATTTGCCTTCTTTATGAAGAATTTCTTTTACTATTTCTTCAAGGCAAGTCTACAGGCAACAAATTCCAACAATTGTTATTCATATGAGAAAGTACCTATTGTTCTCCACTTTTGAAGAATAATTTTTCTGGATACATAATTTCTAGGTTGGTGGTTTTCTTCTTTCAACATTTAAGTAGTTTCTTCCATTGTTTTCTTGTTTCCAAAATTTATAAAAAGAAATACAAAGTAATTCTTATTTTTACCTCTCTGTAAATAAGGGATTCCCCACATGTATATCTGGCCTCTTTCAAGATTTTTTTTTTTTTCTGCAGTTTGTATATGATACACAACTATAGTTTTTGTTGTTGTTGTTATTTTTGTTTTTGTATTTGCCCACTTAGTAGTCTCTGAAATTCCTAGATCTGTGCTTTGATGTCTATCATTAATTTTGGAAAATTCTCAGTTAATATTTTTCAAATATATCTTTTGCTCCTTTTTTCTTTCTTTCTCTCTAGTTTTCTCATTGTATACATGTTACATTTTTTTTATCTTTATTTTTTATTTTTTTTATAAACACATGATGTATTTTTATCCCCAGGGGTACAGGTATGTGAATTGCCAGGTTTACACACTTCACAGCACTCACCATAGCACATACCTTCCCCAATGTCCATAACCCCAACCCCCTCTCCCGACCCCCCTCCCCCCAGCAACCCTCAGTCTGTTTTGTGAGATTAAGAGTCACTTATGGTTTGTCTCCCTCCCAATCCCATCTTGTTTCATTTATTCTTTTCCTACCCTTCTAACCCCCCATGTTGCATCTCCACTTCCTCATATCAGGGAGATCATATGATAATTGTCTTTCTCCGACTGACTTATTCCACTAAGCAAGATACCCTCTAGTTCCATCCACGTCGTTGCAAATGGCAAGATTTCATTCCTTTTGATGGCTGCGTAGTATTCCATTATATATATATGTGTGTGTGTATATATATATATATACCACATCTTCTTTATCCATTCATCTGTTGATGGACAGCTAGGTTCTTTCCATAGTTTGGCTATTGTAGACAGTGCTGCTGTAAACATTCGGATGCACGTGCCCCTTCGGATCACTACGTTTGTATCTTTAGGGTAAATACCCAGTAGTGCAATTTCTGGGTCATAGGGTAGTTCTATTTTCAACTTTTTGAGGAACCTCCATGCTGTTTTCCAGAGTGGTTGCACCAGCTTACATTCCCACCAACAGTGTAGGGGTGTCCCCTTTCTCCGCATCCTTGCCAACATCTGCCATTTTCTGACTTGTTAATTTTAGCCATTCTGACTGGTGTGAGGTGATATCTCATTGTGGTTTTGATTTGTATTTCCCTGATGCCCAGTGATGTGGAGCATTTTTTCATGTGTTGTTGGCCATCTGTATGTCTTCTTTGCAGAAATGTCTGTTCATGTCTTCTGCCCATTTTTTGATTGGATTATTTGTTCTTTGGGTGTTGAGTTTGCTAAGTTCTTTATAGATTTTGGACACTAGCCCTTTATCTGATATGTCGTTTGCAAATATCTTCTCCCATTCTGTCAGTTGTCTTTTGGTTTTGTTAACTGTTTCCTTTGTTGTGCAAAAGCTTTTGATCTTGATGAAATCCCAATAGTTCATTTTTGCCCTTACTTCCCTTGCCTTTGGCGATGTTCCTAGGAAGACGATGCTGTGGCTGAGGTCGAAGAGGTTGCTGCCTGTGTTCTCCTCAAGGATTTTGATGGATTCCTTTCTCACATTGAGGTCCTTCATCCATTTTGAGTCTATTTTCGTGTGTGGTATAAGGAAATGATCCAATTTCATTTTTCTGCATGTGGCCGTCCAATTTTCCCAACACCATTTATTGAAGAGGCTGTCTTTTTTCCATTGGACATTCTTTCCTGCTTTGTTGAAGATTAGTTGACCATAGAGTTGAGGGTCTATTTCTGGGCTCTCTATTCTGTTCCATTGATCTATGTGTCTGTTTTTGTGCCAGTACCATGCTGTCTTGATGATGACAGCTTTGTAATAGAGCTTGAAGTCCGGAATTGTGATGTCACCAACTTTGGCTTTCTTGTTCAATATTCCTTTGGCTAGTCGAGGTCTTTTCTGGTTCCATATAAATTTTAGGATTATTTGCTCCATTTCTTTGAAAAAAAAATGGGTGGGATTTTGATAGGGATTGCATTAAATGTGTAGATTGCTTTAGGTAGCATAGATATTTTCACCGTATTTGTTCTTCCAATCTAGGAGCATTTTTCCATTTCTTTGTGTCTTCCTCAATTTCTTTCATGAGTACCTTATAGTTTTCTTTTTTTATGATTTTATTTATTTGACAGACAGAGATCAAATAGTAGATCAAGTAGGCAGAGTGGTAGGCAGAGAGACAGGGGGAACCGGGCTCCCTGCTGAGTAGAGAACTGGATGCAGGGCTCGATCCCAGGACCCTGAGACCACGACCTGAGCCGAAGGCAGAGGCTTAACCAACTGAGCCACCTGGGCGCCCCTACGTTATAGTTTTCTGAGTATAGATTCTTAGCCTCTTTGGTTAGGTTTATTCCTAGGTATCTTATAGTTTTGGGTGCAATTGTCAATGGGATGGACTCCTTAAGTTCTCTTTCTTCTGTCTTGTTGGTGTACAGAAATGCAACTGATTTCTGTGCATTGATTTTATATCCTGACACTTTACTGAATTCCTGTACAAGTTCTAGCAGTTTGGGAGTGGAGTCTTTTGGGTTTTCCACATATAGTATCATATCATCTGCAAAGAGTGATAGTTTGACTTCTTCTTTGCCGATTTGGATGCCTTTAATTTCTTTTTGTTGTCTGATTGCTGAGGCTAGGACTTCTAGTACTGTGTTGAATAGCAGTGGTGATAATGGACATCCCTGCCGTGTTCCTGACTTTAGCGGAAAAGCTTTCAGTTTTTCTCCATTGAGAAAGATATTTGTGGTGGGTTTTTCATAGATGGCTTTGATAATATTGAGGTATGTGCCCTCTATCCCTACACTTTGAAGAGTTTTGATCAGGAAGGGATGCTGTACTTTGTCAAATGCTTTTTCAGCATCTATGGAAAGTATCATATGGTTCTTGTTCTTTCTTTTATTAATGTGTTGTATCACAATGATTGATTTGCGGATGTTGAACCAACCTTGCAGCCCTGGAATAAATCCCACTTGGTTGTGGTGAATAATCCTTTTAATGTACTGTTGGATCCTATTGGCTAGTATTTTGGTGAGAATTTTTGCATCTGTGTTCATTAAGGATATTGGTCTGTAATTGTCTTTTTTGATGGGATCCTTGTCTGGTTTGGGGAATAAGGTGATGCTGGCCTCATACAATGAGTTTGGAAGTTTTCCTTCCATTTCTATTTTTTGGAACAGTTTCAGGAGAATAGGAATTAGTTCTTCTTTAAATGTTTGGTAGAATTCCCCTGGGAAGCTGTCTGGCCCTGGGCTTTTGTTTGTTTGGAGATTTTTGATGACTGTTTCAATCTCCTTACTAGTTATGGGTCTGTTCAAGTTTTCTATTTCTTCCTGGTTCAGTTGTGGTAGTTTATATGTCTCTAGGAATGCATCCATTTCTTCCAGATTGTCAAATTTGTTTGCGTAAAGTTGCTGATAGTATGTTCTTATAATTGTTTGTATTTCTTTGGTGTTAGTTGTGATCTCTCCTCTACATGTTACATTTTTGAAATTGTCCCCTGGTTATTGGATATTCTCTTCTGTCCTTTCATTCTTTTTTTTTTTTTTTTTTTTTTTGCATTTCTATACTGGAAGTTTATATTGACATGTCTTCAAGAGCATTAATTATTTTCTTGATTATGTCCAGTCTATTTATGATTCCATTAAAAACATTCCTAATTTCTATTAACAGTTTTTTTTGTGTGTTTTGTTTTGTTTTTTAGCATTTTCTTTCGATCTCAGAATTTTCCTCTTTCTGTTTACATTGCCTCTCTATTCCTGCCTGGTGTTCATTTTTTCCATTAGATATTTTAGCATATTAATTACTATTGTTTTAAATTTCTGGTATGATAATTCCAAAATTTCTGCCATATCTGAGTCTGGTTTTGAAATTTGTTTCATCTCTTTAAACTGTATTCTTTGGCTTTTAGTATGTCTTGCAAGTTTTTTGTTTGTTTGTTTGTTTGTTTTGTTTTGTTTTGTTTGGAAAGCTAGACATGTTGTATTTGTAAAAGGAACTGAGGTATATAAAGCTTTAATATGAAGTCTTGCACTTACTAGCTAGGAGCTATGTTGTGTTTATCCTTGGCTCTAGCTGTGGTTGTCAGGGGCTAAAATTTCCTGACTTCCTTGCTTTGGTCCCTATGTTGTCTTTGGATTTCCTCAGAGACATCTTCTTAAATGAGGTCTATGATATGTAGTTCTTTCAGTTGTATGCCCCTATTATAATAAAGAAAGCTATTGATGTGGTAGTAAGGTGTCAGGGGAGGAAAAGTGTTCCATAGTTCTACTATTAATTCTTAGTCTCTTAGTGTGCCTGTTTTCCTGGGCCCTGACCTTTGCAAATGTTTCTCCATTGTTTCCACTCATGTGAAACAAGAAGGCTAATGGGAGCATGAGTTAGGTATCTCTCTTCCCCAAGGTTAGGTTCTGGTAAAACCATATTTTACCTTTTTTTTTTTTTTTTTTTTCCTGGTAAAACAGTTTCCTTGACAGCAGGCCTTTTTAAGAACAGAATGCTCTAGGTATATTTCAGAATGGCTAATTCCCCCTTCTCCTGCTGGAATAATAAGAGGGTTTCTCTGGTCTTCACTGTGAAAACCGGGTGGATCTCCTGGGGGTAAAAGTCATGAAAATGTGAGAGCCCTCTGAATACTGGATTCTCTGGAATTTTTAATTCTCCAGATTTGTCCACACTAAGTCTCTGGCAACTTGGCAATTACAGTTCAGTTTTCTATACCAATACTGGTTCCCATGGAAGTTTCTGTTCCTGGAGTTCTGCTTCAGTAAGTTACAAGTTCCTGTATTTACTTGTCTGTCTTCAATTTTGAGAGCAATGGTTTTCTTTGTGACCTCAGTTCTTTAAAAGATCTAAGATGAGTTATTCTCAGTTTATTCAGCTTTTTTTCTTGTGACGTTTAGAGTGATGTTTTCCAAGTTTCTTATATGCTAGACCAGAAAATAGAGAAGAATGGAAGTCTTCCTCCTTTGTTTCTCCTGATACTCTCTTATGTATAAGATCCAGGCTGATGAACATTTTCCCTCTCAATGATATGTCTGATTGGATATGCAGAATGAGACAAAGGGAGGCTGAGATGACTTTTAGGATTCAGAGTTGTGTTGAATAGTTGGAAGTATGATTTACTTATGAGCTTTCCATCTATGTCACCTTGCTTTCCTGCTCTTCCATGCCCCAATTACAAGAATATCCAGAGGAATTTATTATTTTAGAACATAATTTATTGAATATGTAGTGTAGGTTGTTATGATTGCTTCTATAGTCTCTATCAAAACCAGTGTTGCATTTGTAAAACTTTGCTAAAAATTAAACAACACTTAGTTGATATTTTGCTGAAATTCTATACTTTATTCACTGCACATTTATTGAATATCTGCTATCCTCTTCCAGGAACTGGGACTACATTAGTAAACACAATAGAGAAAAATGCCTATCTTCTGGGAATGTTCATGGTATATTCTTTAGTAGAAAAAAATCAATAAGCAAATATGAGAAATATCCAATATGCTATATGAAGATAAGATATATGGATAAAACTAAGGAGAGGTATATAGAAATGCTGGAGAGGGGGTTCTTTCAAGTAGGGCAACGTCAGCTGTGTTGATTAAATGACAAGGGCATCAAGGGCAGATGCAGAAACAAGTGTAAAGTTCCTAAGGCAGAGCATACTTAGGCTATTGAAGAGAAGCTAGAGACCACCATATGACTTTCACTTGAGTAACGATGGGAGCCATTGTAGAGTTTTAAGCAGAAAACATAATTTGATTCATGTTTTTTAAAAGTTTGTTCTGGATATTGTGTGGAAAATAAATGGGACAAGAACAAGGGTACAAACAAGGAAACAAAAAAAGGACAAGTTATAATAATAGTTTAGACTAGTGTGTATTAAAAGAAATGATAAGGTGTAATTGGATTCTAAATTTATGTTGAGTGTATAGTGAAAACCATTTGATGAGGGATTAAATATATGGGATGAGAGTACAGAAGAGTCATGGATAAATCAAATTACTCTGTATAGTGATGAGGAGCACCAGGAGAAGAGTCAGTTTTGGTGGAATAGGGGACAATTTTCAGCTCTTTTTGGAGGATATTAAGTTTGATATGTTTGGTAGATATTTAGAAATGTTGAGTACAGTTGGAAATACCACTACTAAATTTAATGCAGAGTTGAAAAGTAAAACACTTTGAATGGATGAAATCACATAAGGTACAAGTTGAGAGAAAAGAGAAATCATCTGAACACTGACTCTTAAAACACTCCTGCATTAAGCGATTGGAGAGATGAAGAGAAAGCAACCAAAGACACTGAGAAGGGGTCCATGAGATAAAGTGATGCATAGGGACCCCATCCTGACAACAATTTTGACTGTATTGACTAATAGTTGATGTATGTTTAAGCACTTTCTTAAATAAAACATAGTTACCTTCATCTGAGTAAATTTACTTTAATTTGGGGTTTTCATGAAGATAGAAAATCTGTTTTGTCTTTCTATCCTGTTACTCAAGACAACTCTTGCAGTTGTTTAATCTAGTTTACCAACTAGGCTATGTGTACTTTGACAGACCCCTGTCTTAGGGTCCCACTGAAACTAGGATATTGTAATTCCAGACTGTAACTTTAGGCAAGTCCTTTATCCCTCAGTTTCCCTATTGTAAGTGATTATTCATCTAGCTGCCCAAAGCAATTCTGATTTCTTCTTATTTCACAGCTATATGCCCAGTTTAGTAATTGTCCCATTTGTTTCATTTGTCAATAAAATACAACATTAAGTGAAATATTTCTAGCCATTCTGCCAACTCTATCAAACAAAATAGGGCATGGGTTTATCCAAGTACCTATAAGAAGACACAACATCTCAAGGAAAAAAAGATTTCTCACCTTATAAAATCTCACTCAGTTTGAATCATTATAAATGCATATGTCATTATCTTCACTGTTTATTTTGCTAAACTTCCTTAATTGAAATTTTAATCTTATTTATCTGTCAGAGAGAGAACACAAGCAGGGGGAGTGGCAGGCAGAGAGAGAAGCAGACTCCCTACTGAGGAAGGGGCCTGATGCAGGACTTGATCCCAGACCCTGGGATCATGACCTGAGCCAAAGGCAGACACTTAACCAGCTGAGCCACCCAGGCATCCCACCCAGGCAATGGGATTTTTAATGAGTGCTTATGTGTTTGAAACTAAAGTAATTTTATAGAGTATTTGATAACTACAGGTTTATTTGTATAATGTTACCAAGTGCAGTGGCAATGGAAAATTGATTTAGGCCAAATGATTGATATTTTTATTGATTGTTCTGCAAATTTTCTTTAAGAATGAGCAACATTTAAGTACCACATAAGAGACTTTATATAGTAGATGTCTTCTGCTATTTCTATTTTAATTAATTGTAATCTGTTCAACAGAGGAACCAGGTTTAATTTTGCTCAACAGAAATGCAAACATATCAGTTCAATGCTATATTTATATTATATTTAATGGTTACTGTATGTCTAAAGTGCAAAACCTGAGGTCAAGTAATTTCAGCAAAAGAAAACATGCAGGACACAATGGTTCACTGCAAGAGGCACAGAAGATGGCTCAGGCTTCCAGAATCTGTCACTTCCCTTGATTAAATGCAAATCGAATGTCACTGAGGATGATTTTCAGAAAAACCTTGAAATCTAGCATAAGCCTAGGAAATGAGAATTGAACATTGCATTAAATAAGATGATTCTAGCCATGATAGCCCCAAACCTACCAGCTGGTTGAAAAAATAAAAGAAGATATTTTAACAAAAGGATTTTTGGAAATTACTAAGACTAAATGCAAGTGAAAGGTGAAACACACACACACAAGTACCTGGGAAAGGTGCTGTGAGATCAATTTAATTGATAGAATAATTTAATTCATGTTTCAGATTAATTATTAATATTTAGAGAATAGAGAATCATAAAAATACCCTGATGATTGGTCCCGATTTAGTAATGATTTAACACATTCTGTGCATAGAGCACCATAATTTTTTAAAATTTGTATTTAAATATCAGTTAGTTAACATACAGTGTAATATTAGTTTCAGGTGTAGAATTTAGTGATTCAAAACTTACATAGGGCATGCAGTGTTTAACACAAGTGCATTCCTTAATCCCCATCACCTATTTAACTTATTGCCCCTCCCACCCCCTCTCTGGTAATCATCAGTTTGTTCTCAGTAATCAAGAAGGACAAATACCATATGATTTCACTCATATATGGAATTTAAGAAGCAAGACAAATTACCATGTAGAAAAAGAGAGAGGAAAACCAAGAAACAGACTAACTATTGACAACATAATTCTGAATTACACATTAATGATAAATGTACAAAAGTAGGGGAAAAGTAGAAAAGTCTTGTGGGTAATACAAGTAATAAAAATGCCTCTATTTTTTAAAACCCATATTATGTACCGAACTTTGCACTAGAAACCTTCTGTACATGGTATCTGGCCCTCATAGTAATTTTCCAATACAGACTTTTTTGGTTAATTTTAATATTACTATTGCCATTATATTACTTTATCAGATTAATTTTCTTAATTCTATTTGTACTTCTATTTTGATCAAAGTATAATTAGCATACCTTAAAATGCACATATCTTAGATGTTTGGTTTAATGTATTTTGACACCTGTCTACATCTGTTTAAGCATAATCCAAAAAGATATAGAAAATTTCTGTTATCCCAAAAATATTCCTCCTGCCCTTTTATGTATTAAGTATATCTTTTTTTTTTTTTTCTGATGCCTGGACATTTTTGGATTTTGCTGATCCTATAAAGGGCTGCCTTTCCCAGAGTTAACTAATTCCTAGGGATAGCAAACAACTTGCCTGGGAGAAAACCAACCAATCCAGAGCCCATACCCAAACAACCTCTTGCAGGTTCTCTTACACTTGTTGTCCCTCTACACCTGCCCTATTCACCCCAGAGCTAGGTACCAGACAACTAGGGACAATCTATATTCTCTAGAGTCTGCTGAAATTATTCAAACTAGTCATTCCTAAACAGCCTACTCTGCATTATCTATTCCCTTGTATAAAAACTATATTAAAGATTCTTGATCACAGATTAACCCCTTTCCCTGTATCCCCGAGCAAACCTGGTGCTTTATCTCTCTCCTCTCCTGACACTACCATTACGTGTACTTTGGAGTGCTAAATGATATTCCATAGGTCTCTAAGTCTCTTCTTATTTTTCCTCATTTTTTTTTCGTGTGTCTTAGAGTAATTTTTATTGGGCAATCTTTAAGTTCATTCTTTCTTCTACCAGTTCAAATCTGATATTGCCTTTAAAAAAAAAAAAGATTTATTTATTTGACAGAGAGAGAGAGAGCCAGAGAGCAAAAGTGAAGGGAATGGTGGAGGGAGAAGCAGAAGCAGGCTCCCCACTGAGCAGGAGTCCAACGCAGGGCTCAATTCCAGGACCCTGGGATCATGACCTGAGCTGAAGGCAGATGCTTAACCAACTGAGCCACCCAGACACCCCTAATATTGAGTCTTATGAGTGAATTTTTGTTTCATTTATTGCCCTTTCAAATCCAGAATTTCCATTTGGCTCATTTTTACAATTTCTTTTCTTTTCTTTTCTTTTTTTTTTTTTTAATTTCTTTTCAGCGTAACAGTATTCATTGTTTTTGCACCACACCCAGTGCTCCATGCAATCCGTGCCCTCTCTAATACCCACCACCTGGTTCCCCCAACCTCCCACCCCCCACCCCTTCAAAATCCTCAGATTGTTTTTTCAGAGTCCATAGTCTCTCATGGTTCATCTCCCCTTCCAATTTCCCTCAACTCCCTTCTTCTCTCTAACTTCCGTTGTCCTCCATGCTATTTGTTATGCTCCACAAATAATTGAAACCATATGATAATTGACTCTCTCTGCTTGACTTATTTCACTCAGCATATTATATTTTGATACTCTGTATTTTGTGACTCATCATCATCACACTTTCCTTTAATTCTTTGAACATACTTACATCTTTTCTGTAGCTCTTGTGTGCTTATCCAACATCTGGACCCTCTCAAAGGGTTTCTATTGATTTTTTTTTTACTATGCATGTGTCACACTTTCCTGTTTAACATCTCATGTTTCTTTATTAAAAACTGGACATTTAAGATAATGTAGCAGATCTGTATTATAAGATTTATTGCCATTGCAGGTTTTTTTTTTTTTTTTGATTATTGATTTGCCCGGACTAATTTTGTGATATCTCTTACCCTCACAGGAAGAGATTCTGATCTTTTTTCTTCTTTTCTTCCTCTCTTTCTTCTTTCTTTCTTTCTTTCTTTCTTTTTCTTTCATTTCTTTCTATCTTCTTGCTTCTGTTCTTCTTCTTCTCTTCTTCTCATCCTCCTTCTTCTCCTCAACTTCTTCTTCTTCTCCTTCTCCTTCTTTTCCTTCTTCTCCTTCTTCTTCTTCTTCTTCTCCTTTATTTTTCTTTTTATATTCGGCTTTGTAAGTGGATCAGCACAACTTTAGTTGTGTTTAAACTCCTTGAGTGAATTAGGTTATCATCCTTTGCCACTGGATTTTTTTTTTTTTTAATTAAAGGACTTGGTGTGTCTCTTCAGCATTCCAAAGCCCCTCTCCAATCTTCTGAGTGGGTTCAAGATAAGTGAAATATTAGCAGGGCCCTTTTTGGCAGTCTCTTTCTCTGGCTCTATCTGTCAAGTCTCTGGTTGGTCTGCTTTTTTCTTCAACTAACATCACAGTCATGTTAGGCTTCATAGTTTGCCACTGAAATTTCTACTGTTTTGAAACAAGTATTTTATTTTTAATAGGAAAATCCTATTTTCCCATGCTCTGATCCAAATAAAATAAGCCTTGTCTGACAGTGCAGTGAAGCTGTCAGTACTCATGGGATACCCCCAACAATCATGGAAGAACTTACATATCATGGAGCTGGGGGTGGGTAAAGGCAATCCATGGCAAAATTGACACAGATTTCACAGTCTATATTCAGTATACAATAGCTTTCTTTAATGAATTATTCTTGATTTGTTATATGTCCTTCAACCAATATCTTTAAATCATAACTTTAGAAAATCTTGTGTTTTTTTTTTTTTTTTTTTTTTTTTTTTTTGCTTTTTTTTGGAAAAGGATTTACCAAGTGCCTCTCATAGACATTCTGCTACCACGGATTTCTTTTTTGTTTTTTTTTTTTTTCTTGGATTTCAGAAAAATAGAATTATATAGTGTGTACTTTTGTGTGCATGTGCATGTGTGTGTGTGTGTATCTGACTTATTCTGACAGCTTAAAAATTTTTCCATGTTACTATTTGTCTGAGTAGTTTTTCTATTTTTTAATTTTTCCAATTTATAAATAATTTTGCCTTCACATAGAAACTTGAGAAATAGTGCAGAGAATACCTGTATATGTTTTATCCAGAATCTCCCAATATAGTTTGCAGGATCAAACAAAGAAATTGACATTGATAAAATATATTAACCAAATGGCAAACTTTATTTGGAGTTTACCAGTTTTTATTTGTTTTAATTTCTCTTCAGTGTTCCAAAATTCATTGTTTATGCACCACACCCAGTGCTCAATGCAATATGTGCTCTCCATAATACCCACCAACAGGATCACCCAACATCCCCCACCCCCAGAACCCTCAGTTTGTTTCTCAGAGTCCACAGTTTCTCATGGTTTGTCTCCACCTCTAATTTTCCCCATCTCACTTCTCCTCTCCATCTCCCAATGTCATATCAGTGTTATTCCTTATGCTCCACAAGTAAGTGAAACTGTATGATAATTGACCTTCTCTGCTTCACTTATTTCACTCAGCATAATCTCTTCCAGTCCCGTCCATGTTGATACAAAAGTTGGGTATTCATCCTTTCTGATGGAGGCATAATATTCCTGTATATGTGGATTATATCTTCTCTATCCATTCATCTGTTGAAGGGCATCTTGGTTCTTTCCACAGTTTGGTGACTGTGGCCAATGCTGCTATGAACATTGGGGTACAGGTGGCCCTTCTTTTCAATACATCTGTATCTTTGGGGTAATATCCAATCGTGCAATTGCAGGGTCATAGGGCAGCTCTATTTTTGATTTTTTGATGAATGTCCCCACTGTTTTCCAAAGTAGCTGCACCAACTTGCATTCCCACCAAGAGTGTAAGAGGGTTCTCCTTTCTCCACATCCTTTCCAACACTTGTTGTTTGCTGTCTTGTTAATTTTGGCCATTCTAACTGGTGTAAGGTGGTATCTCAATGTGGTTTTGATTTGAATCTCCCAGATGGCTAATGATGATGAACATTTTTTCATGTGTGTGTTAGCCATTTGTATGTCTTCTTTGGAGAAGTGTTTGCTCATGTCTTTGCTCATTTTTTGACATGATTATCTCTTTTTTGGGTGTTGACTTTGAGGAGTTCTTTATAGATCTTGGATATCAACCTTTTTGAAAAAATATTTATTTTTATTTTATTTTTTTTTTATAAACACATAATATATTTTTATCCCCAGGGGTACAGGTATGTGAATCGCCAGGTTTACACACTTCACAGCACTCACCATAGCACATACCCTCCCAATGTCCATAACCCCACCACCCTTCTCCCAACCCTCCTCCCCCCAGCAACCCTCAGTTTGTTTTGTGAGATTAAGAGTCACTTATGGTTTGTCTCCCTCCCAATCCCATCTTGTTTCATTTATTCTTCTCCTACCCCCTTAACCCCCCATGTTGCATCTCCAGTATATCAACCTTTTGCCCGTAGCATCATTTGTGAATATCTTCGCCCATTCCATGAGTTGCCTCTTTGTTTTGTTGACTGTTTCCTTTACTTTGCAGACGATTTTGATCTTGATGAAGTCCCAAAAGTTTATTTTTGCTTTTGTTTCCTTTGCCTTTGGAGACATATCTTGAAAGAAATTGGTGTGGCCAATGTAGAAGAATTACTGCCTATATTTTCCTCTAGGATTTTGATTGATTCCTGCCTCACATTGAGGTCTTTCTGGATTTTACCAGTTTTTAAATCCAATTGCATGTGTGTGAGTGTGTGTGTATGTTTGTGTGTGTCTGAAAATTTATCATGTGACTAAATTAATGTAGCCTCCACTATAATCAGGACACAGGACTATTTTATTGCCTAAAAGAAATCCTCTATCCTTTTACATTCATATCCTCTACCTAAATCTAACTAGTCATAACCATCTATCTGTTCTCCATAATTGATTTTATCATTTCAAAAATGTTATATAAGTAGAACAATAGAGGATGCAAACTTTTTTTTAAATTTTTTTATTTTTTCAGCATAACAGTATTCATTATTTTTGCACCACACCCAGTGCTCCATGCAATCCGTGTCCTCTCCAATACCCACCACCTGGTTCCCACAACCTCCCACCCCCAACCCCTTCAAAACTCTCAGATTGTTTTTCAGAGTCCATAGTCTCTCATGGTCCACCTCCCCTTCCAATTTCCCTCTACTCCCTTCTCCTCTCCATCTCCCCTTGTCTTCCATGCTATTTGTTATGCTTCACAAATAAGTGAAACCATATGATAATTGACTCTCTCTGTTTGACTTATTTCAGTCAGCATAATCTCTTCCAGTCCCGTCCATGTTGCTACAAAAGTTGGGTATTCATCCTTTCTGATGGAGGCATAATACTCCATAGTGTATATGGACCACATCTTCCTTATCCATTCGTCTGTTGAAGGGCATCTTGGTTCTTTCCACAGTTTGGCAACCGTGGCCATTGCTGCTATAAACATTGGGGTACAGATGGCCCTTCTTTTCACTACATCTGTATCTTTGGAGTAAATACCCAGTAGTGCAATGGCAGGGTCTTAGGGAAGCTCTATTTTTAATTTCTTGAGGAATCTCCACACTGTTCTCCAAAGTGGCAGCAACAACTTGCATTCCCACCAACAGTGTAAGAGGGTTCCCCTTTCTCCACATCCCCTCCAACACATGTTATTTCCTGTCTTTCTAATTTTGGCCATTCTAACTGGTATAAGGTGGTATCTCAATGTGGTTTTCATTTCAATCTCCCTGATGGCTAGTGATGATGAACATTTTTTCATGTGTCTGATAGCCATTTGTATGTCTTCATTGGAGAAGTGTCTCTTCATATCTTCTGCCAATTTTTTGATATGATTGGCTGTTTTGTGTGTGTTGAGTTTCAGGAGTTCTTTATAGATTCTGGATATCAACCTTTTGTCTCTACTGTCATTTGCAAATATCTTCTCCTATTCCTTGGGTTGCCTCTTTGTTTTGTTGACTGTTTCCTTTGCTGTGCAGAAGCTTTTGATCTTGATGAAGTCCCAAAAGTTCATTTTTGCTTTTGTTTCCTTTGCCTTTGGAGACATATCTTGAAAGAAGTTGCTGTGGCTGATATCGAAGAGGTTACTACCTATGTTCTCCTCTAGGATTCTGATGGATTCCTGTCTCACGTTGAGATCTTTTATCCATTTTGAGTTTATCTTTGTGTACGGTGTAAGAGAATGGTCGAGTTTCATTCTTCTGCATATAGCTGTCCAGTTTTCCCAGCACCATTTATTGAAGAGACTGTCTTTTTTCCATTTGTATATTTTTTTCCTGTTTTGTCAAAGATTAATTGACCATAGAATTGAGGGTCCATATCTGGGCTCTCTACTCTGTTCCACTGGTCTATGTGTCTGTTTTTATGACTGTACCATGCTGTCTTGGTGATCACGGCTTTGTAGTAAAGCTTGAAATCAGGTAACGTGATGCCACCAGTTTTATTTTTGTTTTTCAACATTTCCTTAGCGATTCAGAGTCTCTTCTGATTCCATACAAATTTTTGGATTATTTGCTCCAGCTCTTTGAAAAATACCAGTGGAATTTTGATCGGAATGGCATTAAAAGTATAGTTTGCTCTAGGAAGTATAGACATTTTAACAATGTTTATTCTTCCGATCCAAGAGCATGGAATGGTCTTCCATCTTTTTGTGTCTTCTTCAATTTCTTTCATGAGTGTTCTGTAGTTCCTCGAGTACAGATCCTTTACCTCTTTGGTTAGGTTTATTCCCAGGTATTTTATGGTTCTTGGTGCTATAGTAAATGGAATCGATTCTCTAATTTCCCTTTCTGTATTTTCATTGATATTGTATAAGAAAGCCACTGATTTCTGTATGTTGACTTTGTATCCTGCCACGTTACTGAATTGCTGTATGAGTTCTAGTAGTTTGGGGGTGGAGTCTTTTGGGTTTTCCATATAAAGAATCATGTCATCTGCGAAGAGAGTTTGACTTCTTCATTGCCAATTTGGAGATCTTTTATTTCTCTTTGTTGTCTGATTGCTGTTGCTAGGACTTCTAATAGTATGTTGAACAAGAGTGGTAAGAGTGGGCATCCTTGTCGTGTTCCTGGATGCAAACTTTTTGAGGCTGTCTTTCTTCACAGAATAATGCCACCCAAAATGTTGCATGTATCAATAGTTTCTTCCTTTTATTGCTGTATAGTATTCTATTGTATGGATTTAGTATAGTTTGCATATCCACTCACCCACTGACATTTAGATTGTTTCCAGTTTTCAGTAATTACAAAGAAAGCCATGATGGAAGCTTATGCACTGTCATATGAACATAAGTTTTCATTTTTGTATGGTAAGTAATCTGGTATGGAATGGTTAAGTCATAAGGAAGATGAATGTTTAATTTTATAAGAAATCGCCAAAATTTTTTTAGAGTTACTGTCATTCCATATTCTCACCAGAAATGTAGGACATTTTCAAGTGCTCTGTGCTCATCCCATTTTTAGTTTTACCAACTTTTTTTTTTTTTTTTTTTTTTTTTTTTTTTGGTCATTCTGCTTTAACTTGAATTTACCTTTTGGCTAATAATGTTGAATATATTTGCAATACTTATTTGTGATCCATATGTTTTCTTTAATAAACTGTTTACCCATTTTCCAATTATATTTTTTGTTATCTTACAATTGAGTTAAGAAAGTTCTTTACGTATTTTTGATAGAAACAATTCTTAAATGTATTATGTGCAAATATTTTCTCCCAATCTGTTAGCATATGTTTTTCTTCTATTAACAGTATCTTCACAGTGATAAAAGTTTTGATTTTGATGAAACTCAGTCTACCATTTTTTTTCTTTTGTGAATTTTGATTTTGTGTTGAATCTAAGAAATCTTCAGTTAATTTTTGATCAAGATTTTCTATATTTTTAGAAAATATCATTTTTTTATACATTTACATCTATGACCCATTAAGAGATAATATTTGAATTTTATAAGATATAAGGTCTAAATTAAGGTTCATTTTGTTTTATGAAACATTTATTGTTTTATGTGTTGAAAAGACTATCAACTCTCTATTAAATTAATTTTGCATCTTTGTAAAAAAAAGTTGGCTATACTTCTGTGAGTCTGTCACTGGTCTGTCTTTTGTCTTACTGATCTACGATTGTATTACTATGCTAATTCCATACTATATTTATTATTGTAATTCTTTAAATTAGGTAGTGTGAGTTCCATAACTATTTTTTTTAATTTTCTACATATTTATCTTTATTTTTTCATTTATTTTTATTGTATTATGTTGTTAGTTGCCATATAGTATTTAGTTTTTGATGTAGTGTTCCATGATTCATTATTTGCATATAATACTGAGTGCTCTATGCAATATGTGCCCTCCTTAATACCTATAATTTTGTTCTTTTACAAAATTGTTTTACCTACTTTAGTTCTTTTTCCTGTACATATATGGTTTTTGAAATAGTTTTCCTATTGCTACAGAAGAAGAAAAAAAAAAACTTCAGGATTTTGATAGGAATATTATGGTACTAGTGGCTTCTCCAAGAATTACAGTATACATCTTTAATTTATCATGGTCTAGCAAGTCAACATTTTACCACTTCAACTCGACTGTAAAAATCTTATAAGCACTTACATTTCTTTAACCTACCCTTCTGTCTTTTATAAGTGTTTTAAATATTTCTACTATGAACATTAAATGGTGTTATTATTATAACCATAAATGGTTAATATTATTTAAATATTTCTACTATGAACATTAAATGGTGTTATTATTATTATTAAATCATCAAACATAATCTTTAAAAAAATTCTAGAGAAGAATGGTGTATTATAATAACTCAGATATTTACCATTTCTATCACTTTTTTCTTAATGTTTATGTTCTGTGCTCCCCTCTGTTATCATTTTTCTGTTTGAATAACTTCATCAATTATTTTAGAATGTGTCTAATACCAACAGGTTTTTGTCATTTTATTACTATTTTTCCATTTAAAAGAATGTATTTTTTTACCTTTATTCTTAAAGGCTATTTTCCCTAGAGTTCAAATTCTAAGTTGACAGTTTTCTTTCAGCATCTGGCAAATTTCATGACATTTTGTTTAGGCTCTCATGATTTCTGATGAACTTATAATCTGAACAATTATTCCTTGGTAAATATGTAAGCAATGTTTCATGCCTCTCTGGATACTTTAAGTTTTGTTGTTGTTGTTTCTTTGTCTTTCTTTGTGTTCTCTCTCTTTCTTTCTCTTTTTTTTTTTTTAATTCCAGAAATTTGATTATGATATATCTGGTGCAGATTTCTTTGAGTTTATATTTTTTGGAGTCTCTCATCTTCTTGAATCTGTGGATTTATGTATTTCACTAATATTGGAAAGTAATCTTTCATTATTCCTTCAAACATTTTTTTTCCCACACCACACTTTTCCTTTTCTCCTTCTTGTACTTTCGTAATGCAAATATCAGTCCTCTTGTATATCTCCCAGGTCCCTGAGTCTCTGCTCCTATTTTTACAATTGATTTTCTATACACTGTTTAGATCGGAATGTTTCTAATCTCATCCTATCTTCAATCCACTGATTCTTTTCTCTGTCATCTCCATTCTGCTTTTGAGCCCATCCACCGACTGTTCTATTTTAGTTCCTTCATTTCTCAGCTCTAAAATTTTCATTTAGTTCTTTTGTATATCATCTGTTTATTTGCTGAGACTTTCTATTTCCCCATATGCTTAAAGAGTGTTTTGAATTATTTGTTAAAGCATTTTTTGAGCACTGCTTTCAAATCCTTGTCAGATAAGCAAGTACACCACATATGTTTTCTTGGTGTTGATCTCTGCTGATTATCATTTGTCATTTCAATTGGGATTTCACTTTTTTTGATATGATGAGTAATTTTGGATTGTATCCTAGACATTTTGAGGATGAAATTATGATACTTCTGTACCTATTTAAATCTATTATTTCAGCAAAAAATAAATCAGTTGGTTTCCAAATACATATTCTGGGTCACATTTGTGAGCTCTCATTTGAATGTTAATTTTATTTTCAAAGTCTATGCTGCACTATTCTGGCCCACCCTGCTTAGTACTACCCGGAGGCCATTTTTAATCACATATTCCATATTCTAGTTCATTTATTAAAGCCTTTCTGTTTATTCTGGTTGGTTTCATTCATTCACAACTTCGGTGTGTGCCCAGGACTGAAGGCACCACTATGAAGTATTTTTTTCCAGTTTTATCCTCTTTAGGTGGAGGAGGTTGGAAGCCAACTCTGCTGTTATTTTTTTAGTACACACTTGAGATGCTGGCAGGTCTCTGCCCCCCAGTGTCCACAGACACACTGGAGAGTGAGAGGAGCTATACCTCTGCTCATAAGAGTGCAGAGTCGGCGGACTTTGCTGTGTTCCTCCCCACAATGTCTACAGCACCTCTGGGCAAGGTGAGAAGTTTGCTATTTTTGTGAAGTTCACCTGGAGTAAGGCAGGTATAGCCCCTCAAATTTTTATCTTGCTGGCCTACCCTCTACCTTATCACTTGATTAGAAACAGTGGAGTGTGTGTGTGTGTGTGTGTGTGTGAATATGTATGTGCATACATGCATGGAGACATGTGAGTGCACAAGTGTGTATTGTCCCTGACATTTTCAAGTAACTCACCACCATGACTTCTCTTCTTTAAAAATTATATTTATATACTAGTTAATTAACATACAGTGTAATATTGGTTTCAGGAGTGGAACCATTGATTCATCACTTACATACAAAACTCACTGTTCATCAAGTACCTTAATACCCATCACTTAACCAACAAATTCCCCACCTACCTTTGTCCATCACCCCTCTCTTCGTTCCCTATCTTGAAGAGTCTTTTATGATCTGTTTCCCTCTCTCTCTTCCCCCCCATATGCTCTTCTGTTTTGTTTCTTAAATTCCACATATGAGTAAAATCATATTGCATTTGTCTTTCTCTGACTTATTTCACTTAGCATAGTATACTCTAGTTCCAGCCATGTCATTGCAAATGTCAAGATTTCATTCTTTTTGATGACTGATGAATTAAAAAGATTTCATTCTTTTTGATGATGAAGAAAAGGTGATGGTCATCTTTTCTTCATCTATTCGGTAGTCAGTGGACATTTGGCCTCTCTCCATAGTTTGGCTATTGTTGATAATGTTGCTATAAATATCAGGGTGCATATATCACTTTGAATCTGTCTTTTTGTATCCTTTGGGTAAATACTTGGTAGTGCAATTGCTGGATTGTAAGGTAGTTCTATTTAACTTTTTAAGAAACCTCCATACTGTTCACCAGTGGCTGCACCATTTTACATTCCCACTAACAGTGCAAGAGAGTTTCTTTTTCTCTGAATCCTTGCCAACACCTGTTGTTTCTTGTGTTGTTGCATTTAGCCATTTTGGCAGGTTCACCATGTCTTCTTTTGAGTCTCAAAGTCCCTAGCTATTCTAACTTCTTTCTCTCATTTCAGAATATTCTGATAGTTGTTTTATACACATTGTCTAGGTTTTTGAGTTGTGATCGGTGGGGGAGGGGGGTGGTGGAACATGATTATTTCATCTCTTCTGGATTTTTTTCTTTTTAAAGATTTTATTTATATATTTATTTATTTTTCAGAGAGAGAGAGAGAGAGAGAGCACACAAGCAGGCAGAGTGGCAGGCAGAGACAGAGAGAGAGAAACAGGCTCCCTGCTGATCAAGGAGCCCAATGCAGGACTCGATCCCAGGACCCTGGGATCATGACCTGAGCCAAAAGCAGCAGCTTAACTGACTGAGCCACCCAGATGTTCCACTTTTCTGGATTTTTAAAAATTAATTTTCTTATGTTTTATGAATATACCAAAATTTGCTTTCCCTTCTTTTGTAAGTAGACATTTGGACTGATTTCAGGTTTTTTATTTATTTTTTTTTAATTTTGTTTTGTTGTTTTTTTTTTTTTTTTTTTTTTTTGTTTTTTTTTTTTTTTTTTATGAAGACCTGTTATAAAAATTCTTGTTTAACTTTCAATCAAATAGTTTGACTTCTTTTAGGTAAGTGGACTAATGTGTCATAAATAAACTATATTTTTACATGGATGAAAACAATAAAAATGATGGATAATAAGGGTTATTTCTTTGAGTTTTTGGAGTTTCACACCTAATTTAAAGAAAATAAAAGTACTTTTAATAAAACAATACAGGAGCACCTGGCTGGTTCAGGTGGTGATGTGTGTGGCTTTTGATCTCAGGGTTGTAAGCCAAATCCTGCATTGATCTCTAGATTACTTAAAAATAAAATCTTAAAAAAATTCTACTTTTAGTACAAAATGGTTGACTGAGCATGACATTAACTTTTCTTTCATCCATTATCCTGCCAAAATTATGGAATATATATAAAAATAAAATAATTTCATAACATCACAAAAGTTGAAAAAGGTTTTCAGTATTAGAACAGACTGTTAAAGTACATGTTAAAAATTAAAGGCAATGGAATATTATACAATAATAAAGATAAATAAATATAAAGATAAATAAAATAAATAAAGATAATAAAGATAAATAAAGATAAAGATAAATAAATAAACAATAAAGATAAATAAAGATAAATATATTATACAATAATAAAGATAAATAAATAAAGATAAAATGACATCCCATAAAGATAACTATAGAGCAATATTATATTTAATGGAAAAATGCTCAGAAGATTGTTTACATCATAGAATGTTTACTTAATGGTGACATTTATAGAAAGTAAAAAAACAACATATGTGTATACATGTATGTGTGTGCATACACACACATACACACACACAGAGGCAATACAAATATATAAGAGGAAATCTGGGGAATAATAAGCACTAAGATAATTATTTCACTGTGGATATGCAAGTAGGTGGGCTTGGTGGGAGGACTGCTATGTTAGAAGCAAGGTGTTATTGAAGTCCTATTTTTTACCTCAGGTGGTATTTTGTGGGAGCTGATTATACCATTAAAAATATCTAGCTGAATAAATTAATAAAAGAAGACTTTGAAGGGACCAATGACAAGTGTTTGTCATGAAACAAAGATAATGATTCATCCAATTAGGTGTGCCCAAGATCCTTAAAAGTGGAGAGGAAGGAAGGAAGGAAGGAAGGAAGAAGGAAGGAAGAAAGGAAGGGGAGAGATAGGGAGGGATGAAAATTAAACACAGATGGGATTGTGTTAAATGTGATTCAAGCATTGTTGAGAGATTTGCAGCACAGGCAAGGCTAAGAAGATTCATGTCCAATAAGGTATCAGAAAATCCTCAGGATTTTCCATAGCACTGTGAAAGACCAAGACTAGTCCTTGGTGATGGTTAAGGGAAATGACTCAAAGGGCTTTTGACTACTACAATAATTCTGAAATCTGAGATGGTTGGCTGTGGTGTTGTGTTCCACATAACACTATTGTTTCCATAGTGTCTGTAAATAAAGTATCTGCAGTAAACATGTGCTGAGTATGCATGGAGTCAGAGTAGAATCAGTGGAGAACACACCAACTGGATATCATAAACTTCAAGGAAACAGTTAAGTCACAAAATATAAAACCTTAGAATAATTAGTAATTATAATATAAGAGTGATGAGAATTTGCTACATTTGTTAAAGCAATGATAAATACTATATGCAAAAGAAGAAAGCAAATTCCTTTATGGCTAATGATGATGAACATTTTTTCATGTGTCTCTTAGCCCTTTGTATGTCTTCTTTGGAGAGGTGTCTGTTCATGTCTTCTGCCCATGTTTTTTTTTTTTTTTTATAATTTTATTTTTTATAAACATATATATATATTTTCTGCCCATGTTTTGATATGATTATCTGTTTTTTAGTTGTTGGGTTTAAGGAGTTCTTTATAGATCTTGGATATCAGCCTTTTGTCTATAGTGTCGTTTGCAAATATATTCTCCCATCCATGGGTTGCCTCTTTGTTTTGTTGACTGTTTCCTTTGCTATGTAGAAGCTTTTGATCTTGATGAAGTCCCAAAAGTTTATTTTCACTTTTGTTTCCTTTGGCTTTGGAGACGGGTCTTGAAAGAAGTTGCTGTGGCCAATGTCAAAGAGGTTACTCCCTGTGTTCTCTTCTAGGATTTTGATAGATTCCTGCTTCATGTTGAGGTCTTTCACCCATTTTGAGTTTATCTTTATGTATGGTGTGAGAGAATGGTTGAGTTTCATTCTTCTATTAAATATATTAAATAAATTAAATAATTAAATAAATATTAGATAATTAAATAAATTAAATATATGAATTCTAAACTTTCAAGCATTAAGATTCAATAAAAGGACAGAATAATAATTAGACAACATTATGATCTGGCAAATGAAGCTGAAGAATTTTTACAGAATATGAAGGAAAAAGCAATGAAATAGTTAATTACAGAAAATAAAATCTGAAATTATAAAGAGAGAAGAATATAGAGAGAAGAGGGGAGGTAAGGAGAGGGAGGGAGAGAGGACCTGGGAAGAAACAATGGAATTTAGTAATGAAATAATAATTGAAAATTAAAAATTAGGAATTGCCATTGAGGAATAACTTTCACAAGTGCCTACACAGTGCCTTTAGGTGTATTCACTCATCCCACAGTCCTGCTGCCCCAAACCACACCACAGACAATAGACAATAATGACATTTATAAAATCCAAAATGGAAGAAATTTTACACATTTAATAGGGAAATAAATGAAAAAAGATTGTTCATACTGGCATAAACCTTAGTCATCTAAATAATAAAAATACTACTGTCTTATGGATTTCAGAGTTTCTTCCAAGAAATCCACTGATAGTTTTACTAGGGAGTTCTTTTATGTGATGAGTTGTTTTTCTTTTCTTGCTTTCAAGATTTTCTCTTTATTTTTGGCAGTTAATAGTGTATCTATCTCTGTGTACATTTTCAAGATTTATTTCACTTGGGAGTAAACTGATTTTCTTGTATTTGTATATTTATCTCTTTCCTCAAATTTGGGAAGTTTCAAATAACCTCTCTGATCTTTTCTTTCTCTCTCTTCTGCATCTGAGACTACCATAATCAATAAATTGGCCAACTTAATTATGCCCCATAAGTCCCTTGAATTCTTCTCATCTTCTTTTTAAATATCTATCATCTATCTATATCTATCTTTCTATCATCTATCTTTATCTATTATCTATTTATTTAATTTATTTCAGACTCAGTAATTGCAAATGACATGTTTTTATATTCACTAATTCTTTCTTCCTGTTAGAGTCTGCTGATATTTCATCCAGTGAATTTTTCAATTCAGTTATCAAGATTTTCAGCTACAGAATTTCTAGTTGGTTGTATTTTTAATTTCTATATCTGTTTATATTATCTTTTTGTCCATAGAGTATTTCTATGATTTTTTTTTTTTCATTTAGGTGGGTTTTTTTTGTTTTTGTTTTTGTTTGGTTTGGTTTTTTGGTTTGTTTTTGTTTGTTTGTTGTTACTGTTTTTGGTCTTTTATCTTTGGTCTTTGAGAGCATTTAAAACAATTGCTTTAGTCTTTAGTAAGTCCAGTGTGTGTGTGTGTTTCCTTCAGAGACTCTTTCTGGAGAATTGTGGCTTTCTTTTTTTTTTTTTTTTTTTCCTTTAAATGTGGCATTTTTCTTTGTTTGTGTGCCTTGTGATCTCTTGTTAAAGTTGGACATTTGGGGAAAAAAATGTCCCCAAATCCCCCATCCCCCATCTTTGCAGACTGTAAAAGGAGCAAAAGACCTTTCCTACTCAGCAGGCTTCTAAAACTTGAGATCTATCCACGGTGAAGTCTTAATGTTATCTTGGATATTTTATGGGTATATGTCCCATTTGGGTGTGTGTGTGTGTGTGTGTGTGTGTGTGTGTATTTCCCCCAGTTTTCTCTAACTGCTTTTAAATGCCTTAATTAAAAAAAAATTCATCTCAGTTTCTTCTAGGGAATTTAGGTATTCTATTGTATTACTTTTCTTATAATTTCTTATTTACACCTTCCGTAAGTCTACAGTCCTTCTGAAGTTTTCACACACTGCTATATCTGCCACTATCTTTCTGGCTTTCAGCATGAAATCCAAATTATGTTACCATAATTTGTTTCTGTCTGAGTTTGAAATCAGGTAAGACAGGTACCAGTTGCTTACATACCCCACAGATAAGTCAGAACACTGCAAATTATAGCCACTCTGCTCTTTCTGGTCCAAGTGAGGGATCTAGGACTTTGACTCCTTCTTCTCAACCACACCACACCTCACCACACCAGTGAAATGTGGGACAAGGGTGAGAAAAGTGCCATTAAATGGTTTCCTGATGTTAATACATTTTTTTTTGAGCAATTGGATCCATCCTTTCCTTAAGCTATACCTGGCTCTAATTTTGTCAGTTACACAATACAATAAATTATTTTTTAAGTTATTCTGCACTTGATTTTATGATTTGCAATGGAAAGAATCATGACTATATATAATACCTCCCTTAAACAGCAGTCCTATAAATGTAAATAAATAAAGATATACCTAAATAAATAAGGCCTAGAAGGTGTGTACATAATACAAACATGAAATTCACACAGAAAAAGAAACACTAATGGTAATTTAACAACAAAAAAGTAGCCTGTCAATGAAATAGGAAATATAAATAAAGATAACAATGAGTTGTCATTTTAAACAATGAAAGTAGAAAAAATTAAACTGTTTGAAAGGGTCCAATGGTGAGTATGTGTGGAATGATGCAGTTTTAAAATAACCTAAATCAATATATCACCTTGAAAATAACTTGGTATTGAATGCAAGTTTTATTTAAACCTTCATTATTTCTTCCAAGTCAGAAAATATTTCCTGTATGACCAAGAACTGATCAGATGCTTATATAAGTTAAAAGCTTATCCAGCCAAATTTTGTGCAAATGCAACCAGTGTCATCTGAGGTCAAATGGATTCAAGATACATGGATTATTTTGATAAATAATGTGTAATATTTGTGTGTACCCTCAGAAAAATGGTGGCCATTGTTTAAATTTTATTACTCAGCACATATTCCTGAGCTTTTAAAGTGATGTCTTCTTGCTTTTAGTCCATCCCACAATCTAATTCTGTTTGTTAAAATGTATACATGTGATAATATCCAATAGTCACACCTACTTAGAGTAAGCTATTTAAATGGACTGTGCTAAAAAAATTTAATTTGGTAAAATGCTTAAATTTAGTTAAATATTTAGTTAAATATTTGGTTTCCATTTTTCCTTTAATAAATACAGAAAACATAAAACAATTGAAAAAAGCATGTTGTGTTCTATCCTCCTTTATGGTTAAATTTAAAAGCAGTACAAAATATGCAGACATAAAACTGCATACAGGGTATAAAAATGTCACAAAGCCAAGGAAATATGTAAATAATTATTCAAGAACAAAGAATGTAATCTATCTCATCTCTTATGCTAACTTTCCGTGTGCTAGGAATCTATTAAAGAATGCATAAAAATATAAATGTCAATGTTTAGAGTATAAATATCTCATGATGCTCCTAGTGAGGTGTTTGCTATTTTTATTGCTTTAGCTTTTTAAAAATCAAATACTCACAGTGGAAAAATCATATAGGAGAAATATTGAGTAATAAATATTTTAATGAGTAATGCTTCATAAATAATAATACCTCAAGTCAATTTTGCTCCTTTGCTGACCTCATTAGAAAATTGGAAAACAAACCACTGTTGTTTATTGTTAACATTAGTTTCTCCGTAGAAATTATATTTGACTTCACTAGGAATAGATTATGAACTGTGAACAGCTTGTAATTTATAAAATACAAGTTAAGAATGAACAAACCAGGGACACCTGGGTGGCTCAGTAAGTTAAATGTCTAACTTCGGCTAAACTAATGCTTTCAGGGCCCTGGGGCTGAGCCCCGTATCAGGTTCCCTGCTTAGCCAGGAGTCTGCTTCTCCCTCTCCCCCTGCTCCTCCCCTGCTTGTGTTATCTCTCTCTCTCCCTCTCTCTCTCTCTCTCAAATAAATATTTTTTTTTTTAAATGAACAAACCAAAAATAAAGCTTGATAGTTTTTCTCCTTTGAAGCACTGGACTTCAAGCTATTGCCATGATTTGATTTGTTTTATTGTGATAATCATGAATCTATTAGATTAGTAGTTAACAGCATGGTACACTCCAGAGTGTCAGTAAGTCCACAGTACCCAAAATGCAAATATAGTTCATCAACTGAATGAAGTAGATTCGCCTCCCTCCTCATGGCCCCCATGCTGTCACCTCATCATAGTGACCCTGAGGAACATGGTATGTTGTCTGCACCTTTGTCCCTGGTCATTTCTATAGATGTCCCACTATGAGTCAGATAAGAACTAGATATCCATTCCATCTTTTGTCCTCTAGCTAAACCAAGAAGGAAGGCTAATGAAATCTTTTTTCAGGCCTTTATGGTCTTCCTGGGGATTTTCTTGCCAGTTCCAGAAAGTCTGCAGGTATTCTGATCAAAGGATGCAAACAGACATCCCTCAGGTAGACAACAGCACCTAAAGTAGGCTGGGAACCAAATATTCACATAACTTCTCAGAAGACATCATAAAGAAAAAAAAAAATAGCCCCTGGTTTTGCCCACAGGAATCATTTTAAACTCTGTTTAAATCGTGCTGACACTATCTCAGTCCATTCATTTGGAAATGTTATTCATTATCCATGTAACTAGATCAGAATGACCCAGGGAAGGAACCAGCAAAGAGCAAGACATTATCCAGGTTTTTGCTCCACATAGCCACGTAGCTTAGATGAAAATAACTTGCTGACATCTGGTTTAAGAGTTAATTCCCAGTTTCAATACATACACTATGACATGCATCATCAATTTTTTATTTCTTTAAAATAGACTTTAAAAAAAAATTAGGATAGTTTAGATTTATAGACAAATTATGAAGATAGTATAGAGTCCCTACACCCTCAATCCCCAGTATCCCTATTATTAAGATCATACTTTTATGAAAATTCACAAACTAATGTTAATTAACTAATGTCCACCAGTAAGCCTACTGAAGGAATTCTTCATTTATATTATAATGGTTTTGATTTCTATCATTACCTTTTGACACTTTAGAATTTCCATCTTTCTGCTTATATTCTCCATCTGACAAGTTTTCTATCTTTTTTAAAAAATGTTTTACGTGTTTTCCCATGTTTCTCACACCTCTACCCCATGCCTACCTTCATTGTTCTAGCCCATGTAATCTTTAAAGCCCTGACTCTGTTGACTATCTTCCCATGCCCTCTTAGGTGAGAAAATAGGGGTAAGGGTAGCTGTAGCAGGAAGAATCCCCTTACCCCAACTGGGCTGGCAATGCCTTTTTGCCCTGTAAAGTTGGTCTTTCTTATTGAGAAAACTGGGCATATTTCTCTGTGATTATTACACTACACCCTACTTCACCCCACCTCCCCTTTTTTCTACTCCTCACTCCAAAACCTAAAGGGTGTCTTTCTTGAGTCTTCATTCTTAGAAACTTATGAGGTCCTTGAGGTAAAGTCCCAATGTTGGAGTCCTCCATTACTGGGCTCCATGACTTTCTTTAATTCTTGTCCAAACTCAGCCTCAAGCATTCCATCAATATTACCATTTAAGTGTTTCAACCATTTTATGGCCAGTTGCTTCTCCTCCAGGTAACTGATTTCAGCTGTTTTTCCTTGGATGCACCTGTCTGTCTAGATATCAGGGTGGCAGTTTGCCAGCAACCTCAATTCTCTGATGGGTCCAAAAAGGTCATTGATTTTCAATTTGTCCTGCTTTTTCCTGTTGTATAGGCTGGAGTAACAAATTCCAAGTTCTTTGAATGTTAGAATTTTTAAGGTGGTAATTTTATTAATTAGCAGCACATTTTTGAAATGAAAATTTTATTTATATGGCTTTAGGGTCTTTACTTTTTTATTTTATTTTATTTTATTTATTTTATTGTATTTTTTCAGTGTTCCAAGATTCATTTTTTATGTACCACACCCAGTGTTCCATAGAGTCTTTACTCTTAACTCCTATGCAAACTACCTGTAACCTACATACAATCCTCAACAGCTGAATGAGAATTACCCTTGCTAGCAATTGCCACCAATAAATAGAGGAGGGACGGCACTGCTACATTTTTTACTATATCATGTACACAGGTCAAAAGCTACATATAAAAGAAGATGCATGAGTGAGTATGTTCTTTTCATTAGCCTGACCAATAAGGAGAGCCCTAACTTACATCATTTTAGATGTCTGGGAATAAGCAAAGAGGTGTGTTAAGAAAGGTCATGTATTTTAAACAATGATTTGGTACATTTTTCCTGAGTTGTTTGATTAAAACCAGAAGCATCATGTTTAAAGCGAAGATATCCAAAGTAAATTTTCATATTAGTATACTAGTACATTTGCCAAAATGTATTCATATTCCCAAAATGCACTTCAAGTCTCCATAGGAATGTAAGAGGGGAGGCAATGTGAAGACCAATAGTCATGAGCATTTCCTTTGCAAACGCTGGGTAAGAACACAGACACCAGATACAATCATAAAAATACTGTGGTGGGAAATGTTTTACTTGGTTTCGGTTCTATTAAAAACAAGCATCATGGATAAGAGAGTCACAAATCTGTTAGATAAGGAATTTTTTAGGAAAGAAGCAGCATGACTTCTTGCAATGTGTATCAGTTATGAACATGGACAATTTGGAACCATCACACATTACCTGTTTACTTTGCCCTTCGTCATTGAGCTGATTGTCTTTCACATGCAAATTAAAGAAAATTTTGAGAAAAAAGTTTCATTTACTCAGAGAAAGATAACTATATGAGTATAATATTAAATAATGTCAATGCTTTCCCCCAAAATTTTCTCTGAAACTCGACGGTTTTTCTTGTAAGCTTCCATGGTTATTTTAGATATGTGAAACATTTTCTAAGGGAAATAGAATGTTTACCTTCTTTCCATGTACTTAGAATATATTCAGTCAAAGGAGCATAGAAAACTTCTGTAAAGTCTCATATTTTTATTTAAAGGGGTATATGCTAAAATAGAAAAAGTCAGGAAATCAAGAACTGCAAAGAAAATGAAAGGATGGTCAGTGTTTTCCCAATCTTAGTGGAGGTAATAACTCAAAACAAACCACGAACAACAAAATGATGGTGATCAAGCTATTTTTTTATGTACTGGGAGTTATGTGTGCTTGTCCTTCACATTCAAAATTAAAACTATCTTTTTATTTTGAAGGAAAAACACACCCTAATTTAACTTATTCCTTGATGTTTATTTCATACATTTAATGAGCATTCTAGGGGAAGTACATTAGAGTTATCTTAGTGATAGTATTTACCAAAGAAATGTTGAGTAATATATCCAATTTGAATGACATATGAACATAGAACAGGTATGTTAAGACTTTATGTGTAGTTAATATATCTCCATCCATATATTTTTATTTTTGGACACTGGTCTTCCAAAGTGACAATATAATTCACATTTTACATGAATACTTGCCACATGCCTGGTTTTAAAAATGGAATACAATCTTTTTCCTCCAGAAATTTGTATTTTAGTCATACAGGATATCCATGCCCTCAACCTCCATTAGACTTTTATGTGGGTATGTCAGCAGAACTGCATTCTAAATTTGGTTAAAAGAATCTGGCCAGTGTTTCCTTAAGGTGGTCCAAAAGTCTTTAATTAATGTATATCCTAATTTTCTCAATGTGTATGGCCTCCAAGAAAGCATCTCTGATGTCTCTCAAAAGAACCAAAGTAATTTCTATTTTTCCTCCAGCAAGTTTTCTGGTCTTATTAAATATAAAATGATAGAATTTCCTAGTGCTATTACAGATTTCATTTCCCTCTATTAAATTCTTTGCTTTGTAAGCTGAGACTTTTATGTACTATAGATTAAGATGTTCTCCACTGTTTCAATCACTCTTGGGCAGCAAGAACTTATTTGGTGCATTAACTGTTTTTGACTCTAAGGACCATGTTTAGCATAACAGGGGAAGTATGCACATGAATTATTCCTCTGTAGTTTAGTTTATTTTTTCCCTAAATTCAACAGCAAGAGTTTCCCAAGTTTCCAAGAAATAGAGCCAGATGCATGTATTCTTGAGGCTATCACCCAAATTTGGTTGCTGAGGATGCATACAGTGTTCATGAGAGATACTAAGAGGAAAGGATGCTGGCTTCCATGTTAGAAATATCAGTGATTTGTGAAATAAGCAGGTTTTAAAAGGAAACGATGTCTGGGAAAGTGAACTGGCAGGAGAATTTTGTCCCTAACAACCATATCAAATGAGTGGAAATGCAAGATGGAAGCTGTAATGCTGGGTAGCAGACTCTCCCAGGCAGATGATACCACTGCAGTGCAATCTTTTCTTCTGAATTCCTGGGATCTGTGGCATTGGAAGAAGGCATGAGCAGAACTAAAGAACAAATCACCTAAGGGATTAAGCACATATTTTAAGTGTTTAAATACATATTTTGAAGTTTAAATACATAGTTTAAATTTGTAACTATCCGTAGGTATTTTTTGTCAATGGAAACAAAAAAGGTAGTGAGGTTCCACATATAAAATGTCTGAAATCAAAATTATAAGATGACTTTTCTTGCTGGAACCACAATATTAGTTTTATAGGGAATACAGTTTGACCATGCCTGTTTGGCTCTGGAGAAATTTTGCTTTATTGTGTAGCAAACAACAATAAAACAAACAGAAGATAATATATCATCAAATAAAAAGAATTAATATGTGAAGACATTATTTTCTGCATGTATGATTGTCATTCTCAAAATTTAAGGAGAGACAAACCTAGATTTGTTAAGGCATGAAAATAAAAAAGAGACAGAGAGAAGCTCATGCTTAGGCATGAGAACACAATACTATGCTAGACTGAAATTTTACTGACTCATGTTCATTAACCATACTTCAGAATTTTACCAATACAGGAGTTCTATCGAAAGCATTTAAGTTTCCTTTGTTTGAAACTAACATTCATTTGAATACTTCAAATTTTGGGTTCCCTCTCACTGGCTCTAATCTTATCACATGAAGCAGAAATGCAGGGATCTAAAGGGGGAAATTAGTCTGTCAGATTGACACTTAATTATGCAATATTTTGGTTTTCTCAACTGAGAAAATGAGCTATGCACAGGAAATGAGATTTTCTAGAGGGATATTAGAAATACACAGAGATATTAGAAATATACAGAGGGATATTAGAAATACACAGTTGGATGGCTTAACCATTGTAGAAAATTGTCTGATGCTATCTCCCAAGCTTAAATATATACCTATTCTATGATCTGGGAATCCCACTCCTGCCATATGTTCAAGAGAAATGAGTGCCCACAAATATTCACTTCACCTTGGTTTAAAGTTTCAAACACCCATCTACAGAAGAATGGACAAACAGTGGTACCTTCATACAAA
Source organism: Lontra canadensis (assembly GCF_010015895.1). Classification (NCBI taxonomy): domain Eukaryota; kingdom Metazoa; phylum Chordata; class Mammalia; order Carnivora; family Mustelidae; genus Lontra; species Lontra canadensis. The sequence goes on along the minus strand of NW_022631129.1, from coordinate 1,659,937 downwards.
TAAATGCTTCTCAGCAATAAAACATAGAATGAACTGTTGATATAGGTAACGTGATGAATATCTGATACTTTAAAAAAAAAAACAGACACACACAAAAAATGTGTACTGATTATTCTAATTATATGAAATTCAAGAACAAGAGAAAATAACGTGTGAACAGTGAAGGCCATATTCACTAGAATTATGCGCTAGTAGCATACAATTTTGATTTCAGGAACGTCTTTTGTTTCAATAAAATATGAACATACCAAGTGATTAGGATTTTCCTGTTTATCCCCCACAATATGAATACTTTAAATTTCTATTATTGTTTAAATTCCAAAAAACTAACCACAGGGTTGACTTTTTCTAAGATTTTTTTGTAACTCTGACTTCAACAACTTTTCTTCAATAGCTGTTTAAACACTGCTATATAAATGAATTTCCCATGTAATGCCTCATAAGAATTATATAAAATTTCACTTATGCTAAGGAAGTAATTTACCAAGTTCATTTTTTTCTTAGACCGATTTGTGGTTCTCAAAAAGAAGTAGTTTGCAAATATCATGAGTTGAAAGCTGAGTTTTTATCCAACTTAGAGCAAAACTCCCACACAAAAGAATTTGTTTCAATAACGGTTTCCTTTTTTTCTATTTTTACTTTTTAATTTTTATTTTATTTAATTTTTATTTTATTTTTTAATAACTACTTCTTAAAATCTTTGGTAATCTTTTCTAAGCACAGCAATATTGACTGACAAAGAAATGCACTTTTATTTGTTACCAAATCATTTTCAAGATATTATATCTGCCATTTTTACAGAAGGAGAAAGACTGTTTTCAAAAACCAGTACTGAACATTTTTTATTCTGTGAGAAAAATTTTATAGCACATAAGCATAGTCTGGATTCCTAGGGCTTTTCCTTCCCTAATGCTGCCTACTAGAAGAAGGATGATTTTAATATACTCCACATGATAGCTATCTTTTGGTGTTTTCTTGAAAGAAAAATTCAACTGAAATCAAGAATTATGAAGTGAAGGGATGCTTGGGTGGCTCAGCCACTTAAGCGGCTGCCTTTGGTTCAGGTCATGATCCTAGGGTCCTAGAATTGAGTCCCACATTGGGCTCCTTGCTCAGTGGGATCTTGCTTCTCCCTCTGCCTGCCACTCACCCTGCTTGTGCTCACTCTCTATCTGATGTAAAAATAAATAAATAAAAATATTTTAAAAAAAGAATTATGGAGTGGCACTTGAAGAGCCAAGTATTAACAAAGCAAAGACTGAAACCATTTCAGATTCACTAAAATTATTCACTAAAAGAAAATCTGAGTGTCTGAGTATGTTTTTTAACATTGAATAAAATTATATTGAACTATAACATACATACAGTATAGGGACAAGTCAATGCATTTTCCATACATATTTACCCATGTAACCACCACTATCCACATATAAAACCCTTCAAGAACCCTAGAGGTCTCCCTTGTGCACTTTCTAGGTAATACCACTACGTACCAAACCCCAAACAGAGGTAACATGGCATTTTGAATTCTATCTCCATTGATTACTTTTACCTCTTTTTGGAAATCTTATAAATTGTACCATTTTGTATAATCCTTTTTGATTCTTTCATTCATATTGTAAGATTCATCCACGTGTGTACAAGTGGTTCATTCTTTTTATTGCTGAATAATATTCCAGAGTCTAAGTATGCCATATTTTAATTCATTGTATTTTTAATGTGCAATTGGATTAGTTCAAGTACTATAAGACAGTGTTGATTATATATTTCTGGTGAATATATAGATATATATAGATATATATAGATATTTCTACTAGGTATATAATTAGCGGGATGGTGCTGATGGTGCTGATGCACTTCTGCCTCTGGAAAGGTGGAATAGTGATGTAGCCCTGCTGATAGCTTGATTACAGCCCAGTGAGATCAATGTGACTTTTGACTTACAGAATTATAAGTTAATAAATTTGTATGATTGGATTAGAGTTAAGGTTTCAACCTATCTGTGTCAATTTCTCTGTATTATTCAATCTAAATTGAGCCTTGTACAGAGAATGAATTGTTGGATCTTTTTTTCTCTTCAATTTATTCTGTCAATATTTGCCTTTTAATTGAATATTTAGTGATTTTACATGTAATGTAATTACTAATGAGGTAGGATTTACAACAGACATCTTCTATTTGTTCTCTATATGTCTAATGTCTTTTTTGTTCCTTTATTTCTCCACTTCTGCCATCTTTTGTGTTAAATATTCATTTTCTAGTGTACCACTTCAGTTTCTTTTTTGTGATTACTGAATGTTATGTTCTTAATGTTTTCCCTAGAGATTAAATTAGCATCTCAACTTAAAACAATTTAGTTTAAGTTAATACTGATTTAATTTGAATAGTTTACAGAAATTTATCTTAAATTTTTTTTATAATACGTGACTTCTACCTCTTCCCCTCATTATTATTATCATTATCATATAAATTACATTGTTTACCTCATATGCTGTTGTATTTCAAATCATATGGGAGTGGAAAGCTTTTATAAAAATACATTGGTGCTGGGCTCCTGGGCAGCTCAGTGGGTTAAAGCCTTTGCCTTTGGCTCAGGTCATGATCCCAGAGTCCTGGGATCAAGCCCCGCATCAGGCTCTCTGCTCAGTGGGGAGCCTGCTTCCCTTCCTCTCTCTCTGCTGGCCTCTCTGCCTACTTGTGATCTCTGTCTGTCTAATAAATAAATAAAATCTTAAAAAAATATATTGGTGCTTTTATTCATTATGTTATGCTCAGTGTAAGTATAGCCACCATCTGTCACCACACAATGCTATTATCATATCATTTATTGTATTTTTTATGCTCTCTTTTATTCCCATGATTTATTAATTCCATAACTGGAAGACTGTATACTTAAATTTAAAAAGTAATAAATAAATAAAATTACAATTAAAATTTGAAAAAGAGTACATCAATGCTATTTTTTACATTTGCCTATGTGGTTACATTTACCTTGACTCTTTTTGTGGCTTATTTGTCTGTCTCTTCCTTTCAACTGGAAGGCCCTTTAGAATTTCTTATAGGGGATGATAAAAACTGATTCTCTCAATTTTTTAAATCTAGGAATGTCTTAGTTCTTTCTTAAATTTTGAACTATAGTTTTGTTGAATGTGGAATTATTGGTTGACAACCTATTTCTTGTGGCAGCCTATTTCATTGCTGTCTGACCTCCATTCATTTTCTTGAGAAGCCATCTTTTCTCTTATTGATGATCCCTGTACATGATAAGTATTTTTCCCTTGTTGTTTTCATGATTATCCTTTTGTTGTTTTTTGTCAATTTGACTATTATGTTTAAATGTGTGGAACTCATGGAATTTATTCTAGCTGTAATTTATTGAAGTTCTTGGATATGTAGATTAATGTTGACATTATATTTAGGGATTTTGAGGAAATTATTTTTTTTTAATTTTTTAATCTCTTTCCTCTCCCCCTGGGCCTCTCATTATGCATGTCGATACACTTGATGGCATCTGAACCAAAGCTATGTTCGTTTTCCTTCATTCTCTCCTCTCTTTTTCAGTTCCTCAGACTGAATAATCTAAATTGACCAATTTAAATTTTCCTTGTTCTTTCTTTTTCCAGTTCATATCTCTGGTGAGCCCCCTTTGTGTATTTCTTATTTCACTTATTGTACTTTTCAACCCTATGATGTCTATTAAATTCATCTGTATAATTTCTATCTTTTTCTGCTATTATATATTTGGTGAAATCTAAGGACTTGTAGATATTAATAGGCTAATTCTAAAATTTAGATGGAAAAGAAAGGAATATTTAAAGAATTTTGGAAAGGAAGAATGAAGTTTGAAGCTTTGTATTACTTGATTTTTATACTACTATAAAGCTAAATCAATCAACACAGTGTTATTGTCAAAGCCACAGACACAAAGATCTATGGAATAGCACTGAGGGTCTATAAATAAATCCACACTAACATAGCCAACTGAATTTTGACAAAAGTGCAATGGAAAAGATCATCTTTTCAACAAATAATGCTGGCAAATTGGATATGCATAAGCAAAATAAATAAACTTAGACACCTAATACTTTACATAAAAAGTAACTAAATATAAAAAGTAACTAAAATGGATCATTGACATAAATGTGAAATGTAAAATTTGCATATTTCTGGAAGGAAACATAAGAGAAATTTTGCCTCATTTGGAGTTAGCCAAGGTATTTCTTAGATATTACTTCAAAAGCATGACCTATAAAAGAAAAAAAAGAACATTATATTTATTAAATTTAAAATATTTTGCTGTGCAATTAGATACAGTTAAGAGAATGAAAAGACAAGCTATAAACTGAGAGAAAATATTTGCAAATCATATATTTTTTTTTTAGATTTTATTTATTTCTTTGACAGAGACAGATCACAAGTAGGCAGAGAGAAAAGCAGAGAGGAGGAAGCAGGCTCCCTGCTGAGCAGAGAGCCCAATGTGGGACTCGATCCCAGGACCCTGAGATCATGACCTGAGCCGAAGGCAGAGGCTTTAACCCACTGAGCCACCCAGGCGCCTTTTGCAAATCATATTTGAACAAAGGGCTATACCCAGAATATATGAGAATACTCAAAAGTTAACAATATATAAACCTACAAAAATAGATAAAAGACTTCAATATTTCACCAAAACAGTGAATGACATTGAATATGTATATGAAAAGATGTTCAACTTCAGTAATCATTAACCGACTATAAAGTAAAACTACACTGGGGGATGGATACATACCTGTTAGAATGACAATTAATGACTACACTTGTCATGGCCAGCACTGAATAATGTGTAGAATTGGCAAATCAATATACTGCACACCTGAGAGTCATTTGACATTGAATGTTAATTGTATTTATTTTTTAAAAAAATATTTTATTTATTTGAGAGAGAGTATGAGTGGGGATGGGGCAGAGAGACAGGCAGACTCCCTGCTGAGCAAGGAGCCTGACAGGGGGCTCAATCCCAGCACCCCATGACCTGAGCTGAAGTTAGACTCTTTACCCCCTGAGCCACCTGGGTGCCCCTGCCTGCTAATTATATTTCAACAAAAGAAGAATAATAAAACTGCACATTAAAAAAAGGACATATGAAGTGCTGGTGAGGATGTGGAACAACCAGAACTCTTTTATATTTCTTCTAGTAAGCAAAATGTGCAAGTACTTTAGAATACAGTTTATTGGTTTATGAAAAATTCAATACACATCTGCCATATATATTATCAACATTCCCACTTCTAAGAAATGGAAAAATATATATACACACACAATCTGTACATGAAATTCTATAAATTTATAAAACTCATAATTGCCAAAATCTGAAGACAACTCAAATTTCCTTTAACAGTTTTACTTATAAATAAGCTATTACACATTCATATAATGAGATGCTACTCACAATTTTTTAAAAGATGAATTATTGATTTATGCAACAAAATAGAAAAATATTGTGTTTATTGCATTGTATAATTTCTATTATTTTGAGAAAGAAAACAATTTAGGAGGAAAAGGAGTATTTGGATTAGGGATTAGATGAAGGCATTGTCAGTAAGGGGTGGCATGGGGAAATTTGGGGAGTGATGGAATAATGCTGGTGAGCAAAAGGCTATGTGTTTATACTGGTGGTGGGTATTATGGAGGGCATGTATTGCATGGAGCACTGGGTGTGGTGCATAAACAATGAATTCTGGAACACTGAAAAGAAACTAAAAAAATAAAATTTAAAAAAATTCAATGGAACTGCATTCTAACAAAAGTTAATTTTTGGTAAGTTTTTAAAAAATCATTACTATACAAAAGTAAAGATGAAATTCATCTCTGACAAATGAATCTGATTACCTTACAGTGACACCATATGACCATACTAAAAAGGGTGGGTGAGAAAAGAGCTGTCCACAGTAACAATGTTTTGATTTAATCCTCAAAGGCTAAAGATAAAAACCTGCAATTTTAATTTTGACTACCATGTTTATTTCTTAAATGTCTATAATTCCAATCCTGGTATATAAGAAATGATGACTACTTATAAATGCTGTAACGGTTTGTCATTATTATGTAATTTTCTGATTACATATTTTCTGATTTGCCATGTCCTAAGTTTTCTACTTGCCTTTTGGTCAATATTGATCATCATGAGATCCCATTCCATGTAGTTCATCTTTTTTAGACTCTTCTGTAATCTGCCTCTCTGATTCCATTCACAATGGCCCCTTCATAGACCACAACACATTTCTTCTGCCATGTAAGGGACATACTTTCCTCTGAATTTTCAGTGTTTCTTGCTTTTAATTTTTTTTCTCTGCTTGTGCTTATGGTATGTTCTTTCTCAGCCCATTCCTATACTTTCCTCCAAACTTCAGAATAAGTTGATAATGATTCACATGTAACCTATACAAATAGAGGATATTTTATATACTGGTATTTGTTTTGGGTGTTCACAGTATCACACTAATCTTTATCTCAGCATCAAAGTTTTTTTTTTTTTTAACTTTACTTTCTATGTCATTTATAAATGTAAGTCGAAGCATATTATATTTATAGCATATATAAATGCCATTTGAAGACACTTATGGAAAAACCTAAGACTGACATTTGCTGGAAAAGACGTTTCTGGATGGCAAGATCTTAAATGGTACCTGATATTTAAAATTACATATATATATATTTACTTTAAGGTGATATGGTTGGAGTTTGATGGGCTTCTCCCATTGCAAGTTTTTAGAAGGTAGAGATCAAGGAATAGGTAAAATTTATTGCCATTCTCAAACCAATACTCACTAACTTCAATTATTTCCTTTCTTATATTCCATAGCATGTTTTTTTAAAAAGAGATTTATTTATTTATTTGAGAGAGAGCAAGAATGGAAGGGAGAGAGAGAAAGAGATCTATAGCAGACTCCCCGGTGAGTGATGAGCTGAACATGGGGCTGGATCTCACAGCCCTGAGATATGTTCTGAGCTGAAATCAAGAATGGGACCTAACCCACTGAGCCACCCAGTCACCCCAATGTAGCACATCTTTAAATTTATAAATATTTATTAAGCAAATGTCATTATATTTGTTTATATATGTGTGTTTGTATGTGCATGGGTGCAAATTATGGTAAGAGTTGCAAAGGAAATTTTTATTCACATCTTTTTTTTTTTAAAGAAAGAATTTTATCTGGAAATCACAAATACTTACTAATTCCCTACCAGCATGGTGTAGTAGAAATGTATAAGACAAAGCATAAGAATTCAAAAGTTTTGCCATCTATTTGGGAAGATCTCACACTCACAAACACACACACACACACCCCAATTACAGCACAATGGAAGGCACTGTATAATTAAATAATGTTTGAGTTCAGTAAAGGACTTGCTAAAAGACCAACATGGACTAAAACTATTTGCTAAATTTTTCAGAAGATTGAACATAGTAGTCCCTGAACTACAGATAAAATCCACATTATCAGGAGTGCACAAGAGAAGCAATTCTGCGTAGAAGAACAAATAAAACATAGTGGTGGGGTTAGAACACAAGTGTGGGGCACATTCAACACGTGACAGCCAAACAGAAATTTGTTTTCTGCATTGTCAATAAACCTTCCCATCATCAGAGCAGCAATTTCTGTTTTACTCTTAACTTTAAATATGAAGAATGGCAGGCCTTTCTTCCCATTAACAAATCTAAATGAAAATAGAACTGGTTAAAAAGCTGAAAGAATAGCATAGTCTGTGGGCAGCTAAAATTTGTTATTTATTACCTAAAATTTCAGGAAGTTGGTTTAGTAATAGTAGGCTTTCTACCTGAAGGCTTCCTCTGAGTTCATTCAGAAACTGAAAAGACCCTACAAAAAAGATTGAGTGATTAAATGAAAAATGGACAAATCAATGGATGTCAATTCTGTTCATTGAAAAGGAGAGAAAGGACAAGTGCTCTCTTTGCCTGACTCAGATGCTTAAGATGCTTAAGAATGGTTTCCAATCCAGCACTTAATCAATATTCAAGTGCCTTATTTAATTACATAGCAACGGTTTCTTTGTAATCCCTTTGCTTTCCCTAGACATACCTAGTAACCTTTGTTCAAATCATAGTGCATTTTCAATTAATATATCAAAAAGCAGTAGCTTAAGCTTTGACATGTTTAGAAACCTTTGACTTAGAAGTATGTTTTCAAAAGAAATTCATTCCTGTGCTTGACCTCAGGACACTTAGAGGAAAGAGAGTATTTTATTATAGATTTATCTTTAAGCATTATCTGTACTTGCTATTTGAATGGCTGATTCTGAGTGTTTCGTCCATTTTGTGAAAATGTCTTCAAATTTCTGCCTCGAGACTATTTATTTCCTCTGAGTGATGACAGTAGACCCATATCTTCACAAATAGACAGTAAAGGTCAGACCCGAATCAGATGTTAAATATCCCCATTTTATTAACACACTCTTTTGGGTACTCAGACAAAGAAGAGAGGCATTTAGACTTGTTTCCAGGTAAAATATAAGCAGGTATATATTTTTATATAATAATCTATATGAATGATTAAAGTCTGTGTCTATTGCACGCTGGTGTTATTTTAATTTTTATTCCATATTTTCAAGGTTGCAAATAAAATCTAATTATTTTACAACTTTGTTATCAGATAATTTTTTGAAGCAAATATCTACTTCACAGATGATCTTCCCCCTTCTCTACTAAAGCCAAATACTGAGGGTTTTAGCACTATTTTTCCTCCTCTTTACAACTGGTAGCTTTTGGAACACTAAAGTGAACTGTCCTCAACATATTTTTAAAAATATCCTTTTAGGTCCTTCTTCCTTAGATAATAGAAATAAATAAGTTTATTTTGGGTATTTCTGATCTAAGATTTTTATCTCACATTTGTATTTATTTTTCCATGATTTTGCATAGTATTCTGTTAAATGTAACTAAAATTCTGCCATTACCCATGCTGGGATAATATTATTTGGTGTTTTTGCATAATAATAATTGACTAATTTCCTTTCACTTTATTTCCTTTCCATGCACTTGTTTGTTTACTTGTTTTATTTTATTGTTTAATTTATTTATTAGAGAGAGAGAATGAGTGAAAGAGAGCACAAGCAGTGAGGCGAGGGAAAAGCAGGTTCCCTGCAAGCAGAGAGCCCAATATGGAGCTCTATCCCAGGACCCTGAGATCATGGCCTGAGCTGAAGGCAGACGTTTAGCCAAATGAGCCACCCAGGCACCCCTGTTTACTTGTTTTAAGTGGCATTTAGGAAGGCACTTGATTTTCTTAGAACTAAACTATGTTGGACAAACAAAGCCAGAATTTTTTTTTTAATGTGTAACTTTATTATTCCTCATCATTAGGTAAGAATATTCTCTTTCAAAATAGTTATATGAGGAGTGTTCCAAGTTTAAGATAAGCTTATCAAAACCGGAAGAAATCAACTGATTAAAAAAATCTTCGTTGCCTAAATTTCTTTAATACTGTTGTCATTTTGCTTGTATGTGGTAGTGCAATGTGCATTCAGTGCAGAGAAGTGTGTCTTATAAGCAGTAAGCAGAGAAGATGAATTTAATCTCAGGGCTGGCTAACTCAACTACAAAATTGATAATTAAAGATGAAATGGTCCTTTTGCTTTTCATTTTTCTCATTTGAGGTGACTGAGAAAAAACAAGATGTCCAAAGGGAAATTAAACATTTTCCTTTTCTCTCCAGATTTTCAAGCCCTCCCAAACATAAAGGTTTGATAACTTACAGAAAGCATTTGGTAATTTTATTACTGTGATGAAATCTGGAAGTCCAAAGCTAACCAGTTTACATATTTCCTACAGACCCTGAAGTTCAAATATTGTGGTTCCTTCTCAAAAGTTACACCTTGCCATGCCCATGCAAAACACCCATCAGGTTACAGAGGGAGGTGGGTGGGGGCGTGGGGTACCATGGTGATGCGTATTAAGAGGGCACGTGTTGTGAGGAGCACTTAGTGTTATACACAACTCATGACCTGTTGAACACTACAAAATAAACAATCAAACAAACAAACCACCCAGCAAGGGGTTGTTGAAAGAAAGTCACCTAAAGTGAAATGTTGACTGCAGGTTTTGACAAACCCTTGGATGGAGAAAAGAAAAATAAATAAATGGATGATGTGTAAAACTGGTCAGCTACCTAATAACATCCAAAATTTTGGTCTACTTGGCTATTTATTTATTTATTTTTGATTTTTTATTATGTTATATAATCACCATACAGCACATCATTAATTTTTGATGAGTGTTCCATGATTCATTGTTTGTGTATAACACCCAGTGCTCCATGCAATCTGTGCCCTCCTTCATACCCAACACCAGGCTCACATCCCCCCTTTTAAAATCCGCAGTTTGTTTCTGGAATCCATAGTTTCTCGTGGTTCATCTCCTCTTCCTTAAGCCAAAACTTTGATCTCTCCCTGTTCAAGAGGGCAGGAGGCTGACAGATACCATCTCCTCTTTGGGAAGCAGTTATGCAAGAGACATTGGAGAGATCCCTTGTCCATCAGAAACTCTGAGTTAGGACTGTGAGGATAGAAATTCTTTATCATCATCATCTGCTGTCCTTCTGCATGCACTAACCCATTAGTTCTTGTGGAAACACATCTATTTATCTTCTGCGGAATAAAACTTACAAAATAAAATATTGAAAAACTAAAGGATAGATAATTCATAAGAAAAAACCTAACATATGAACAATTGGAGTCCTAACCAAAGACAAGATAGAAAATAAGGCAGGCAATATTTGAAGTAATAACAGCCATGGAATTTTCAAAACTGATGGAAGATATCAAATAAAAAATTCAAAAACCTGTATGAATTCCAATCAAGATGAATGAGAAAGTAATTCAAAAATACTTAAACACATTGAGGTAATCAGCTGAAAAACTAGATCAAATAGAAAAATCTTAAAAATACCTAGAGCAAAAACACTCATTTCCTTGAAAGGTGCAATCTTTGGATTGAGGGCTCAGTTCCAAATGAAAAGATGCAATTCAGAGGACAATAGAGTGAGTGAATTCCTCAACATACTTTGAAAAAATAACTGACATCAGGGTCTTTGGGGTCCCCATACTTTGGAGTTCCTTCCTTAAAAACTCTTAAATCCCTCTCTGTTGCTTGGGATTGCCAGTGCATCCAGGCAGGACATCTCCAGCACAGACCAGGTCCTGCATGGATCTCACTTCCTAGATATGACAATTTTAAAAGTATCCAACTCATCTTCTGGGGTATCTGTGACCAGGGCGTTGACCAGTTGGTTTGGGAACCTGAATCCAGGTTGTACACATCTGGCCTTTGTCTGTTTCTTTCTTTAGAAGTGCTTTCTAACCCTCTGTTCTGTACATAACATCAACTAAATGCCCCTCTTAGCTCTAGATCTTATGCCTATGGTTCATCCTGGGGTCCAGGGGCAAGGTCTGGTGCTGGGAGGGCAGCCTGGTGAAGGTATTGCTCATGCTCACATATCTGAGCTTGGACTACAAGAATGGTGCTGATGCACTGATGTTTGGTGACTTTTACTCATATTGGACACAAGAAGAAATCAGAGATTTGCCTTATTGACAGATGTGACTTTGAGCCCCATCTGTGTTCTCATTGCAGTGCCACCATTAGTCTCGAATACCCAACACATTCTCCACTTGTTCACCCATGTCACTGCTCTTCTGTGTGATCACCTCAGTCTATACCACATGGCAATCAGTCATCCAAGGCTGCACATATTTTCCATGAGGGTTTTCAAGACCATTGACCAGCAAAGGCCACCAATTCTTCCCACCAATGTCCTCCCTTGATTTTGATTGGTAAGGTGTCACTGTGGTCTTGGTTCTGTTTCAGCCATGTTGGGTGAGGAGTGCTAATCTTTTGTATAAATGGCATGTCCCACTTTTCCTGTTGTTAGTCTTAGAAGTCAGGGATGTGGCCTACATCAAAACAGATCACATTCCAGGAATGCAGTTACTATGACCTAAGAAGTTCAGGAAAAGATATGATTGGAGAATGTATTGCTCTGTGCTTGTGCTATAAAATTCCAAATAGTAAAATTTAATATGATATGAATATGAAATATCATTTTTTCCTGCATACTCTGGTTTGGACTTATATTTGTGATTATCATAAATGAAATAAACTCCTCTGAAAGACTTATTAGGAACTAGGATATACAGGAAGCCCAATAGATGAAGTGCAATCATGAGTAATGATGTAATCAACAACAAATCAGTAGTATTGGGGAATGGTGAGAGGCAAGAAGATATGTACTGTTTTTATATAAACAGTTTCACAGAGCCATGGTATTGTGAGTAATTACAGTGTTCCTTCATTTTTTTTCTCCTGGTAGGAGATAGAGAATTATTTAGGAATGGCAAATTTTAACTAGAATACCAACTGAGTTTGATATTAGTAATATGTATGAATAAGAATATAGTTGAGAACATCCCTACCAAAAAAAATAATGAATAGCCAGTGGTTACAAAGCTATTTGATTACGAGCTACTACTAGGAATCAAATCTCCAAATTTCTTGTTTTGTTTGTTTGTTTTTATTTATTTATTGGACACAGAGAAAGAGAGAGAGATCACAAACAGGCAGAGAGGCAGGCAGAGGTGGGGAAAGCAGGCGCCCTGCTGAGCAGAGAGCCCGATGCAGGGCTCAGTCCCAGGACCCTGAGATCAGGACCTGAGCTGAAGCCAGAGGCTTCACGCACTGAGCACCCAGGTGCCCCCAAACTCCAAATTTCTTAGGAGAACTACAAATGGCTGCTTCGTAATTCTGAAATAATTTATGAATATTAAAGAGCTTATGCATTCTGTTATCAGTGTTCAACTGAAGATTGGTACAAGAGAACCTTGTGCAAAGCCGGGTGAAAGGTGAAAAATGAAGCAGTAACAGCTGGGAGGGCCACCATGCTTGCCACATTTTGAATAGTTACTGAGAATTCCAGTGTGGCAGTATCCTAGTTCAGGATGACTGAAGAGGACATTTCTCCCTATCATGGCACCTGCTGGACCTTAATTTCTTTCCCAGTTCCAGGTGTCATGAAGTTTACTTACATCTACCTAATATAAGATAAATATTCAATTCAGGAAAGAAGAAGGTATCATTGCTTTCTTTTCAGCTTCTCTTGGTAACACATTATGAGACCTTGAGTCATGCAGTGATTTTTCCCCCCATGGTCAAATATTAAGTTGTTGGGTTTTTTTTAAGCCACAATAAATCATCTTGCACAATATGTGTTATAAAATGTTAAGACAATTAAATAACTTGCCACACAACAGGAACTTTTCTGGATCTGCCTCCCAGTAGATTCATCAGGCAAGATTTATTTACCCTGTCTTCCAATGTATCTCCTTCTTGGCTTCCATATCACCTCTCTGAATTGCCTACCATCCACAATACCTGCAGCTTTAGTCTCTCCATTTCAGTGCTTTCTAGAGTGCTCTCCTCTTTTTCTTCCAGAGTGGGTTGGTGTCTCAGTTGGTGGCTCTTCTCTTCTTAGTGTGAATATGCTTGCAGAGCCATTATCATTTCAATAACTGTCTCTATTTTAATGAGTTACATACACTTACCTCCTATCCAGACTTCTGTCTTAACTACAGATCCACTTATCCCACTACCACCTGATGTCCCATCATTGCTTCAAAATCAGGATTCTGCAAACCTTATTCATTACTACCGACCAGGCCCTCATTTCCCATTCCAAAACTGTTATTTCCATTTCTTATCCAAGTGAAAACATTATCTGCACCTTTGCTCAGATAATTATCAAAGCTTGTGGATTTTACCTGGAAGTTTATTTTCTCTGCTGCAACACTGTCAAAGTTGGAGCCAAAACTATTTGTGGGGTACCTAGGTTGCTCAGTTGGTTAAGTGTCTGCCTTCAGCTCAGGTCATGATCTCAGGGTCTTGGGATCGAGCCCCACATCAGGTTCCCTTCTCCCTCTCCCTCTGTCCTGCTTGTGCGTTCTCTCTCTCTCTTTCTCCCTCTGTCAAATAAACAAACGAACAAACAAATAAAATTTTTAGAAAGACTATTTCTGTACGAAAAAACTTCTAGACTTAGAGCGACAGTAAGGACATGGAAAATTCTATGAGATAAAACTTTTTGTCTTACGGTTTTTGTCTAGGGACAGAGTAACCTAAAACATTTGGTATTAACTCATTTGCTATTTAATTTCATAAAACATTGCTGAGTAACTTTTACTCACCTAGTTATTTTATGAGAAAAGCATTAAATAAAAATATTAAAGGTTTCAGGCACTCTATTAGGCAATGAGGTTAAAAAGCTTATTCTCCACTTCCAAGGAGATAATCTATCAGAAAGTGAACCATGATGTTCTCCCTGCCTAGGGCTTGTGGATAGTAAAAGGAGTATATACATTACATTTCTGGCTAGGCTGCACTTGGTCATTGACTAATACCATTGCTTGAAGTAGAACATAGCCTTGGGCAATGTTTTATAATTTTTAAAGATTCTTTTGATGGTAGGACACTCAGTACTCAGGTAGATGAAAGGCAAAACATGTTTATAACCTGCAGTTCCACACAAAAGAAGGCTGCCAGGCAGGTTCAAATCAGAGGGTGACCCCTGACAGAGTAACAGCAGGGTGCAACTCTAGGGGATAGCTTGTACATGGCATGTAGGGTGGAATTGACCAGGTTTTATGGACTCCCTATGGATTAGCTAATATAAGTAATTTCTTGGGCTCAGAGGCATAAAGATTGTCCTTTGTTGTCTGATATCTTGCCCTGAGTGATTAGGGCTGTTGCGTAGGGGCTCTGTGTGTGAGATCCTGATAAGAGAAGTGGTTCGGGTATGGATTTACTCAGCTGCTCAAGAAAGGGAACTGATCAGCTTCTAGCCAAGACCCCAAAACTAAGTCAAGATGGCATTTCAAACAAACAAACAAAAAAACTTATAAGCAAGTGCTTAATCCTATTTTTGCCTTCCTTGTCTTAGATTATGATACCTACAAGCCGTAAAATTCTGTGATTTTTTTTCCAACTATTAAAGCTGTGTCCTTTGGTTTAGGAACATTGATAATGTGGCAAGTGCTTATCCTTTAATGAGAGGTTGTCATGGGTTGAAGGCTGTCAACCATTGTCTTTGGTGACATGACCTTTCTCTTCAGGGCTGGTGGCCATGATCTCTTGTTGATAGTATGATCTTTGTTAAGCAGTGATGTTTAGTGTTCTGTCAACAAGTCTGTTGACTCAACATCTATATTTCAAGGCTCTAGTCTATTTGCTGTTTTCCAATTTCCATTCTAAATGTGAACATGCTACCCTGATTCCCATGTAGACTTCACCCAGCTTCTGTAAATAGTGAACAAAGATAACGGCTAGAGAAAAATTTACTGTAGGTTGACCACTTCATTTAGTTTGGCTATTTCTGGTTATAGTCACTGCTCTGAATCAAGTTCTGCCTTAAAATGCAATATCTTCTTCTGTAACAATTTAATTATTTAGAAAAGACTATGTCCTGGACCTACATCAGGTGAAGTCAGCAACTTTCTGTGTAAAGACTTGAGAATATCAGAAGTCATCTCTTCCTTTTCTCAAATCTCTCCGATTAACTTTTATGTAATTGTACTACATTTTGACCAACAGAAAATAGGTTGTTTAATTTTGAAAATAATAAAAAGGAGTCTCTGCTTTAAACAAATCCTAAAAGATGGTATGTGTTTTATTAATGGGAAAAAGCAAAAGCACTGAGTTTCTCCTCTATCATTCTCATCTTATCAAAGTACTGCCTCTTTCTTCAGGTGAATCCAGTATTTTTAGTTTTATCAAACATATCTGGGGCTCAAAAAGCCCATGAAACCAAATCAAAGGGTGTGGGACAGAAGGATTAGAAGCCCTTAAACCCAGTGGAGTGTTCTCCAGAGCAGGAACCTCATCACACCAGCTTATGTTAATTTATCAAGTTGCTACTTACAGAGTTAGAAAACACTAAAACCAGAATTTGAAAAGCATGGGACACAGAGAGAATGCTTTACTTCATGGAGGAAAGAAGGGTGGGGAATTGACAACAATCTGCTAATGCACCAGAAGAAAATAGGAAGCAACAAAATGCAAAGGGCTGGGCATGCCTGGTGGCACATGGATTGGGACCTATGGAGGAAGTGTCACGGATAGGTAGGAGTCAAGCTGATGGCAACAACTAAAACTAGGGAATGTTCCCCATCCCCTACTGAAAACTTTGAAATTTGAAATGATTATAGATTTCAAAAATTCCACATAGAATCCCATGTAGTCTTCCCCACACTTTCTGCAATGGTGACATCATATATAACTGAAGTGAAATAACAAAACCAAAAAATTGACACTGGAACAATATTGGTAAGCAGAGTACAAACTTTATTAGGTGCTTATCTTTTCTTTTAATTGAGTTATTGATATGTGTGTTTGTATATTTCTAAGTGGTTTAATCACACACACAATGTACAACCTCAACCACAGTCAAGATACTAAACTGTTCTATCATTTCAAAAGAATTCCTTCCTGCTACTTTACATTAGCACCATGTATCACTACCCCCCACCTCCCAGCCCTGCCCCCTAGCGATCACTAACCTCTTCTCTGCTCCTGGTTTTGAGATCTAGATAAATATTATCATATAAGCATGTAACTTATAGCTTAATTGGGGGAATATCTTTACTATATTGAGTCTCCCAATCCATCAACACATTATGTCTCTTTATCTGTATTTTCTTTGATTTCTTCTATCAGATTCGTTTTTCACTAAGCAAAGGTTGTTGCCTAAATCAGTAGTGTGTTTCTTTTTATTACTGAGAAGTATTCCATTGTATGGATGTACCAGATTTCCTTTGGCCACTCACTTCTTGAAGGGTATCTGAGTTGTTTCCAGGGTTTTTGCTATTACAAATAAATCTGTTATGAATAATTATTATGAACAACTATTCACAGCTTTTTATGTAAACATAGTTTTTATTTCTCTGCTACAAATTCCTAAAAATGTAGCATGTTGTAAATTCCATTTACCTTTTTGTTAAACATCTTTATTAAACTATCATTCACAGGGCGCCTGGTGGCTCAGCGGGTTAAGCCTCTGCCTTCAGCTCAGGTCATGATCTCAGGGTCCTGGCATGGAGTCCTGCATTAGGCTCTCTGCTTGGTGGTGAGCCTCCTTCCTCTCTCTCTCTGCCTACTTGTGATCTCTCTCTTTCTGTCAAATAAATAAATAAAAATCTTAAAAAAAAAACTATCATTCACATAGTATACCCTTTTAAAATGTATGATTCAATGGTTTTTAGTATATGCACAGACACATGCAATGATCACCCCACTCTGTTTTCATCACCTGACAAAAAGACCCAAACATGTCCACTATTGCTGTTTATCTCCATTTCCCCTCCACTCTTAAGCAAGTAAACTACTAATCTACTATATGGAACTCTAGATGTGCTTATTCTGGACTTTCATGTGAATGGAGTCATATAATATCTGGACTCCTGTGCCTTACCTCTTTCATTTAGCATAATGTTTTTCAGTTACATCCAAGTTATATCATGCATCAATACTTTGTTCCTTTTCATAATTGAATAAAGTTTCATTGTATGGATATAACACATTTCATTATCCATTTATCTGTTCATGGATATGTAGGTTGTGCTCACTTTCAACTATTGTAAATAATATTGGCATAAACATTTGTGTACATGTTTTTGTGCAGACAACTGTTTTCTTTTCTCTTGGGTATATACTAAGTAGTAACATGCTGAATTCATATAGTAACTCCATGTTTAATCATTTAAGGAACTATTCTAAATTGTTCTCCAAACCAATTGCATTATTTCACATCCCTGCCAGAAGTCTATGAAAGTTCTGATATCTCTGCAACCTTATCAATACTTGTCATTAACTCACTTTATTATTCTAACCATCTTAATGGGTGTGAAATGGTATATCCCTGTGGTTTTGTTTTACATTTCCCTGATGACCAATGATGTCTATCTTCTTTCATCTGTTTAATGGCCTTTTGTATATATTCCTCAAGCCACCTATCATGTATTTGAAATCACAAACATGAATTAAAGAACCAAAACTACGAAACTGTTAAAATAAGTCATATGATAAAATTTTCATGACCTTGGATTTGGCAAGAATTCTTAGATATGACAGCAACCATTTTGTTGGTTTAGAAAAGAAAACAGGGGTGCCTGCGTGGCTCAGTGGGTTAAGCCTCTGCCTTCGGCTCAGGTCGTGATCTCAGGGTCCTGGGATCGAGCCCCACATCGGGCTCCCTGCTCGGCGGGGAGCCTGCTTCCTCCTCTCTCTCTGCCTGCCTCTCTGCCTACTTGTGATCTCTGCTTGTCCAATAAATGAATGAAATCTTAAAAAAAAATTAAAAATAAAAAGAAAAAAAAACATAGATAAACAGACTTCATCAAAATAATTTTTAAAATGTTTGTGCGCATACTCTTTTCCCTAGTGGCTGACCATTTTACATTTCCATCAATAGTACAAAAGAGTTTCAATTTCTTTACATCCTTTCTATTATTTTCTTAAGTTCATTGTTTAATTACAATTGACATGCAATGTTACATAAGTTTCAGGTATACAGCATAGTGTTTTGAGAATTCTGTACATTACTCATTGTTTGCCATGATAACTATAGTCACCATCTGTCACCATACAGTGTTACAATATTATTGACTATATTCCCTATGCAGTACTTTTCATCTTTATAGCTCATTTATTTTACGACCAGAAATTTGTACCTCTTAATCCCCTATGCCGATTTCACTAATTCCCTCACCCACCTCCCCTCTGGCAACCTTGCTTTGTTCTAAAGAGCTTGCTTATTTTTTTAATTTGTTTGTTCATTTGTTTCTTTTTGATTCCACATCTAAGTGAAATCCTATTGTATTTTTCTTTCCCTGATCTGACTTATTTCACTTAGCATAAACACTGTAAGTTCATCCATATTGTCCATATTGCCATTAACAATGGCAAAAATTCATTATTTTTTGTGGCTGGGTATATGTATATACCACATCATCTTTATCCATTCATTTATTGATAGACACATGTGTTGCTTCCTTATCTTAGCTATTGTAAATAATTATGCAATAAATATAGGAGGCATATATCTTTTTGAATTAGTATTTTCATTTTTTGTTGTTTTTTCAATAAATAGTATTGGGAAAACTGGACAGCTACATGGTAAAGAATGAAGCTGGAGTACTTACACCATACCCCCCCAAAAAAAAATTCAGGATAGATTAAAGACCTAAATGTAAACCAAGTGTGGACTGGAACCATAAAACTCCTAAAGAAAATATAAGCAGTGATCTCTTGGACATTGGCCTTAGCAACATATTTACAGATATGTCTCCTCAGGCAAGGGAAACAAAAGCAAAAATGAACTATTGGAACTACACCAAAATTAAAAGCTTTTGTACAGTAAAGGAATCCACCAAGAAAACAAAAAGGCAACATAGTGTATGGGAAAAGATATTTGCAAATGATATATTCAGTAGGTAGTTCATATCCAAATATATAAAGAACTTATACAACTCAACATCAAAAATAAAATCCAGTTTAAAAAATTGGCAGAGAACCCAAATACACATTTTTCTAAAGAAAATGCACAGATGGCCAATAGACACACGAAAAGATACTCAACATCACTAATCATCAGGGAAATACAAATCAAAACCACAGTGAGGTATTACTTCATACCAGTCATAATGGCTAGAATCAAAAAGACAAGAAATAACAAGTGTTGGTAAGGATGTGGAGAAAAGAACTCTCCTGCCCTGTTGGTGGGAATGTAAATTGTTGCAGCCACATGTATTATTTGTCGTATGCAGCCCATGAAGTCTTGTCAGTTAGCCTAATGGTCAGCTAATCGTGGGTGAAGATCTCCTTAATACCTTGAACCAGTAAGAATTCTAGCATTTGCTGAAGCTCTGTGAGTCTGTGTGTGTGTGTGTGTGTGTGTGTATGTATGTGCGTGCGCATGCGCACGTTTGTTTTTTATGGAATTCTTTCAGTGCTTCCCCAGACAGTTTAAAACCCTTCACTCTTCCTTCACTCAACCTTCACTCTTCACTTCCTGCTTGCATAGAACTTCTAGGTCGGTCAGAGAAGAAAATAAGCTCTTCTTAGTTCTTCCCTGGGCATGACCATAGTCCTGCACATTGTCATGTTCTTTAGGTTCCCCAGAAAACATGTCAGAACTTTTCAAAGCACTGTACTAGTATCTTTTTCCTCATAGTTTTCCCTTAAGAGTTTTTGTTTTGTTTTGTTTTTGTGGTTGGTTTTGTTTGTTTGTTTGTTTGTTTCCCAGCCTCTCCCTTGCTTCAACTGGTCTCATTGCTTTAGGCAGCTGGGATGTTAAACAATTGTGACTAATAGTTTTGGACCAACCTCTATATACAGGGCATTCGTGACTGAATTTGCCAGTCAAGTCAAAGAAACACAAGCCCTGTGAATGGGGTTTTCCACAGAACTGGCACACAGGTTAAATAGACTAGGCAATTCTCTGGAAATTCTAACCCATTCTGTCCCTTCTATTGTTGTTAGGGGCTGTTTTTCACAGTTATCAGTTCTGTTAGGAAAGATGTTAAGGTTCAAATTCGATGGCTGAGAAAGAATTCTTGAGACATTTTTGATGGAAAAAAATGGTTTTATTAAAACATGGGGACAGGACCCATGGGCAGAAAGAGTTGTACTGGGGTCATGAGGAGTGTCTGACTATATGCTTTCAGGTTGGGAGGGGGTTAGAGAGAACATAAATCTCTAAGGAATTTTGCAATCAAGGTTTCCAGAACCTTTGGGGGGCTACCTATTGTTAAGAAAATGTTATTTATTACTGTCTAATAAAACCTTAGCCATGAGACCCTTCAGTTACATATTGGTGGGTCACATGTTTGGGGAATGACTGCCAGCATGTGTCTTGGGTGGGTGTGGGAGACAGAGATAAAGGAAGTTTCCAAAGGAATTTTTAAAGTAGACTTACAGGATCTTGGGGGTCAGGCTGATTGCCCTTGCCCTTAGCAAAGTATTAAATTGAGGCAGTTGGGTTCCTTGACGTATATCACTCTGCCTGTTTTAAGGTCTTATCAGGGGGCTATAGGTACCATAAGGAAATTTAATTTTTCTTTTACTTTTGTTTCCCACATCAGTTTCCGGGCTACTCAGTTTCAGAGCTTCCACTGAGAGTAGGAGTATGGGATGGATACCAGCCAAATTAAATGCCACATGGTTTGCTTGCATTACCAAGATTCAGCTATTTTTCTTGACTAAACATTGCTTAGATTGTTGCAAATCTTTGATTAATTTTCAGGGTTCTGTTGAGTTTTATCTTTATTTTTATTTCTTATTTGAGTGTTCTTACTGCTTTTATGAATGAGCAGATTTTTGGACTTCCTTTCTCAGCCATTGCAATTATTAACCTATTTGAACCTTCATATTTAGAGTGGATTCCTTATGGACAACATTTACTTAGGTAAATTATTATTATTATTTATCATTGCAATTATTAACCTATTATAATAACAGCCATTGCTATTATTAACCTATTTGAACCTTCATATTTAGAGTGGATTCCTTATGGACAACATTTACTTAGGTCTTCTTCTGTGGGGTGTGTGTGTGTGTGTGTGTGTAATCCAATCAGATGCTCTGCCTCTTAACTGATATATTTAGGGTGTTTATATTTAAAGTGATTACTTATATAAGTGATTAATATCTACAATCTAAAAACAGTTTTTTTCAAGATTCTATTTATTTATTTGATGGACAGAGATCACAAGTAGGCAGAGAGGCAGGCAGAGAGAGAGGAGGAAGCAGGCTCCCTGCTGAGCAGAGAGCACGATGCGGGGTTCGATCCCAGGACCCTGAGATCATGACCTGAGTTGAAGGTAGAGGTTTAACCCACTGAGCCACCCAAGCACCCCAAAACAGTTTTTGATTCATTGTGTTTGTTTCTTCTCTTTTTATGACCTTCATGATCTTAACTGATAATTTTATATGATTCTATTTTTTATTCTCTCTTAGCATATCATTTGTACTTTTTTTTCACTTTAAGTGGTTGCTATGGAATACATAACATACATATCAATAACCTAAGCTCACCTTCAATTAGCACTCTACCATTTAACATATAGCACAGGCACTTTCTAACAGAGCATTCCCAATTCTTTCCTCTGATTCCTTGTATCTTTGATGTCTAATCATCCAATACGTTATTTCTATTATTGCCTTTAACAGTTATATTTTAGATCTAATTAAGAATAAAAAAAGAATAAGAAAAATTTTAAAATATTGTTTTACTTTATTTTTTTTTTCTTTGTAGATCTTTTCTTTATGTGGATCTAATTCTTCTTCATATCATTTATTATCTGCTTGAAAAACTTCAAACATTTCTTGCTGAGCAGATCTTCTGACTTTGGGTTTCCTAATTTTGTGTCTGCAAATCTTAATTTCTCCTTAACTTTTTCCATCATACAGATTTCTTTTAGTTAAACATTTTCATTTTGCAATAATTGTAGATTCACATGCCATTGTGTAAGAAATAACTTGGAATCTTCTTATGTCCTTTACCCATTTCCCTCAGTAGTAATATCTCACAAAAGCATAGCACAACGAGAAAACCAGAACATTGACATTGACACAGTCAAGATACAGAACATTTCCATCTTCACAAGTATGCGTTGTGCTATCTTTGTCCTTTTATGGTTTCATTCACTTCCATCCTGTACTTAACCCCTGGCAGTCACTAATCTGTTCTCCATTTTTGAAATTTTGTCATTTCAAGGTTATATAAATGAAATCACACAGTATGTAAGCTTCTTAGATTGGCTTTTTTTCAATGAACATGATTCTTTGAGATTCATCCAGGTTGTTGCATGTCTTTTGTCCTTAATAAGTAAGACATATTTTTAAAAAATGACTAAATCATGTTTATACTGTGTTCTCCACTCACATAACATAAAACAGTGAACTAATTTCATGAATTTGAGGTGGGTGAGGGAAAAAAAAAGAGTAAATTGTGCATTCTTTGAACCTCTCGTACATTTGCACATGGAAGAGAAAAGGAGTGGTCTTTTTGGGCCATTTTTGAGCATTCTAATGCAGAAAGATTATACAGTGTTGTATAGCTGTCAGCTTTCATCTTTCCTCAAGCTCCAGCTCAGTTAAGGACTAGGATTTTGTGTCATAAGTTATTTCTTTGAAGGAAAAGGCAAATATTATGACTTCTCTTAAGAAAGTAAAAATTTAAAGTTTTTTCCCAGTAATTATTACTCTAAATTCAATCTTGTATATCCAGTTAAAAATGATATATTTGCTTTTTGGAAAAATATCACAGTAGCATAATCACTCTTTGTTTCCTGCTTATTGCAAGTCACTGTAAAAATGAATATAATTAATTGCAAAGTTATTTTTAATGTTTATCTAAATTTGTTTCATTATTCTTTTCACGTCAAAGCAACCAAAGTGAAAAGATGCATAAATCCCTTGAGAACAAACACCAAATGAGGCAATAAATAGATAATAAATCATAGCTTATCCATTTTAGTGATATGTAGGAAAAAAGTTTTGCAGATGATAATGCACACTTACAGGAGATTTGTGTTTACAATAATTCATGTTTAAAGTATTGTCAGGGAAGTAATTACAAGTCTGCCATAACAGCTTCTGTTAATCTTACACACCTTAAAGTTGTTATTAATTAAGGAAAAACTATAAATATAGAGGAAGATCTAAACCTAAATTAATAACATTAGTTGGGGAGAGCCAGTTTTACTGCAGTTTAGAGGTTTTATAAAGAAGTTTATTATTAATAAAAGAAATTCATATTTTTGGAAAATAGATTATATTTTTAAAATAATTGAAAAATCAATTAATATATGTATGCTAACATTAGAAATGAGTTCTCACCTATGCTTAATGTAGCTCAAGAAAATCCTGATACTTAAATTGTGGTTAAGATTTAAATCACATTTGAGTAGATAATTTAAATGTTCAGTTTCATATTTAATTGGGCTCTTATCTTAAAAAATGCATTCAGATCAGTGTATATAACTTGTGGTTGATTTTAAGATGTAGAATTACAGAAGGAGGCAAAAATGTGAGTTCCAGCTGCTGAAGCTTGCTGACAGAATAAAATTATTTCTTCATCCAATGCTATAATTTTGCACTTATGCCTAACTAAAGATGGCCCCATTTCTTCTTTCCTACAACTATTTTTTGGGGGTGGAAAGAAAGAATGAGATGACAATTTTTTCCATATTATTTTTCTCCTGAATATTTTCAGTTAATTAATGTTCATGTTCAGAAGGACTAATTTGAATAAAGTCTCTACCAAGCATCTTTTAGATGCCTGATTTATTCTAGGAAATTAAATTTACACAGATAAAATGTGCAAGGTTGATTCCTTTAGAAATATTAATGTTTACAATCTTTCTTTTTATTGCCTATAAAGGAATGATAGCTATTTCAGCACTTAGTGGAATTCAGTGACAAATACTGTGTAGCTTATACTGAACCAAATTTTTATTCACAAGCACCTTAAAGTTTATGGAATAAGTATATGCCATAATTTTTTAAAAGCAAATGATCTAAATGTTTCATTTCTGACTCTTCTCTCTCCTTGGAATAAGTTCATGTCATCTTTTCTGCTGCATGAGTTTTCCTAAATTCTCACAATTTCTCCCTTCTTCCATTCCATTCATCACCTAACCTTTGGTACCCTTTCAGACATCTCTGTGGACACCACACTCCCTATTTTAATGAAAAATGGGTTTCTGAACAACCAGAAGGAGGTTTACCTGAGGAAGGCCTCCTTCCAGGCCTGAAAGAGTCTATGACTCCATTACTATAATGTTTTGAGGGGCAGGATCCTCCCATTTATTTTAAACAAACAAAACAAATATTTAGAAATGGGGAACTCAAAGGTAATATGGGGATTACAGAGGAATTGTTACGAAGGTGGTAGGTATTCATTTGATTTAATTAATATCTTGAGTCTATGGATTTGCTCTCCATAGCATCTTTTGCCTGGATGGCTGAGACCCAGTTGTCAGCATCACAGAAACACTCTTGCGAGTAGTCAAATCCCACCTCAAAGACTGACCACCTGTTGTCTACAGGGGTTCCAGCATTCTCAAGTTCAAATTTCTTTGTTTCAAATGATTTCTTTGCCTTGAGTTTTTCAGTTTCTTGGGCATCTTCTTCAACTGATTTTTTTCTTCCTTACTCTTTGGAAATAGGTTGTCAAAGTCTTAAAAATAACAGCAATTACCTTTCTAAGAACTTATCTAAATAATAAGAGGTATGGATAGTCAAAGCTGCTCACTGAAGAGAAATATTGTAAATGACTTGAAAGTGTTAAACAAGGTGACTGTTTAATAATAATAGTTCGTCCATTTAGTGGAATTCTCTACAGCCAGAGTTCTCACCTGGAGGTGATATTGCTCTCCTAGAAAACATTTGAAAATATATGCAGACATTTTTGATCTTTACTACTGGGAGTGGGATGCTAATCATGTCAAGTGGGTAGAAGTCAGGGATTATGCTAAACATCCTAAAATTGAGATTTCTTGATCCATCAGAAAACTGCTCCTTAGTTGACATTCTCTTCCTTGAGAATACACCTATCCTTCTGGAAATAGCATCTCTCCAGGTATTTTCAATGATCAGTTGACTGATGGCTCCCAAATCTATTCTTCCTGCCCCTGCTTATGTTTCTCTCTGGTTCCAACACTTTGGTATGGAGTGGGCAGTGTTTCCATCTCTAAAACTCATTTCCTATCCTCCTCACCTACAGTATCCTTAGCATAAGCTTTAGTTAGCCCTTCAGTTCCTTAGGCTCACTGACCTAGGGTCTTTTCCTTCTCTTTCATATTCATCTATTTGCATTCTGGTTATAATAAATGATGTAATAAAGATATTTGGGTTCAAAGCCAATGGCCAAGAAAGAATTCTTGAGACATCTTTTGTGCAAAAAGATGGTTTTATTAAAGCATGGGGACAGAACCGATGGGCAGAAAGAGCTGCACTTGGGTCATGAGAAGTGGCTGATTGTGTACTTTCAGGTTAAGAGGGGGTTAGGGAGAACATAAGTCTCTAAGGAATTTTGAAAGTAAGATTTCCAAGACCTTTGGGGAGCTAGTTTTTGTTAAGAAAAAGTCACTTATTACTGTATAATAAAACCTTACTCATGAATCCCTTCAGATATGTGTTGGTGGGTCACATGTTTGGGGGATGACTTCCAACATGTATTTTGGAGGTTGGCCATAAAGGAAGTTTCCAAAGGAATTTTCATATGTTAATATAGACTTACAGGATCCTGGGGATCAGGATAAGATTGCTTTTTGCTATTAGTAAAGTATTAACATCAAGGCAGTTGAGTTCCTAGATGAATAGTATTCTGACTGTTTTGAGGTATTCTCAGTGGGCTATAGGTAGTAAGGAAATTTAATTTTTCTTTTCTCTTTGCTTCCTGCATCAATAAATGCCAATAATCTCACTCCTGGGCCATTGTTTCCTTTTCCATTTTCCATTTCCTGCCAGAATCGGTGCTTTCCTAGAACACTGTCTATTACTTCCAGTATATCAGAAGAACCCTCTACCTTTGTCCTCTCTCTAACAAGGGAGTACTGCCCCAAGTGTTTTGTTTTGTTTTGTTTTTTCCTATTCTTCTTCCCCTCCATGTCTATAACTGAACAAAGGTTCCCTCTCCTGTCAGTCCAAATGGTACTTGTCACTTAAGTGTATGGATAGTTGGTGGGCCTGGTAGGAGCTTGACAAGTAGCAGGCATGCATTAGGGTCTGTGTCCCCATTTTCTAGTGTCTGCCCTTGGACTAGCTCCCTCTTCTCCCTGGAGCCTCAGTTCTTGCATAAAGGCTCAGCTTATCCAATTTCCTGTGGAGCTTTGGAAGGGATTAGATAATAAGGCAAGTGTGAAAGGTATTCATGCTCAGGCATTCAGAAGAGGAACTGATCACCTTCCTCTTGCTCTGTCTGCCCCCTCCTTCCTCACTGCTCTTCACTGTCTGGTGAGTCTAGGCAGGATACAGGCTCATTTCTTTGACTCTGTCTGGGTCACTGTTCTCTCCAGAAGCAATGTTCTTTACCCCCTTCTCTGTTAACAGATATCAAGTCAGGGCTACCCATCTACTCTTGGAATCTCTCCTTGGTGTACTCTGTTGTGATGTTAATGTTCCCCTTAAGAAAAGAATAACCAGGGTAACTAGCTACAGGTGATAGATGCTCTCACAAGGAAAGGTTTTAAATAGTTGGAGATGAAAGGGGTTGTGGTTGCACCAACTGTTCATATTTCCCAGAAAAAGTCTGTATCCCATCATGCTGCCCACAGCTCCCTTCCCACAGAGAATTATGCCCTCTATTCCCAGCTGTGCCTGTCCTTCACCTTCTGATAGAAACATTGGCACACCACAACCTGCACATGTTAGTCACAGTGCCCCAGAGGGCAGCAGTGACTTTGACACTTAGCCAATGTGAATTCAAAGACTGCTTCTGCACTTTTCTCTATGAGTGTCCTTTTCTCATATGCAAAATGGGATAATAAAGAATACTTCACTAGAGTGATGGCAGAGTTAAGCATGTGCCTGACTGCTGGACATCAACATCCCAACCTCTGCCCATAGTCAAACTGTGCAGTAACTATACCTTGGCAAGGTTGGCAGGCCTTTCCCAGCCTTAGAGAAGGCTTAGCAAATGAAGCAACCGCTAAATACTTTTGAGATGGTATGGTTTCACCCCAACTGAAGACTGTGATTGTGAGCAAAAGTAACTTCCTTTGCTACAAAGCATTGCATGCTCACAGCACAAGTGGAGGAAGTGAAGTGACCCTCTCTTGGATGAATGTTCAGAGAGGATGCCTGAAGGTCAAGGAACTTCTGAGCCCACCGTGGGCTCCAACATTCCAGCCTACATTGGAGGGCAAGATGGGGATGAAAGGAAGGATCTCCTGGGATCCAACTTCACCCTGAGAGACATAGTAGAGGGGAAAAGTCACACAGCCTCAGGAAGAAAGCCTGGAAAGCAGGACTTTCCTTTTGACAGTTTACACTTTGCACATCTGCAGTGAGAGAGAGGGATTCCCTAGAAACAAAAAGGCACTCCCTGCAGAAACAAGCATCCAGCCCTGACTCTGGGATTTGGTGGATACAACCAACTTCTACTCCAGCCATGCCTCTGGGTAGCAGAGACTCTTCTGCCCCACAGACACATTCTGATGGTCCCCACTGGTAAGCCTTTAACCTCACATTAGAGTAGGCCCTGGTACATTTTTAGAAGAAGAATACGTTAAGAAATTAATAGGTAAACACACATATGATATTTTTTTAAAACATAGTTTTTACCTAAAATAAAACATTTTCCCTTTTTCCAACTAGAAGGAAAAACCTCCAGAACAATTATGTCACAAATTGTGGCAATCTTTAAGTTTTATTGCACAATGGATTTATGTTTAAAAAAAAAAAAAAAAGTCAAACTATTTAAATCAGAGCCAGCAGGCAGCGGGCATGGATGTCAGTGTTCAGGGAAACAGTTGCCATGACAACTCAAGGCTTTTCTAGAAGCCAGGATCCAGCTCAGGCTCAGTGGGCTGTTGCACAAGATGCCTCTATGAGCACAAATGTTACACACATAGTTCAGGTTCTGAATATACACATACTGCACCTCTCATAACACACATAGCTCTCATTATGTTGTCATTGGTTTTCTCCAACACATCAGTATGGTGAGTCTTTCTTCTTGGACATGAACAATGGCTCAATTAATCACAGACTGATTTGCCTTCTGCCAAAACATGAGGTGTTTTTGTAAGGCTTCATTGTCCAGCTCTGACAGTGTTCCATGTGCCTTGGCTTCTAGAATCCTGATGCTTGAACAATCCCCCACTTTTCAAAACCTCATACTATAGCACTCACTGCATTTTCACATACAGATGGCCTCAAGCCTGTCAACCCTTTGGTCTTTATTTCTGCTACCTGGTTTCTCTGTCTGTACCTTATTCCCTTCAGGCTTTCTCAGTTGTGTAGTATACTCTTTTTCTGTTAAACTGATGAATACTAAGGAAGAAATAGTTCAGTGTGGTCTTTGCATCATACCCTTCACCCTCAACTGCCTGGCCTAGAGTTATTTGTACTTACAAAAGGGCATAATGTCATTGTCACCAAAACATGGAACTTCTAGGTATGTCTTTGTAAGCAAGGTAGCAAAAGTAGAAGAGTTATTTAAACTTTTCAAATCTCTTCTGTACTAAAATTATGAATGTTACATAAGTAACTTTGTCTAGCCCACTTACGTATAAGGCTGGTTCCATTATCATTTGCACTAAAGGGGAAAATACAGCTTTAAGATAAAAAGGGATGTTTGGCAGATAGTCAGTAATATTTTGTTCTCATATCACACCTGCATGACAAAAGAGGAGTTTTGATCACCAGTGTTTAGAATTGCAACATGTCAAGTTGCTTTTCTGACAAATAGGTTGGAAAATTGCTGACAAAAATTTATAGGATAGACTCGAAGAGCAAAGTTGTTGCCTTTTTTTTTTTTTTTGATGTATTTAAAACACTTCAGGAGTCATACATTTTAAGTGTTGGTTTTTTAAAAAAAAAATCCTTGAAAATAATCTGTTTTCCTATTAACTTAAACATTGCAGTATTACCATTCTGGATATAATAGCAGAGGCTGTCAAGAATATCAAGTGATATTTTCTTTGAAAACATTCATTTTTAGTAAAGAAATAATAGTACACTACTTAAATTCAGTAGTTCTATAGGCAGTGGACACTTCCCTGTAAATCCCTTTTCTGTTAGAATATTCCTACTTGCACATGCTTTCTCAATATTCTTTGAAATAGCCTTTCAGTTACTACTCAGGTAAAATGAAAAGAAAGGATTTTTGAGTTAAAAAGCAAGATAAATATCCCTTAAGAAGACAAGAAAATGAAGAACACACACTGTTAAAATAGTGTCAAACAAACACATAGAAGAAGAAACAATTATGCTCAATAAGTGAATGTGTTAAGGATTTTGTGGTTGATGTCTGATCCCCTTCTTATACTTTTTGCTCATTCAGACAAGTTAAGAAGCCCTTTTGTTTTTTGACTCCTGGACCCCCCTTTGACATTTCACTTGGCTGATTACAGTCTGTATTGTATCTTTTTGCTGAAATAAACTATAACTGAGAGTAGAATGCCTTGTCTGAGTTCTGTGAGTTCTAGCACATTATAAATCTGAGGGTGGTCTTGGGGATTCTCAAACTTGAACTTGTTCAGAGTGTGCTCTTGGAGACCCCTGCACTTTGTGGTTTTATAAAACCAAAAATCTGTTTATCAATGTCTGAACAACTTTAATTTGTTCCTAAGTCAATGCAGAATGAGATTTTTGAAAGAATTTGGTCTTATTACATCCCCTAGGAGAATGGAATTGTGGTTGTATCATTGGTTTGAAAATTTAGGCTTGGAATGTGCTGTTTTTAGTAAGATAGTATAAATGTGTTCTCAGTTTTCTTCTTTTATTCAATGTCTGAAATTTTGGTTTGCTTAAAAATAAGAGAGGCTCGCTTCTTCATGTGAGCTTGGCTTAACAGTGAAGCAGCTAACAAATTTGTGATAAATAAACCTTCATTCCTGCAAGAGAAGTAGTGGAGGGTTATAAAATAATCACCTTTTATTCCAGGTTGAATTTGTAGACAATCCAAATACTCCAAGACTTTTTCCCGAGTAAAAACTTAAGAATTTCTGTAAAGAACAAGGAACATCTGAGTTATGTTCCAAGATGAGAGGCCATCACCAAACACAACCTTCCCAGAAAAAAGAAGTAGCTGACCACTGAAAACGTGGGCTGGGAAAAAAGAAGGACAAGCCATTTCTTTTGACTCTGCACGTTTGATAACAAAGATGGGCCTGGTTTGCTGATACAAACAGGCATGAGGAGGAAAAAGAAATATTTTAACACTTGAAAAAAGTAGCCCTTCAGGAGCCTGCGTTCAACACAAGGACTTATACAGGAGGTAGTCCTAATGGAAAATCCAGTTACAGATTTTAACCAGATTCATTAGCTAAAAAACACAAATGTGGAATAGATTTCAGCATTGGGAAGATAACAAAAGAAAGCCATCCTTAAGAACTTCCCTGCTGCTCCTCTGGGTGTGGCTTATAGTACTTATGCTTTTGGTCTCAGAGATTTTCCAGGGACATTTGGAATTAGCCCTGCCATACTATCATTGGAGCATCGTGTTCTCTGAGAAACCCTGAATGACAACCAAGCATCTGATGTTTAGATCCATCAACAGAGGAAATAAAATTCTATTATTTTAACACTCTGTCTTCTGGGAAGTGATCCAAATATGTGACATTAAATATGCTCTTATATATAAGATTTATGATCGTGTTATATAACAATATCATTTTATAATTGTGCTTCATAGTGACTGGGTTTTAATTTCTTAATATTTAATGAGGTATAATTTTAAATCCCTCATCTTGATTCATCCACATTTAAATACTCTCTATATATGCAATCTTACCTGATCTTTACTTAAGTAATTTGAAGCATCCATTTTCCAATCTGTTTTGTAGACAAGGCACCAAAATTTTAAAGGCATTAAAAATAGGCAGTATATCTGCCAAGAATTTACTATCAGACAATCTCTGTTCAAGTCTTGCCTTTCCTATTTGGGCTGGATATTTCACTCTTCTAAGTCTCTTTCCTCATTTGTACCTTCCTCATAGGGCTATAGCATAGTTTAAACAAAATACAGCATACAGTAAGCTTGACACAGAGGCCTGACACAGAGGAAGTGCACAATAATGTTTGCGTTATTTTTATTGCTATTACTACTAGCCATATGGTAACTGAGTGGACCTGGATCAATACCTAACACATGTCATTTACAAAATTTGGACTCAAAACTCTATTTTCATGTCCAATTTTCATTTCATTATTTGTTAAAGGAAAAAAAAAAAGTCCTGTTTGAACAAATTGGGACCACTCAGTAGTTGAATAAATTTCATTTAAAAATTGATATGAATATAGTAACACATAATGTTAGCTTAATTTCCAGTGTATAACAGTGATTTGACACGTTTATATATTGTGCTATGCTCAGAAGTATAGTTACCATAGTTACATCGCTATTATAATAGCATTGACTACATTCCTTTTTTTTTTTTTTTTTTTTTAAATCCCCATCAGTTAGTCATTCCATAACTGGTGAATCTCCTACTCCTTTCACTCATTTTGCCCAGCCCCCAAACCCCTCCCCTCTGGTAACCATGAGTTCTTTCTCTATTTATAGTTCTGATTCTGAATTTTGTTTATTCATTTTTTTATATTCCATTTATGGATGGAATCATACAACATTTTTTACTTCACTGTTTGACTTATTTTATTATTTAGCATAATACTCTCTAGGTCCATCCATGTTTCTCAAAGGGCTCAATCTCATCCTTTTTATGGCTATATAATATTCCATTGAATATATATACCACTTTCCCTCAACCATTTGTTTATAGATGGACACAGATTGCTTCCCTGTCTTAGCTATTATAAATAATGCTGCAATAAACATAGGGTTGGATATATCTTTTCAAGTTAGTGTTCTCATTTTCTCTGGGTAAATACCCAATAGAGGAATTATTGGATCATATTATATTTATATTTATATTTTTAATTTTCTGAAGAACCTTCATATTGTTTTCCACTATGGCTGCACCAATTTACATTCCCACTAATAACATACAAGTGTTCCTTTGTCTTCACACTTCCACCAACAGTTGTCATTTCTTGTCTTCTTGATTTTAGCCATTCTGACAGATGTGAGATGATATCTCATTGTGGTTTTGATTTGCATTTCCCTGATAATGAGTGATGTTGAGCATCTCTCCATGTGTTTGTTGGTCCCTGTATGCCTTCTTTGAAAAAAGTATCTATTCAGGTCCTCTGCCCATTTTTAATTGTACTGTTTGGGGCTTTTTTGGAGTTGACTTGTATAAATTCTTTATATATATTTGGATATTAACTCCTTATCAGATATAACATTTGTAAATACCTTCTCCCATTCAGTAGGTTGCCTTTTTGTTTTCTTGATTTTTTTTTTGTTTTTTTTTGTTTTTGTTTTGTTTTCTTGTTGTTGTTGTTGTTTTCCTGTGCAAAAAGTTTTTATTTTATTTATTTATTTATTTATTTATTTATTTATTTATTTAATTGTAGTCACAGTAGTTTATTTTTGCTTTTGTTCCCTTGCCTCAGGAGACATATCTGGGAAAATGGCCAATCTGAGAGAAATTACTGCATGAGCTCTTTTCTAGGATTTTTATGGTCTTAAGTCTCACATTTAGGTCTTTAGTTCATTTTGAATTTAGTTATTTGAGTTTATTTTTATGTGTGGCATTAGAAAATGGCTCAGGTTTTTTGTTTGTTTGTTTGTTTTGTTTTGTTTTGTTTTGCTTTTGCTTGTATGCTGTCTGCTTTGCCCAGCACCATTTATTGAAAACATTCTCTTTTCCTTCTTGTGTATTCTTGCCTCCTTTGATAAATTAACCATATAAATATAGCTTTGTTTCTTGGGTCTCTATTCTGTTTTGTTGAACTGTATGTCTGTTTTTGTGCCAGTATCATACTGGTTTGATTACCAAAACTTTGTAGTATATCTTGAAATCCAAAATTGTAGTACTTCCAGCTATATTCTTCTTTCTCAGGATTGCTTTGGCTATTCAGATTTCTGTGGTTCCATATAAATTTTAAGATTATTTGTTCTAGATTTTTGTAGAATGCTGTTGGTATTTGTATATTGTTTTGGGTAATTTGGGCATTTTGATGATATCAATTTTCCCAGTCCATGAATAAGCATGGAATATCTTTCCACTTGCTTGTGCCATCTTAAATTTCTTTCACCATTGTTCTATAGTTTTCAGAATGCAAGTCTTTCATCTCTTTGGTTAAGATTATTCCTAGGGATTTTTCTTTTTGTTGCAATTATAAATGGTTTTATTTTTTAATTTATCTTTCTGTGACTTTGTTGTTGGTATTTGGAACACTACCAATTTCTGGGTATCTTATTTTGTATACTGTCACTTTACTGAATTTGTTTATTCTATGAATTTTGTGGAATCTTCAGGATTTTCTGTGTGTAGTATCATGTCATTTGCAAATAATGGCAGTTTAACTTCTTCTTTACCAATATGGAGACTGATTCTTTTTCTTGTCTAATTGCTGTGGCTAAGACTTTCAGTAGTATGTTAAATAAAAGTGGTAAAAGTGGACATCCTTGTCTTGTTCCTGACCTTAGAGGGAAAGCTCTCAGTTTTTCACCAGTGAGGATTGTTAGCTGTGGATTTTTCATGTAATGTTGAGGTATGAGTATTATATGATTTTTATCTTTCATCTTTTTGGTGTGGTGTATGACATTGATTGTTCCATGAATATGAAACTATCCTTGCATGCAAGGAATAAATCACAGTGGATTGTGATGAACGATCCTTTAATACATTTGTGTATGCATTTTGCTAATATATTGTTGAGAATTTTTGCATCTATGTTCATTAGAACATATGGGCCTATAATTTTCTTTTTCTGTGGCAACTTTGTCCTGTTTTGTAATCAGTGTAGTGCTGACCTCATAGAATGTACTTGGAAGCTTTCTTCCCTTTTTTTTTTTTTTTATTTTTTGGAATAGTTTGAGGAGAATAGGTATTAACTCTTGCTTAAATGTTTGGCAGAATTCATCTGTGAATCTATCTTGTCCTGGACTTTAATTTTTTGGTAGTTTCTTGATTACCAATTCAACTTAATTACTTTTAGTTGGCTTGTTCAGATTTTGTTTCTTGCTGATTTCAATTCAGAAGATTGCATGTTTCTAGGAATTTATTCATTTTTTTCCCTAGGCTGTCCAGTTTGTTGACATATAATTTTTTTTGGATTCTCTTATACTCTTTTGTATTTCTGTTGTGTCAATTACTTCTCCTCTCTCATTTTTTATTTTATTGATTTGGGCCCTTCATCTTTCCTTCTTGATAAGTCTGGCTAAGGGTTTCTCAATTTTATTTATCTGTACAAGAACCAGCTCTTGATTTCATTTATTTTTAAATTGTTTTTAGTCTCTACATCATTTATTTCTGCTCTGATCTTTATTATTTCTTTTCTTCTACTCACCTTGGGTTTTGTTTGTTCTTCCTTAAATTTCATTTTTGTCTTGAGTAGATTGAAGAGAAACTTGATTCTACTCATTTGCTTTTGATTCCTTCCTTTCCTAACTTTTATATACAAATCTATACCTAAACATTTTCATAAATTAAGATATATCTAGCGTGGGGTGCCTGGGTGGCTCAATGGGTTAAAGCCTCTGCCTTTGGCTCAGGTCATGATCCCAGGGTCCTGAGATTGAGCCCCTGCATTGCATCATCTCCCCTCAGCATCCCTGCTGAGCAGAGAGCCTGTTTCCTCCTCTCTCTGCCTGTCTCTCTGCCTACTTGTGATCTCTGTCTGTCAAATAAATAAATAAAATCTTTTTTAAAAAGATATATCTAACGCATCCCCTGGAGTGGCTTGTTATATTTAACTTCTCTGAAATTTAAAAGGCTTATGGAACAGCACGTAGATGGCTCAGTCTGTTGGACATCTGCCTTCAGCTTAGGTCATGATCTCCGGTGCTGGAATCAAGCTCCACAGAGAGCCTGCTTCTCCCTCTCCCTCCGCCAGCTGCTACCCCTGCTTGTGCCCTCTCTCTCTCTCTTTCTGTCAAATGAATAAATAAAATCTTAAAGAAATAAAAGTCTTATGCAAATAAACCTTTAAAGTGCGGGTTTTAGGATGTGGAATATGGCTTCCCTTTGAAAACTACTACCATGGAATGTGAAATCTGCTACCATCTCCTGTGTTGCTCTTAACTAGATATGAAAATATAACTGTGTTATATGATTAAGGATACTGCTCTTTCATTCATATCAGAGGTATATTGCCAAGGGTTATTTTTATCCTGGATCTATTACTTTATGGTCTGGGATGATTTGGCAAAATCTAAACTGAAGCCTTGTTCCCATTTTTTTTTCCACAAGAATGATTGACTAATGGCACACCTGGGGGCTCAGTCAGTTAAGGGTCTGCTTTTGGCAGGTCATGATCCCAGGTCCTGGGATTGATCCATGTGTTGGGCTGCCTGCTCAACAAGGAAGCCTGCTTCTCCCTCTCACTCTGCCCCTGCTCCTGTGCTCTCTCTCTCTTGCTCATTCTGTTTCTCAAATAAATAAATAAAATCTTAAAAAAAAAAAAAGAATGATTGACTAAGGGGAAAAAAGAAGGGGGAGAGAAATTAAAATGAGACCATGAATGATCTTCTGCTACTCTGTTAACTGTTGTTATTTAGGAGATTTGTGTAATTTTCAAAAATAAAATATATAGGAATCTGAATTCTTATTGCTCACTTTTATGTGGATTGGGCCTACATTGTTTAGCCTACTGCTTCCTAATTGGTCCGCCAGATAGGAATGAAATAATCAGAGACTAACTTAATAGGAGAAAGTCTTTACCACATTCTTACCTAATACTTCTGCTTAACAACAAGAACTGAGGCATGTGATTTTAACTGTTTCTGACTGAATAAGCAAATAAGCAAACAAGCAAAGAATCTAAAACTGAAGAAAAAATAAGGTCCATTTAAATGGTGTGTCAGTTCACAAATGGATTTCCTAAAACTAAAATAGCTACATGCCAACATTTTGTCTATACTTCTCAATGTTTACAACAATTCGGGGAGGAAAGTTGAATGTGAATCTGTGAAACTAAGCATTTTGAAAGTTCTGAAAGTATTTTCATGGGCAAAAAATAATGTATACTTTCATTCTCTTACTGAGGTAAGCTTTAACTAGATTTTTGCAATGTAGAATTGTAGATCATACTGAGTCTCCTAATATGATACTTTGTTTATTTTTTTTAATTTTATTTTTCCAGTGTTCCAAGATCCACTGTTTATGTACCAAACCCAGTGCTCCATGCAATATGTGCCCTCCTTAATACCCACCACCAGGCTCACCCATCCCCCTCACCCTCTAAACACTCTAAACCTTCAGTTTGTTTCTCAGAGTCCACAGTCTCTCATGCTTCATCTCAGCCTCTGATTTCCCCCAATTCACTTTTCCTTTGCTTCTCTTAATGTCCTCTATGTTATTCCTTATGTTCCACAAGGAAGTGAAACCATATGATAATTGACTTTCTCTGCTTGACTTATTTCACTCAGCATAATCTCCTCCAGTCCTGTGATGTTGATACAAAAGTTGGATATTCATCCTTTTTGACGGAGGCACAATATTCCATTGTATGTATGGGCCACATCTTCTTTATCCATTCATCTGTTGAAGGGCATCTCAGCTCTTTCCACGGTTTGGCTATTGTGGACATTGCTGCTATGAACATTGGAGTACATATGGCCCTTATTTTCACTACATCTTTATCTTTGGGGTAAATACCCAGTAGTGTCAGGTTTACTACTGGGTAAATACCCAGTAGTGCCGGGTCATAGGACAGCTCTATTTTTAATTGCTTAAGGAATCTCCACACTGTTTTCCAAAGTGGCTGCACCAACTTGCATGCCCACCTGCAATGTGAGATGGTTCCCCTTTCTCCACATCCTCTCCAACATTTGTTGTTTCCTGTCTTGTTTAATCTTTGCCATTCTAACTGGTGTAAGCTGGTATCTCAATGTGGTTTAGAAATTGAAAGCTAGAATTATTTGATCACATTAACACTTTCAAGACTAAACTGAACAGAACTTGGAGCTAAGTCATTCATATTATCATGTTATTAAGAAATGGAAAGAATACAGTTTACCTAATCTTTTCATTTTCTAGGTAAAGACGATTTATCCATTTTTTACTCATGTGGTAGTAAATTCTACAGAGTTAAAAGCAGGGTTTGACTTGGGGTCAAGTCTCATATAACTTAAAGCTCTGATGGCTAATTTTGAAATAATGACTTTAATGAGATGTAATGCACCTACCATAAATTCCTTCTTTTAAAGTATACAATTTAATAGTTTTTTAGTATATTAACAGAATTATGCAAGTGTTACCACTATCTAATTTTAGCATGTTTTTATCACTTCCAAAATAAACTCAGTACACATTAGTGGTCACTCCCTATTTTCTCTTTCCCTCAGATTCTGGCATCCACTTTTTGTACTTGGGTTTGCCTATTCTGGGTATTTCATATAAATGGATGGTATGATATGTGGCTTTCTGTGACTGGCTTCTTTCACTGAGAATAATGTTTTCTGGTTTGTTCATATTGTGACATGTATAAGTGTTGCATTCCTTTTGTTTGCAGAGTAATATTTCATTGCATGGATATACTACAATTTTTTAAAGATTTTGTTTATTTATTTGAGAGAGAGAGAGGCAGAGCATAAGAGGGAGAGTCAGAGGGAGAAGAAGGCCCCCCACTAAACAGGGAGCCCAGTGTGGGACTCAATCTGGGACTCTGGCATCATGACCTGAGCCCGAGGGAGTTGCTTAACCAACTGAGTCACTTAGGTGCCCATGGATATACTACAATTTGAAGACCTATTCTTCCAGTCATAGACATTGGGTTTTTTCACGTTTTGACTATTATGAATAATTCTTCTGTGAAAATTTCATGTACAAGTTTTGACTTACGTTCTCAATACTCTTGGGCATATACCAAGGAATGGGTTTGCTAAGTCATTTGGTAAGTCTTTGTTTCTATTTTGAGGAACCTCCAGTTTTTCACAGTGAATTACCATTTTACAATCCTACTGGCAGTGTAAGAGTATTCCAATTTCTCCACATTCTCATCAAAATTTTGATGTTATCTTTTTCTTTTTATTTTAGCTATCCCAGTGGGTGTGAAGTGGCATTTCATGGTGGTTTGATTTCCATTTTATCTAATAACTAATGATGTTAAGCATATTTTCAAATACTTACTGACCCTTTGTAGATATGTTATTTATATATTCTTTGCAGATATGTCTACTTAACTCTCTATCCATTTTTGAATTGCATTATTTGACTCTTTTTTGTTGAGTTATAAGATTTCTTTAAATATTGTTGTTATTTAAGTCCCTTATAATAGCATATGTTCTACAAATATTTTCTTGCATTATGGGTTGTTTTTCTACTTATTTAATGGTATTTTTTAAAATTCAAAAGTTGTAAATTTTGAATACATCTAATTTTTTTTTTCTTTTGTTTCTTGGTTTTTGGTGTAATATCTAAGAAACCATTGCCAAATGAAGGTCATAAAGTTCTATTTCTGTTTTCTTCAAAGGATTTTATAATACTACATCTGATATCCAGGTCTCTGATCTGTTGTTAATTAATTTTTGCATATGGTGAGAGAAAGTAATCTAACTTTATTCTTTTTCATGTGCATAACCAATTGTTCCAACACCATTTGTTGAGAAGACTCTTCTTTCACCCAGCCAATTGTTTTGGCACCCTTGTCAAAAAATAATTGACCACATACATGAAGGTTTATTTGTGAAATTTTAATTTTATTTCATTCATCTACATGCCTAACCTTATGACATTACCACCCTATCTTGGTTATTGAAGCTTCATAGAAAATTTTGAAATAGGGATCTGTGAATCCTCCAACATTTTTCTTTTCCAGGATTGTTTTGTTTATTATAGGTCCTTTGAATTTCCATATGACTTTTGGGATCAGTTTGTCAATTTCTGTAAAATGCCATCTGGAAGTTTTACAGTGGAATTATTTTGTAATTTTCCTTTCTTTTTTTTTTTTTAAGATTATTTATTTATTTATTTGACAGAGAGAGAGAGAGATCACAAGTTGGCAGAGAGGCAGGCAGAGAGAGAGGGGGAAGCAGACTCCCTGCTGAGCAGAGAGACTAATGTGGGGCTCGATCCCAGGACCTTGGGATCATGACCTGAGCCAAAGGCAGAGGCTTAACCCACTGAGCCACCCAGGAGCCCCGTAATTTTCCTTTCTAATTGTTCATTGCTGGTGTATAGAAACACAATTTACTTTAGTATATTGATCTTGGAAACTGCACATTTACTGAATTTCCTTATTATATTTAATAGTTTTCTATGGATTACTTAGGATTTTCTGTATTTTATACCATGTTATCTATACACAGAAATAGTTTTACTTCTTCCTCTTTTTTATTTTTTAAATTTTTTAAAAGATTTTATTTATTTATTTGACAGACAGAGATCACAAGTAAGCAGAGAGGCAGGCAGGCAGGCAGAGAGAAAGAGAGGAGAAGCAGTTTCCCTGCTGAACAGAGATCCGGATGCGGGGCTTGATCCCAGGACCCCGAGGTCATGACCTGAGTAAAAGGCAGAGGCTTAACCCACTGAGCCACCCAGGCACCCACTACTTCTTCCTCTTTAATATGAGAGCCTCATTTTATTTTCTTGCTTAATTCCTTATATAGAAGCTCTTGTTCAAACCTGCATAGTAATGGTGAGAACAAATATCTTTGTGTTGTTCCTAGGGTGAAAGCAGTTTTTCAATATTCAGCATGTTATAAACTATGAGTTTTTTTGTAGATACCCTTATCAGGTTGAGGAAGTTACATGCTAACTACCCCCTATTGGTTATCTGCTCTTATTATAAAAGAGTATTTGTTTTCCTAATTTTTTTCTGAAACTATTAAGACCATCATATTTTTTCTTCATTATATTAATAATATGCATTTTACTGATTGATTTTCATATATTAAATGAAATTAAATTAAAATGTTAAACCAGTTTTGCATTTCTGCACTCATCTAAAAGTATTTCCTTATTTCCCTTGTGATTTCTTCTCTGATCTTTTCATTATTTAGGAGTGTGTTGTTTAACTTGCAAATATTTGTGAATTTACCAAATTTACTCTTGCTATTAATTTATAATTTAATTATATTGTGTTTGGAGAACATATTTTGTATGGTTTCAATAATTTTAAATATAATAGGTTTGTTTTATGGTTTAGTCTATGCTTCATCCTAGAAAATATTCTATGGTACTTGAGGAGAATATGTATTCTGCTATTGTTTGGTGGAGATTTCTATAGATGTCTGTTAGTCTAACATCTTAAATTCAAATAATAGTTCAGATTAAATATTGACTTAATTTTAATATTGTGTAAGAGCTCTGTTCTAGTATAGCTCCTTTCCCTCACCTCATCTTTGTGCTATTAATTATATACAAATTATTTATCTGCATGTTATTAACCCATCAACACATTTATATAATTATTAATATATGTATTTGGTTTTTAGACAGAAAAGTATAACAAGCAAATTATGTTTATAGTCTTTTATATAAAGAAATATAAATTTCTTTGGTGTTCTCTATTTCTTTGTGTGGATTCAAGTTATTGTCTAGTGTTCTTTTATTTGCTGAGATGGCTGAGTAGATCCAAGAGTCACATGCCTAATCTTTTAAAAGAGCCTTCTGTGTGATTGTGTATTCTAGTTTTTGATCCTTAGAAGGAAAAGAAAGTCTAGCCACATTCTTGGAGTTTTCTTCAGAACACACTTTCCTCACGGTCTTATTTCCTAAATTTAGCATCTTTTGCAAGGATAGGCTGATAATTTTTCATATCATGAAATCCTGGTTCTTTTTTACATAACAATTTATCTCCTCATTTTACCTCTCCCTATAAGATTTTACTATAGGCAGCAAGAAGAAACACTCTGCTCAAAAAATCTCCTTAGCTAAACTCACAATTTACTGTTCACAAGTTTTGTATTCCAAGTAACTGTAGAACATGATTTTGCAAGTTTCTTCTACTATAGAACAATGAGTCCTTTCAATGACACATTCCTTATTTCCTTTTGAGCCCTCATCCCTAGTGCCTTTAATATTAATATTTCTATCAACAGTGTGGTTATGATGTTTTAAATGTTCTTTGAGATCATGTTTTCTTTAGCATGGTCCTCACTTTGAATTCTGCTAATATCTTCATTTATGCTGTCTTATCAAGAAAATCTAGGCTTTTTCTGTTGCTCTCCTATGAATGATGCTAGCCTCTATCCACTGCCCAAATTCAGAACCCCACTTCCAGTATCAAAATCTTAGTTTCCTATTGCTGCTGTAACAATTACTACAAATTTAGAGACTTAAAAGAACATAGGTCTGTTATCCTATAGGTCTTATGGTCAGAAGTCTAAAATAGATCTTAGCTAAAATCAAATTGTCAGTAGATCCTTTTTCCTTCTGCAGGCTGTAGAAGATTCTATTCTTTGCCTTTTCCAGCTTCATGAGGCAGTATGCATTCTTATGTTCATTGTTACACTGGTCCAACCTCTGTTCTATCATCACATCCTGATCTGAATCTGACCCTTGCCTCCTTCTTATAAGGATCATTGTTTACATTAAGCCCACTTTGAGCCCTGAACAATGCAAGATACTTTTCCCCACCAAAACTCTTAATTTCATCTGTAAAACCCTTTTGGCATGTAAAGTAACATACAAACAGTTTCTGGGAATTATGATGTCGGTATCTTTGTAGGTTATTATTTTTCCTACTGATACTGCCAAACAGAATAAACAGTGAAAATTCTATGGTCTAGGACTTATTGGGTACATTCTGACTCTTTCCATGCCTTCTAAGCTGCTGGCTTTCATAGCTACTGTGGTCAGGAAGCTTTTGGTTTTCAAAGCCACCACAGATGAGGGAAGAGGGCGCTGGTAGTCACAACACCACAGAGTCTTCTCTTCTCACTGAACGGTCAACATTTGTCTATGTAAATTGTCCTTGATCTGTTAGAAGGCTTTGGTTAATTTCCAGAGTTCTGAAAAGATTAAAAGTTTTCCAATGTTCTACTTGCTATTATGGAGTAGTGGCTTTGCAGAGATCCTTACTCTGTCACTATAGAAATGTTGTCACTCTGGTGGTTATTTTAAAATCCAATTAATCCACTAGTTTATCAAAATGATCTCATTAGTTATTTTAGCACCCTTAATTTACCAGGTGCTGTGAAGCCATCCTTGGGTTTAGGGGTACCATTGCATGTGGTTGGGTATAGTTCATATGACAAAAATGTGTCTATCACTCTGCTTTGGTGGATTCTGATTCAGAACTTTCTGGGAACCAGTGATTATAGATCAGTCCCCACATCTTCAAATGTCCTAAAGATAAATTTCAAGATGACCTGTGCCTTCTGTAGAAACACTAAAAACCTAAGATTAATAATTTTCTAACAAATGTTTATTTCCCCCCAAATGTTTAGACAACACAATTCTTATGGAACTGTTTATTTATAACAATTTTCTTCACCGGGTACCCATGACAGTGCAGCTATGTGAAGTCTTCAATCTGACCCAGGAAATATATTTGCATAACAAATTGCAGGCAGTTGATTTTTAGCTTGACTAAAGCTTTTTGGTAAACATGGAAATTGTTCGTGTGACACTATAGTTCATGCACATCATAAGCAGCCCAGAATAATGCATGACATATTTATGCAGATGTTAATAGCAGATTCAATTAAAATAGTTAAAATTTGTGTTTATGGCTAGAAAAAGATGGAGACAATGAGCACTTAAGGATAATCATTTTGTCAAATAAAATTATGAGGAATGACTTCTTTGAATAACAGTTGAAGTCAAGCACAATGAAAAAGAAACATTTGAGTTATACACAGTGATTTGTACTGCAGTATAAAGACATAAACAAGAGAAAAATAGGTGGTTAGATAGATGATAGGTGATGAAGAAAGAAGGAAAGAAGGAATGAAAGAAGATGGAAGGAAGGAAGGAAGGAAAGAAGGAAAGGGAAGGAAGGGAAAGAAGAAAGAAGAAGAAAGAAAGAAAAGAAAGAAAAAGAAAGAAAGGAAGGAAGGAGGGAGGAAGGAAGGGAAAGATGAAAGAAAGAGAAAGAAAAAGAAAGAAAGAAAGAAAGAAAGAAAGAAAGAAAGAAAGAAAGAAGAAAGGAAGGAAGGAGAGACTTCAGTATAGGCAGTATTTCTGACAGAGGTCTCATCTTGTCATCCTTTTTGTCTTTATAATACATAACAGTGATGGATTAAAAAAACCTATCTTTGATATGAAATAATTCATGAGATATTAGATATATATGTATATGAAAATTCAGAATACAGAAATAATCTTATTCATATCGAATGCCTCTTAAAACTGAAACAAATAATAGCATATACAACTAAAGTGTGAGTCTGTAGATATAACATTTCTCTCATATGCCATTAGAACCAATGTCACTTATTAAAAGCAGTAGACATGGGCCAGAGCAGTGGGGTAGTCTCCTGGGGGAGATGAAGAGGGAACTCTCATTTCTCTCCAGGGGCTTTGGTTTGGAAGTTCTTTCTCCAGTGTCTAAGGAGGAGGGAAATTTTCCTGCCTCCTGCTTTACAACTGGATCCCTCTTCATCTGTAGTCTGGTTTGGGTTAGTTGTGCTCCATTTGTGCATTTATCTGAATTTTCATCCTGCTCTCATCTCTTTCTACTCTTCCCCAGTCAGCCAGCCCAAGAACCATGACACCTTTGTTTTTGCTCCAATATGCCAAACTTTCTTGTACTAAACCTTTGTACTAACTCCCACTCTGTTTGGATACTTTTCCCCCGCAAGTGCAGCAC
Organism: Lontra canadensis; assembly: GCF_010015895.1. Taxonomy (NCBI): domain Eukaryota; kingdom Metazoa; phylum Chordata; class Mammalia; order Carnivora; family Mustelidae; genus Lontra; species Lontra canadensis. The sequence continues at coordinate 1,615,341 of NW_022631129.1, read as the reverse complement.
TTGTGCCCTCACATTTTTAGGAACTGTGGGAGGTTTTCTTTACCCAAAGGGCTTTCCAAATAACCCTGGGTATCCTGCCATAATCCCCGTCCCACAGTCTCTTTCCCCCCTTATACTACTTTCTTTCTGTTCAGCAAACTTCCTCTATAAATGTCAAAATGGTCAGTAGTTTAGGCTCTGTGGGCTATATTGTCTCTCTTATTGGACTCAATTATGTCATATAGAAAATACACATATAAATGTGTATTGTAATTCAATAAAATTTATATACAAAAATAGGTGTAGGCCAGATTTCACCAATAGCCATTGTATGATGGTCCCTGCTCTAGAACTGGCACTTTGCACCCCTGGAAAAATGTTGTTTATTTATTGTATTTATTGTATCTCACCAGAATACGAGTGCTCAATAAATAGGCTGAATATGTGAGGAATGAATAAAGAGTGGTGCTTAAACATTGAATGGTTGATACTAGTTTCTTTTTACCTCTTCTCTGTTAAATAATTAAATTTATGGCATTAGAATCACCACCAAAGCCTACTAAAGTAAAATGTCTAAATCTGGAGACAGGTCAGAGTCCAAAACACCTTAGACTTCAGGTCTTCCAACTAGTTGTCCGTTAGCCATTCTTTTAATTATTTAGCAAACATTCCATACATAGTTTGTTGATGCTTCCTTTATATCAGGTATGAATTAGGGGGAGCAGGATCCAGCTTGCCTTCCAGCTGCTCAGTTTCTATGAGCTCTGTGAATGGGTGCAGGGCCAAGAGAGGCCATTGTGGTAGTTCCCATAGATGTTTGAATTACACAGTGCAGTGAAGATGAAGAGAAGTGATCAGACTCAAGATATATGTTAGGGTTTGTACAGATGGTAATTGCTAATGAACAGAGTATTAGGGTTACTGAAGGGATAAATAAGATACTTTAATTTTTGGCTTGAGCACTGGGTATGTGGGGGAATAGACTTAGTAGACAATCATAAGTATTTTGGACACGGAAAGATAAGGTTGTGATTCCTATTACATGTATGATTGGAAATTCTGAGTTACTCACTCAAAAGATGTGCCTGGAGGGTAGGAGAGTCTAGGAGAGAGAGAAATGTAACAATTATCCACAGGTCCTTTGTATTTAAAGCCACAGCACTGAATATAGCCCCTTAGACAGAAAGTGCAGATCACAGGATCCATGACTGAGGGCTGGGTCCCTACGTGGACTGGCCCAAAAGTGGGGAAAAAACATGCAAAGGACAGGGAAAACATCCAGGAGGTCAAGAGGAATAATCAAGGGGCAGTCCACAGGCTCATCAGAACACAAGCAATAATATATATTTCTTTTCATGTTTTCATTTACTTAGCTTTGATAATGTTGATTATCATCAAGTATCTTTTAATTTGTCACACACATGCCAGACTGTTCTAAAATTGCAATTGCTTAGGAATAGTGAAAAAAAATATTAAAACTTCAGGTGAATCTGCTGACATGATGCAATTTATTCAGCATATAAGCAAATGAGGTTGCAAATTTGAGTTACTGATTATAGCAACTCTAATTGGTCTCTGCTTAATAAGTGGAATATAATTAAGTTTTATTAAATACGGGATTTTGGTGGGAAAAGAAATTTTCTTTATTATCTATGAAATAGATTATTTGGCTTTTTTTGCAAATCTTTTCCTACTTTCAACTCCTCTCTACACCTCACCCCACTTTTCATTCTAATGGAGGCATTTTCTTCCACTCATTCCTTCATTTTTAAAAGATTTTATTTATTTATTTGAGAAAGAGAGAGAGCACGATTGGTGGGAGGTGTGCAGGGAGCCCAACACAGGTTTGATCCCAGGACCCTGAGATTGTGACCTGAGCTGAAGGCAGATGCTTAACCATTGAGCCACCCAGGTGCCCCTTATCCCTTATTTTGCAAATATTTGTAGAGCACCCACTATATCCAGACCCCGAACAAAAAGTTGGCATGCAGTGGAGAAAAAGAGGAGCTGGGTAACTCCCAGGGAAGTATTCTCTCTGGGAGAAATGCAGGAATGAATATGATATCTAACTAAGCCTAACAGAATTGAATTCACCTCCTACAAATGACGAGAGGCTGTGCCTTAGGAAGCAGGCCTGGGAAGGCCTCTATGGAAATGCTGCCTCAGGTGAAAATGAAGCAGGAGAGAAGTCTGTATGCTGATGTCTCCTCTGTGAGAATTCACATTTCAGCAAAGGAGCGAGGAGGAGAGAGGATCTCTGTGGATCCAAGGTGGACCCCTGAAGATGTTCCTCCTGCATCAATAGGACATCACCTGTTCAGTTCATTAGGTGCAAAGTCATCCAGATTTGATTACCTGAACATAATGGTGTGATTGTTAAAGTGACATTTGAATTCCTTACTTCTAATAAATGTATCACCAGAGATCTGTTCAGTGTTTTCTTAATTGCTTAGCTAAATGTAAAACTATTCTCTCATAATCTCATTCATATCAAACATTTTTGTGAGGGTTTTTTTATAAAAAAAATAAATTCTTTGAAGTTCAGAGCTTATTTTCTAAAGACAGTACATAAGACAGCATTGTTTGTGAAGTCAAAGTATGCAGGAAATTCAATGAAATGTATCCATCTGGAACTGGCACTGATGTCTGTGGAATACCCCTGAGCACTACCGACTGACCAGAACCCTCACTTGTGGGACCTCCAAAGAGTCACCTTCAGAGCCGGAGGCTATCCAAGGAGCCCACCTCCAGGTGGCCTTATGCCTTGGAAATAATTTTTCCTAATTATCAACTTCAACCAAATGAGTCACTGTAGAAAGTAGAACCCTATGTTTTTCAAGATATTTACTATGGAACCTTGGAAGTTACTTACCATTGGCACATTATTTTTTATGACTAGAGTAAGTATAGATGGCACTAGTGAAACCCCCTAGGACATAATCTAATTTCCAAGTTATTAACATTATGATTGACACCAGGGACTTTATTACATTTTCCATGGGTCCACATTTCCCTCTGTTTGTGGTGATACCATACATGTGAGATCTTGGCTATGTATGAATTGTATATGCCTGGGGCCTGCATGGGTGTCACTAAATTGTGAACTTTGTGCCCAAACCCCGCCCCAACCCCCACTTCACTCAGGATCCCTACCCCATCCAGAGAGTTCACACAAAGGGGAGCTTCAAGCTGTAGACTGAAAAGACTTCCAGACATCTGCTCTACCCACCCTTTCCCTCATTCCTGTCAATCTCTCAAGAATTTCTCTGGGCTTTCCCTAGCAAGGGAGTGCCCTGTCTTTTGTGAAAATCTAACCATGAAACACCTTTCAACATTATAAATAGAAACAAATCAATAATGGAAGATATCCTGAGACATTTTGATCCTTTAGTTTTTAGAATCTATATCTGTCTAGATAACATTTTTATGGGGTCTGCGATTCACATGTGTGTGTTTGAGGTTTTCATTATAGTGCATCTTTTTTCTCCAACAAGTTAGAAATGTTGGAGAACTGTTTTTGCCTTCTGGCTCCAAAATCATTCCTTTTCAGTAATGCTCATCATTAGCTATGCCATCTGCATTATAATGTGCTTCATTCCATTAAGGAGTATCAAAATCTATCTGTCGTTGTCACTTCTCTTTGCTGGATTTTGTCACCAAATATTAATCTGTGTTAATATAACAATTAGTGTTGATCAGAGCTTTTCTTGTGCCAGGCACACTTAACATATCAGAGCCACAAAGTACGCATTTTTAATATGTAGTCCCCATTTTATTTAAGGAAGAAGGTATGAGAGATTCATTACTTAGTCTGGATCAAGGGGGTAGGCCTAGTGTTACTCTTTAAAGGAAATATAAATATAACATGAAAATAAAAGACATGGCATGAATGCTGTGTGAGTTTGGGAGTATTTACAGTTATCCTGGAGGAAGGCTCTCCAATTTTATCACTTTTTTACAGTTTTATTGAGATATATTTGACATATAATATTATATAAGCTTAAGGTGTACAATGTATAGATTGCAAAATGTGTCCCTTAATAAGGTAAGTATCACATTCTTCACCTCAATAATTACCATTTTTTGTTGTGGTTATGATGAGAACAGTTAAGGTCTACCTTCACACAATTTTCAATTAAATTTAATAAAATACCATTATCTATAGTCACCATGTTGTACATTCGATCCCTGGAAATTGTTCATCTTATAACTGAAGGCTTTTAGCTTTTGGTCAACATCTCCCATACTCCTAACCCCTGGTAAACATCAGTCTACCCTTTGTTTCTATGAATTTGACATTTTTAGGTTCCACATATAGGTAAAATTATACAATATTTGTTTTTCTCTTCTGACTTATTTCACTTTGCATAATTCCCTTCAGATCCATTTACAACATACCCACCCACCTGTCCTCCAGCAACCTTCAGTTTGTTCTCTGTAGTTAAGATCTGTTTTACGATTTGCCTGCCTCTCCCACCCCCCCATGTTCATCTGTTTCATTTCTTAAATTCCACATATGAGTAAAATCATATGGCATTTGTCTTTCTCTGACTGACTTATTTCACTTAGCATAACACACTCTAGTCCCATCCATGTCATTGAAAATGACAAGATTTCATTCTTTTTTATGGCTGAATAATATTCCATCGTATACCACTACTTCTTTATCCTTTCATCAGTCATTGGATATTTGAGATCTTTCCATAAGTTGGCTATTGTTGATAATATTGCTATAAACATTCAGGTGCATGTACCCTCTTTGAATCAGTATTTTTGTATCTTTTGGGTAAAATACCTAGTAATGAAATTGCTGGATCATAAGATAGTTCTATTTTTAACTTTTTGAGAAAACCCATACTGTTTTCCAGAGTGGCTCTACCAGCTTGCATTTCCACCAACAGCATAAGAGAGTTCCCTTTTCTCTGCATCCTTACCACACCTCGTTGTTTCCTGTGTTGTTAATTTTAGCCATTCTGACAGGTGTGAGATGATACCTCACTGAAGTTTTGATTTGTATTTCCCTGATGTTGAATGATGATGAGCATCTTTTTGTGTGTGTCTCTTAGCCATCTGTATATCCCTTTGGAAAGATGTCTATTCATGTCTTCTCCCCATCTCTTAACTAGATTAGGTTTTGTGTGTGTGTGTTGAGTTTGATGAGTTCTTTATAGATGTTGATTACTAACCTTTTATCAGATATGTCACTTGCAAATATCTTCTCTCATTCTGAAGGTTGTCATTTAGACTTGTTGATTGTTTCCTTCACTGTGCAGAGCCTTTTTATCATGATCAAGTCCTACTAGTTCATTTTTGCTTTTGTTTCCCTTACATCAGGAGACATGTCTAGCAAGAAGTTGCTGTGGCTGATGTCAAAGAGGTTGCTACCTGTTTTCTCCTCTAGGATTTGTATGGTTTCATGTCTCACATTTAGGTCTTTCATCCCTTTTGAATTTATTTTTGTGTATGGGGTAAGAAAGTGGTCCAGTTTCATTCTTCTGTGTGTTGTTATCCAGTTTTCCCAGCACAATTTGTTGAAGAGATTATCTTTTTTCCATTGGATATTCTTTCCTGCTTTGTTGAATATTAATTGGCCATATAGTTGTAGGCCCATTTCTGGGTTTTCTATTCTGTTCCATTGATCCATATGTCTGTTTTTGTGCTGGTACCATATTTCTTGGTCACTGGTGTTCTTATTTAAATATTTGATAGAATTAACCCATGCATCCATCTGGACCTGAGCTTTTTGGTTGGGAGATTTTTAAAAATTGAAATATAGTTGACATATAATTCTACATTATTTTCAGTTGCACAACGTAGTGATTTGATAGCTCCATACATTAACATGTGCTCACCATGAAAAGTTCAGTCACCATCCATCATCATACAATACCATTATAATATTATTGACTATATTCCTTATTTTGTACCTTTCATCCCTTTGACTTACCCATTCTATAACCACAAGTTTGCACTTCTTAATCCCCTTCACCTATTTCACATATACCCCAATCTCTTCCTATCTGGCAACCACTAGTTTATTCTCTGTATTTATGATTCTGTTTCTGTTTTTTGTTTGTTCATTTGTTTTTGTGGTTTGTTTTTACTTTCACATATAAGTGAAATCATATGGTATTTCCTTTCTCTGCCTGACTTATTTCATTTAGCATACTACCCTCTAAGTCTATTCATATGGTTGCAATATATATATAAAGTATATATTATATTAAACATATAATATAATATATATTATATATATTATATATAATCTCTCTATAGAAGTCTCTATATAATCTATATAATCTCTACATAAGTCTCTGAATAAGTCTATTCATATGGTTGCTATGAATAGACATATATATATACGTATATATATATATATGTATATATATATAATACATAATCTCAGCTTCTTTATCCATTCATTTACTGATGGGCACTTAGGTCACCTCCATATCTTAGAAAAGTAAAAGCCAGAACCAAAGAAACACAAAGAATTATAAGAGACTACTGTGAAAAATTATATGTCAACAAATTAGGCAACCTAGAAGAAATGAGTAATTTCTAGAAACATATGATCTTTCAATACTGAATCAAGAAGAAATAAGCAATCTGAGCAGACCAATTACTAGTAACAAATTGAACTGGTAATCAAAAACTTTCAACAACCAAAAGTCTAGGAATAGATGGACTCACAAGTAAATTCTACCATTTAAAAAAGAGTTTATTCTTATTCTTCTCAAACTATTTCAAAAAATAGAAAAGGAAGAGAAGCTTCCAAACTCATTCTATGAGGCCGGTATTACTCTGGTACCTGGGAGTTTTTTATCAGTTCAATATCCTTATTCATTATTGGTCTATTCAGATTTTATATTTCTTCATGATTCAGTGTTGGTAGGTTGTATGTTTCTAAAACTTTATCCAGTATTTCAAGGTCACTCAATTTGTTGGCATATAATTGTTCAAGTAACCTCTTATGAACCTTTGCATTTCTATGATATCGGTTTTAATTTTTCCTCTTTCACTTAAAATTTTATTTACTTGAATCCTCTTTTTTTCTTGGTAAATCTAGCTAAAGGTTTGTCAAATTTGTTTATCTTTTGAAAATATCAATTCTTAATTTTATTGATCATTTCTAGTCTTTTGAGTCTTCATTTCATTTTATTTACTTCTGCTCTGATCTTTGTGTTTTTCTTTATTTTTTTTTTTAATTCAAGTTAGTGAATATATAGTGTAGTATTGATTTCTGGAGTAGAATTTGATGATTTATCACTTACATATAACACCCAATGTTCATCCCAACAAGGGCCTTCCTTAATGCCCAGCACCCATTTAGCTCATCCCCCCACCAGCTTCCCATCCAGCAACATTCAGTTTGTTCTCTATAGTTAATAGTCTCTTATGGTTTGCCTCCCTTTCTGTTTTTTTTTTGTTTTTGTTTTTGTTTTCTCCTTTCTTTCGTTTTTTAGAGGGGGCAGGGGCAGAAGGAGAGGGAGAGAGAGAAACTTAAGCAAGTTCCACACCCAGCTGGAAGCCAGAGGCAGTGCTTGATCTCACAACACAGTCTCAGGGTCATGACCTGAGCCAGAATCAAGAGTCACATGCTTAACCAACTGAGCCACCCAGATGCCCTTCACTCTCTATTTTTACCTTATTTTATTTTTCCTTCCCTTCACATATGTTCATCTGTCTTGTTTCTTAAATTCTACCGATGAGTGAAATCATCTTCTTCTGCTAACTTTTGACTTAGTTTGCTCTTTTTCTAATTGCTTGAGGTGTAAAGTTATGCTGTTTATTTGAGGTTTTTCTTTTTTTTTTTTTAATGTAAGCATTTATTACTATAAATTTCCCTCTTAGCTCAGCTTTTGCATCATCCCAAAAGTTTCCGTATGTTGTGTTTCCATTTCCATTTGTTTCAATATATTTTTTATTTCTCTTTTGATTTCATCTTTGACCCATTCAGAAGTGTGCTAATTCCTACACATTTGTGAATGTTTTTAGTTTTCTTCCTGTTATTGATTTCTATTTTCATACCATTGTGATTAGAAAAGATAGCTGGTATGATTCCAATCATCTTAGGTTTGTTTTGTAACTAAGCATATGATTTATCCTGGACTAAGTTACATGAGAACTTGAGAAAAATGTGTACTCTGCTTTTGTAGATGGAATGTTATGTATATGTCTATTAGGTCCATTTGGTCTAATGACTAGTTCAAGTCCAATGCTTCTTTACTGATTCTCTGTCTGGATAATCTGTCTATTGTTGAAAGTAGGATACTGCAGTCCTTTACTTTTATTATACTGACATCTACTACTCTTTTCAGATCTGTTAGTATTTGTTTAAAATATTTAGGTATCCAATGTTGGCTGCATATATATTTACAATAGTTACATCTTCTTGATAAATTGACCCCTTTATCATAATATAATGACCTTCATTGTGTCTTATTAGTTTTGACTTTTAAGTCTGTTTTATGTAAGTATAGCTCCCCCTGTCTCTTTTGGTTTCCATTTGCATGAAATATCTTGTAATATACTTGCACTTTGAGTTCATGTGTTCTTGAAGCTGAAGTGAATCTCTTATACGCAGAATAGTGTTGGGCCTTTCCATTTAACCACTCTATGTCTTTTGAGTGACGACTTTAATTTATTTACATTTATTTATTTTTTTAAATTTAATTTTATTTTTTCAGTGTTTCAGGATTCATTGTTTATGCACCACACCCAGTCCTCCATGCAACACATACCCTTCTTAATACCCACCACCAGGCTCACCTAACCCCCCATTCCCCTGCCCTCCAAAACCCTCAGTCTGTTTCTCAGGGTCCACAGCCTCTCATGGTTTATCTCCCCCTCCCATTTCCCCCAATTCTTTTCCTTTCCTTCTCCTAATGTCCTCCACGTTATTCCTTATGCTCCACCATTAAGTGAAATCATATGATAATTGACTTTCTCTGACTTATTTCACTCAGCATAATCTCCTCCAGCCCAGTCCATGTTGATGCAAAAGTTGGGTATTCATCCTTTATTTACATTTAAATTAATGACTGATTAGTAGGGAGGGACTCTGAAGTTTGGTATCTGTGAATATGAAAACCTGAGAGCCAAAAGCTGCTGAAATCTGCAAGGAGTCCAAAATGTCTGTGCTGGCTGTTTCTTCAGTGGCAAAAGGTGCTGAGGTTAAAGGAATTATGTTGCTAGTTCACAAAGCTGCCTTCCCATGTCTTATTTCAACTCAAATATGGATCTTCTTTGTTAACCCAAGTGAGGGGAAAAAGAAAAAAAAAAGATCAGGATTTGGTTTTGGTTTTGTTTTTGTTTTCTTTTTTTATTTCAAAAAATCATAAATATTAAGAACAACATAAATTTGTCAGATACTTCTAATTGTTTTGAACATTTATTTCAATGATCCATTTTACATGACTTATGATATAATGCTCTGATATTCTTTTTCAAAGGGACAGACTACTTTGGAACATTTGTACAATGTCGACTTTCTATACTCATTGTAGACTTATATCTCTTGCAGGGAAAATATTTTGTCATCCTAAGTTCGTCGTGCTAAGTTATTGATCTGTATAAGCCATACAGCAGGTGTTCACCGTTCTGCTCTAGGTTAACAGGTAAATCTCGGTGTATCCTATGAGGTGGTTGTTTTTCATGTTTGGCATGGAAAGTAGCCCTGGAAAGATATTTAACTATCTTATATCTTTGGACTCTCAGCTACAAAGCAATCAGGAATTCCCAAAGCATACTCTAGGATGAGTGTGGTGACAAATCATTTCTCTTCTCCTTGATATGACAGAACAATTTCCTGATAAAAACATGTCTTCATCTTCATTTTCTCTGCTTGGAACCAAAACTTCATTTCTAAAATCTTGGGGGCTTTCAAACCACCCTGAGGACATATCCAAATCAGGGAGGTCCCAGACCAGCAAGTAGCTATCATTGAGCCCTCCCCTCTTAAATTTGCTTGTCTGTGCCTGTGGCTTTCTGGGAAGAAATAGCCAAGTCCGCACATTCTAATGCAGTGGTTTCCATAGGATGTTCAGAATGTTAATGTTATTTTTTTTTTTTAAGTTTGTGATAAGGTTTGGAAACCACTGAATTAAACACATTTCAATGAAGTTTACTTGGGAATTTCAAAGTGAAAGCATGGTATATAGCATTCCTCAAATTATTTTGCCACAGACTCATATTTTAAAGAAGCTGTTGAGATTACTCAAGGGAAAATCTTGGGCCAAACAGTGAGCTTTGCACAAAGCCAGCCAGCCCCAGAGAAACCTACTGCTCCCTCCTTAGAGCTTCTAGGAGGGAGGAGTAACTTCACCTCTCCACCCCCAGTCTTGGAAGAGTTCACAGCTGATGTAGTTGGCAAAACTTTCTATTAGCCTCCTCCTCTAATCCTTTGTTCCCAAAAGCACAGATTCCTCTGGGTTCCCTTTCTATTGCTCCCAGAGTTTTCCCTTTTTTATAGTGTTTATGAGGATTACTATCCTGTGAGTGCACCAGAACAGTGATGTTCTCTATAACCACAGCCTCAGAATGGTGGACAATGCATGAGAATGCTGAGTAGATGGTGGCTGAATGAACATTGGAACACACTTATGGGCACAAGTCCACTTTATAGCATGAACAAATGAATATACCACAGCTCATCTTCTCCTGGTAGCAAACTACTAGGGAAAAGAATCCACTAAAGGAAACCAACACACATGTATTTTGATCAAGGTGTCCAGTCAAGCCACCTTAGGTACTGTCAGACACACTTGAAGCTAGACGATACAGGTAATTCCTTCACAAAAAATGCACTTTGGAATCCAATTAAGTTCGCTTTTCCATATATTTAGTATTGGGTTCTAGTTTTTATCCTGCTGTAAGGACCTCCACAATTACATTTTTAATCCTATTTTTCCACAATAAGGTCACTTTATACAGGAAATTTGAACAAGGCTATAAATCCTGAAAACATTTTTGTATCTCAGATAGAAAAATAGAGAAAAACACTAAATTGTTTTCTTCTAAGTAGTAGACTGCATGAGGTCAGAGGGGTCAGCCATCAAAGCAAATAGGAACTGTCAAATATCAAAAGCAAGAAGAACATTTCTCTTCAATAAGGGTGCTCTGTATGCTACCAGAGTAGACGGTGGTCTAGGAGCTGGCCAGAGTCTGGCCCTCCTTGCATGAAGTCTGCTATGGGCTGAACTGTGTCTCCTAAAAATTTGTATGTTGGAGTCCTAACCTCCAGTACTTCAGAATGTGACTGCATTGAAAGATGGGGTCTTTGAAGAGGTGATTAAGGTTAAATTAGTTCATATTTGTGGGCCTTAATTGAATCTGACTGGTGTCCTTACAAAAAGAGATTAGGACATAGACACACACAGAGGGATGACCACATTAGGGATTAAGGAGATGTCCATTTGCAATCTGAAGCCTGAGACATCAGAAGAAACAACCCTGCTGACACTTTGATATCAGATGTCCATCCCCTAGAACTGTGTGGCATATATTGATTTTATTATTGAAATGACCCATTCTGTGGTATTTTATTATGGCACAAATGTCAGTCAAACAAACCCATATAAAATCCTTCCTGTGGAGCATCCAGGTGGTGTGTGACTCTGTCACACAACAGCTTGGATTCCCTCAGTTTTTATTTCTTATTCATTGCTACCCTTGGGAACCTTTTATATGTTAGGTAGGGTTGTTCATGTTTTCATTTCACTTTCAATGGACATTTCCTCAGAAAATTTAGAGTTAAAAAAAAAAAACAACATTCTACACTGATGTATTTTTACTTTTTGGCTTTCCAAAGAACTATAAAGTAAGAACAAAGGAAATTTTAGTCATAACCATGGAATTAATTGTTATAAAATCAGAAAACTCAACTAAGCTGACTAGAATTTGTGTAAAAATTTAAGGTCAGGTTTGTTTTTGTTTTTTGTTTTTCTTACTTCCTTTTTTTTTTTAAATAAAGTCAGGAAATTTTTGTTAGGGATGACGAATGCCCACTTGTTCTTCCCAGTCACCTAATAAAAATGACATTTTGGACTATAGTGAAATATGACTGCTATAATCCTCTTTTCTCTAGCCTTGCCCATTGAACTCACAATTATTAGTCAGTAGATCAAAATTCTGCCATTAAAGTACCAGTATTCCCAAAGAGTAATGCATCTTCCTAGCTGATAAATCTAGAAATTATTCTACAAATAAGCTGCAAGAAATATATAACAATTACCTGCATGATTGGGAAATTCTGATAGGCACTTAAGTATTATCTCATTTATCCAGCTTCTGATGATGATTTCTTTAAAATATTTTATTTATTTATTTATTTTGTCAGAGAGAGAGAGAGCATGCACAGGGGGAGTGGCAGGCAGAGGGGGAAGCAGGTTCCCTGGTGAGCCAGGACCAAGATACGGGGCTTGATCCCAGGACCCTGAGATCATGACCTTAACTGTCTGACCTAACCAGGTCCCTGATGAAGACATTATTAATCTTTTACCCTGAAAGCAAATTAAGGCCTAGTTTGGTTAGTGATATGACCATAGTCTAGAACTAGAAATACAATAAGTTGCAACATCAGTCAAATGCCTGGAGACACTCACAGTGACACTAAGGCCTCAATAAATCAGAATATTTGTGGCTTGACGTGCTGGCCAGGGAAGTTCCTGGGAAAGCCCTTTGGTTCATCAGCATAAATTTACAGCAACAGTTTTAATAGATGCCATTGGAAACTTGTCTTCCATAGGAAGTACTCCCTGATAGCTGTTCACTTTGTGATGATGTCTTGGCCACAGTTCTGCTGAGCTGTATCACCATTGGGGCTTCAGTCAGTGGCAGCTCCCAGGGAGAATGCTTCTGTTTTCTCTAAATGGCCCTCTGAATGCAGTGCATACTGTATGTGTTCCCCCAACTGCCCTTGGATTCTGCTGGCATTCCAAGGCATCTTCCCCAGACATACTTTCTTTGTGATGGGCAGCATCTTTAATGGAAGGCTACCAGAGCACATGCTGCCTGCACATGTGGAGCTCCAGAGCGATGGGAAGTATATGTCCTCCAAGTGCTGCCCTTTCTGCAGACAGGTGCAAAAGTAAAAATACCCCAACTCCCACCTCTTGCCTTATGGGGCAACTCTGAATGTGGTCCATACCAATTTTTTTAGTCCCTTTCCTTACTTGCACCCCCTTACCCACACATTACTCATTTTCCAGCTTCAGAACTTGTCTCAGGGTCTGCTTGCTGCTGAAGAGCCTAGGACAAAGTATCTTATGCTTTGAGTCATTTTGTTAGTTTATTCAAACACACACACACACACACACACACACACACACGAGCAAACACACAATTAGTATTTTATTTGGAATGGCATTGAATTTTTAATACATTTGGTGTGAATTGATGCCTTTGTTTAGGTTTAACTAGCAACAAACCCTGAGAGAAGTGCAAATAGCAATCTGGGACATGAAAGAAGCACTACTACAGGAACATTAACAAGAAGGGAGGGACACAGCCACACTTTACAATGAAGTGTATAATTATGCAATTCACCAGTTCTGCAGGGAAGCTCTGAAAACCAGCACAGTTCAAGGCCTCAGAAGTATCTCACTGCAGCATTAATAAATCAAATCCATAGTGATGGGTTGAAACCTGTCCCCAAGGGATAAATATTCTCCAATCTTCCAGCCACCACACAAATAGTCAAAGAAAGACTTGGTGGCCAATAAAATGAGCAGGCAAATGGGAGGTTAAGCTTCCAAGCCCTAAAGCTATAGGAGTATAGGGAACTGAGAAGGACATCACAGACAACTACAATTGATACCTGCACAAAAGTGACTTTTAATCCATGGATACAGAATATGGAATGCAGAATGATTAAATTATCTTTCCCCCCACCCACTCTGTAAGCTTCTGTATATGTTTTTAATATCCTTCAATTACTTAGTAGTAAAAGATTTACATTTTCCTTTTTTAAATTTTTATTGTGTTATGTTAGTTACCATACAATACATCATTAGTTTTTGATGTAGTGTTCCAAGATTCATTGTTTACATAAACACCCAGGGCTCCATGCAATATGTGCCCTCCTTAATACTCACCACCAGCCTCCCCCATCCCCCTACTCACCTCCCATCTAAAACCATCAGTTTGTTTCTCAGAGTCTACAGTCTCTCATGGTTCATCTCCCCTCAGATTTTCACCCCTTCTCTTTTCCTTTCCTTCTCCTGATGTCCTCCATGTTATTCTTTATGTTCCATAAGTAAGTGAATTCATATGATAATTGACTCTCTCTGCTTGACTTATTTCATTCAGTATAATCTCCTCCAGTCCCATCCATGTTGATGTAGAAGTTGGTTATTCAACATTTCTGATCGCTAATATTCCATTGTATATATGGACCACATCTTCTTTATCCATTCATCTGTTGAAGGGCACCTCAGCTCTTCCCACAGTTTGGCTTGTGCCCTCTCTCTCTCTCTGTCAAATAAATATATATATATATATATATATATATATATATATATATATATATTTTTTTTTTTTTAAAGAAATAGCCTTAGTTTGGGGATCAGGTTATCAAAGTAAAAATGGCCTAATAAAATTAGGTGGGAAAAATTGATTTAAAATTTTTTTTTTTTGACAGACAGAGATCACAAGTAGGCCAAGAGGCAGGCAGAGAGAGAGGGAGAAGCAGGCTCCCCGCTGAGCAGAGAGCCTGATGTGGGGCTCAATCCCAGGACCCCGGGATCATGACCTGAGCCAAAGGCAGAGGCTTTAACCCACTGAGCTACCCAGATGCCCCTAAAAAAATTTTTTTTAATTTAATTTTATTTTTTCAGTGTTCCAGGATTCATTGTTTAAGCACCACACCCAGTGCTTCATGCAATACGAGCCCTCCTTAGTACCCACCACGAGGCTCACCTAACCCCCCATCTGCCTCCCCCCCAAAACCCTGAGTTTGTTTCTCAGAGTCCACAGTCTCTCATGCTTCATCTCCCCCTCCAATTTTTCCCAATTTACTTTTCCTTTCCTTTTCCTAATGTCCTCCATGTTATTCCTTATGCTCCACAAGTAAGTGAAACCATATGATAATTGACTATCTCTGCTTGACTTATTTCACTCAACATAATCTCCTCCAGTCCCGTCCATGTTGATATGAAAGTTGGATATTCATCCTTTCTGATGGAAGCGTAATATTCCATTTTATATATGGACCATATCTTCTTTATCCATTCTTCTGTTGATGACTTTTATTTATTTATAAGTGGTTTTTTTTTCACACAGTGAAAATGGATTTTTTTGTGACATTCTGTTTCTGCATTTATTGAGAGAATCATGTTTTTTTAATCATTTATCATATTAAAATGGTATATTGTAGTAATCATTTTTTTGGATATTAAGTTGTCCTTGTCCACCTGAGATAATATCACTTAGTAATATTATATAATCCACTTTATATGTTGCTGGATTTGATTTGCAGTATTTTGTCTATTTCTTAGGGGAGATTGTTCTAGAGTTTTGCTTTGTTTTATCTTACAACATGCTGTCTGGTTTAGTATCCAGGTAATACTGGCCTCCCAAAGAGTTAGAAAACATTTGATCTTCTATTTTGTGGAAACTTCCTAAAATATTGATATTAACTCACTTTTAAATGTTTCGCAGTATGTGCCTGTGAATAGATATAGGCCTGGAATTTTCTTTGTGGGAAGTTTTAAAGTATGAATTCAATCACTTAACTTGTTATAGATCTATTCAGATCTGCTCCTTTAATAGAAAGGAGCGTACGCTGCTGTACGTTCAGCAGCAATGTCTCTTCTTTCATACCTAATTTTAGTAATTTGAGTTTTCTCTGTTGTTTTGTTTTCTTGGAAAGTCTATGTGGAGTTTCATTTTGTTAAACTTTTCAAAGAGCCATTTTTTTATTGTTTTATTTTCTTTAATCTTCTATTTTTATTTCATTAATTTATGCTCTGATCTTTAATTTTCTTACTTTTGCTAACTTTAGGTTTAATTTATTCTTATTTTTCCAGTGTCTGCAGTGTTAGCTTATTTATTACTCTTATATTTTTTCTCTTTTACAGTATGGATATTTACCGCTATAAATTTCCTTCTATGCATTGCTTTAGTTGCATTCTGTAAGTTTTGTCATATTTTTCTTTATTTTTCATCTCTAATTTAATTATAGTGTGGTATGGAAATATTACTTCTATATACCTCTATACTCTCTCCTCTTTTTAATGAAATTATTATAGCACATAGTGCTTAATAGTTTTTAAGTACTGGATGTTACATATAAAAATATACTGAGATAATATTAGCCCACAGATATAATTCATTCTTCAGAGTGAGTTAAATTTTCTTCTGGCAGGCATCTACAGCCATGAGATGATTTGCAGGTAGTTTTCAGTTCTACAAAGCCTTCTACCTCTTAACCACACTTACTCATTCAAGATTGAATGATAGTCAAAGTCTCTATAGGATTTTGCCTTATACTTCATACTTCTTTGTCTCCTTTCCTATCTAATCCCCTTTCCTACTTCCTAGTTGTTTTTCCCAAGAATACATTTTCCTGGGTGGCTTGTTTCCTTGTGTTTTGTGTGCTGCTTAACATTTACTTAATCTTTCCCATACTATTTTGAGAGTCCAGATGCTTTACTCCAAAGATAATTTTTTTACAGTGAAGATTAAACCATAATCTATTTAATATAGTCATCTTTCCATAGAGAATGAGATTTTCCAATGTCTCATAATTACAAGCAATATAACAAAAATACAAATGTGTATTTGTGCATAGGTGGAAATATTTTAGTAGAATAAATAGGAACAAAATTACTGGGGCACCTGGGTGGCTCAGTGGGTTAAAACCTCTGCCTTCAGCTAGGGTCATGATCCTAGGGTCCTGGGATTGAACCCCACATTGGGCTCTCTGCTCAGTAGGGATCCTGCTTCCCACTTCCCCTGCCTGCCTCTCTACCTACTCGTGATCTCTGTCTGTCAAATAAATAAAATCTTTAAAAAAAGGAATAGAATTACTGAATCAAAGACATGCCTTTAAAATTTTAATTTAAATTAAATTTTAATTTAATTTTGATAGTGTCAGAATGCTCTCCAGGAAAAAGATATCAGCATTTAAACTCCTACCAACTGTAGTAGACAACAATTGTCTATTTTATTAAGCCTTGTATCAACACACAGTATTATTTATTCTTTTTAACTTCAACCAGTATGGTGAATGAAAATATACCTCATGATTTCATTTTTTTTCTTTTTCTGACTAAAGGAAGTTGGCCAAAAATTTAAACTTCTTTTGGCCATTTGTGTTCCTGTGAATGGCCCATTTTTAGCCTTTGCTCATTTTTCCATAACAAAGTTTGAAGATGCACATTTTGTTCATTCTACACAGCATTTTATAGTTCTTGTCAAAGTAGTTGCTAACATTAAGAAATGGGAATATTTAACATTTTTAAAAATCCATATTTATAGCTTCTCCTGAATATTGAAGGCTCTTCAACCCTGGGCCCCTTTTGGCCATAAATACCAGGAACAGAAGAAAGGCTTTTTCCTCTAGTGGTGCAGGTAGGTCTTGGATCCCAAGTTCCTCTCCCAAAGATATTTTTTGTTTTAATTCTTATGGCATCCATGGGGCAAAACAAAGTTGGGAATACTTTAGCTCTACTCAGTTGTTCTAGCTTAATGTGGAAATCTTAGATTCCCATCTGCCACTTTGTGACAGGCTGAATAAATGAATTAATACAGGTAAAACATTTATGGAAGCACTTTGCATATTTAAGGAGTCCCTGAATAGTATTGTCATCATTATCATCATTATTATCATTAACATTACCGGTTCTCAACCTCTGTGTCAGGCTGTCAGCACCACCAAAAAAGAACAAAGACTCATAGGAGGGACTCTGCTGAGACTTCTTTTATTGTTTTTCTTTAAGTTCATAATAAATTAGCACACACTTAGTGGATAATTACATCTATTTATTATCTAAGGATTCTGTAGATCAGACATCTGGCATAGCATGATTGGGTTATGTGCTCAGGTTGAAATCAAGTAGTTGGCCAATTACATGCTTATATGGAGGGTCCTCATAGGTCCCTCTCCCAAACTCATTTCTGGTGTTGAAAGAATTCAATTTCTTATGGTTATAAGAATGAAGTCCTATTTTCTTGCTGACAGGCACCTAAGGATATCTCTGAGCTCATATATGCCACTCACAAGTTCTTGTTCCTTATCCTCCTTCATATCAAAGCCAGGAACAAAGAGCTTTCTTCATTTTAAATCCCTCTCACTTTTGCAATATTTTGACTAATATCTGTGATCATTCATAAATCTCTGTACTTGTAAAGGGCTCATATGATTAGGTTAAGGCCACCTATAATCATCCTATTTTAAGGTCAACTGATTAGTAATTTTAATCATATCTGAAAGCTCCCTTTTCCATGTAAAGTATAACCATGTGAACTAACATCAGACACCAAGATCATGGGGCCTGTCTTAGAATTGTACAACACTAATCGTGGCAGGCCTAAAGAAATGGCACTCATAGGACATCTTTAAAATCACATCAGTTAATAAAGCTATGAAAATAAACCCATATTGTTCCACACAATACCTCATTTCTATCTTTCTCTGTACATTTTAAAACTGAGCTCCAGTGTAAGCCCACTGATTTCCTGGAATACAGAGGGTCTTCATCTCCCCAAGTGGATGGTCTTACCGGTGCCGGAGGTCACCTATCCAACAGGATCAGCAAGAATCTCTAAATTTTCATTTTACAGCCCTCTTAAGTACATAAGAGCTATACAAATAGAATTCTAAAGACTTTTGGTAAGATTGAATTAATTCTAAGTGAGATTCCTGGGCCAGGTAACTCATTCATAAATAATGCAAAATAGATTACCTGATATTCTAGTACTTATTTATTTATTCCCTCCACAACTGCTATGAATGCAGAAATGTTTCAAAGCTTTCACATCTGTGTCAAAGTCAAAATGTGTTTTCTGATGGCTTGAATTCAAATTTGCTTATTTGATTTCTTTTTTTCCCCTTCACGGTGCCAAGAAATTGGTCTGGCAATTAGTTAGCTATGTAGTTATCTCTTAGTACAAAGGTCAGGTGGATGTGATGTCACTGAACTCCACATCAGCCACAACACTGCTGTACCCTCTGTCATCTGCACATTCATAATGGATGCCTCAGGCACTTACCACTTCTTCTCCAAAGCTGTAGGGTGTTCGTATTCACTTACTAATTACACTAAAGCACAACAAGAAGGCCATTGGAGGAATCTCTTTTACTTAGGAGTGAGGCACTTATTTCTACCTCTGATCAGGTTGACAACAAAGCTGCACCCACTGGGGGGAGGAATCCCATTCATCAATGAGACTTGCCCTTTGAAATAAAAATCCACTGCATGGGCCTGGGCTTGAGGTGGTTTTCACAAGGGCTGACAACTGGTATTCCACACACACTTATCAGAAGTAACGAAATAGATCTGTTTTTACCATGCCAGAGGCAAGCTTCATTGTTGCTGAATCATTATGAAGTCCACAAAATCCTTGAGAGGGAGCTAAAGCATCCAGAGTGGATGCAAAGGCACAGGGACCTGGTGGGTTGATTATTGCAGGAACAATAACTAATTAACTGATGTGGAAGAATTTCAACAGTTTAGAAACTTACTCAGCCATGCCAGTATATACTTGACTTAGGAGAAACAAAGTTAATGGGACCTATTCTACCCATATATTTTTGCCTTTTGCTTATTTCACTCCTCACTTCTATCCCTGGATGGACATCCCTTTCTTTGTGTCATCTTAAAGAATTCCATTTTTCAGGACATATTTTTCTGTAATAAAGACTTATGAGATATTAACTGGTACTCAGCTGTAAGCTGTCCAGAAAAAAAAAAAAATACAATGACTATTACGGAAGAAGAAGTGCTCTAGACAAGAAAGATATGCTGGGAATAGAATCTGGAGGCCACACATGAGAACACTGACCTTCCTAATGTCACAGAAAGCACTGAAGGTCACTGTAAGAAAATACTGCTAAATTCTGGATCACACTTACTATAGATATCTCACCTCCTCCTGTACCCAAAATCCTTCTCCTCCATGACCTTATATAATTTACAGAGGTATCCCTAAGATCTAAAGCCAATTCTCTTACACCCTATTGTTCTACCCCCTAGACTGATTTTCCCAGTAACAGAGTGAAGACCTCAACACTATTTGAATTCTGCTCTTATTAGTCATTGTTCTGCTGGACTGAACATATGTGGTTTGGGAAGATGGAGAAAATATCATGCAGTGAAACATGGACCCTTAAAACACATCACGTATACAATACTCTCATTTGTGACTAAGTTCAGAGAACTATTCCATCTTAATGTTTCAGGGAGGATTGTGGAAATCTCCTAAATGGCAACCACAAAGCACTCAAACCATGATCCTCCATGAATGACAAGTTTCTCTTATTCACATCACATATTCTTTTGACAGATCAGATTGATGGTTTTGAATATTTAACTAGACAACATAAAGCCTTGAAATTTGGGCAGGTAATTGTGCGTGTGTGTGTGTGTGTGTGTGTGTGTGTGTGTGTGTGAGAGAGAGAGAGAGAAGTCTTACTACACTTTCAGGTGTCTGTTTTCAACAGAACAGTGGTACATTTCATGAGAATCTAATAGTACTTGATTGATTTTTTTCACTTGGTGCAGATGAGACCTGGACATATTTCAAACATCACAGAATATTTTGTATTCCTAAAACAAGACATGTATTTAGTCCAGTATTTGAAATATAGCATAAGAAACAGTGGTTCACTGAATTGTCCTTTGAATCACTCCCTGGTATGGTCAGAGAAGAGCTCTCTTCACATTCCAATCCTTCCATGATATGAGAGACATAGCTGTCCCTGAGGGATAGATAACATGGTAAAAAAAAAGAGTTAGACCACCTCTTTTCCAGTGTGGGGAGAAATGCCCTGATTCAGTGAAATGTTCCTAGCTGTAGTTTGGTGTCCTTTTTTCTGAAGGCTGCTATAACAAAATACCTTAAACTGGATGGCTTAAACAAGAGAAATTTATTTTTTCATAGTTCTGGAAGCTAGGAAGTCCAAGATCATGGTGCTGGCCAATTGGGTTTCTGGTGAGGATTCTTCCTGGTTTGCAGATGACCACTTGTTTCCTCATATGACAGAGAGACAGAACAGGATTTCTGGTGTCTGTTTTTATTAGGATATTAATCCAACTCAAGGACCCTACTCTTATGAGCTTTTAAATCTAATTATCTCCTAAAGATTCTATCTCCAAATATAATCATATTGGGGTTTAAGGTTTCAATATATAAATTTGAGTGGGACACAATTCTGTCATAGCAGTTAGTGTAGATCCATGATTTGTAATCCTATATAGTATTGTAAAATTTGCACTGTATTTGCTAAAGCTGCACTGTTGTTTGAATATGTGTTCTCCCAGATTCATATGTTGAAATCTTAAACCCTAAAGGTGATGGTATTAGTAGGCAGAACTTTGGAGGTGCTTAAGTCATGAAAGAGAAGCCCTCATGAATGGGATTAGTGCTTTATAAAAGAGGCTCTAGAGAGATCTTTAGCCTACATTGTGGGTACACAGTAAGTAGGCACTATGAACTAGGGAAGGAGATTTCAAAACAAAAGTGACCATGCTGGCATATTAGTATTGGACTTTTCAACTTCCAGAACTGTGAGAAATACATTTCTGTTGTTTATAAGCTATCCCACCCATGGTGTGTATTATAGCAACCAAGCAGACTAAGAAAAGCTACCATAAGAAAATACCATAAAATGGTTGGCTCAAACCACAAAAATATATTGTCTTACAGGTTTGAAAGTTGGAAGGTGTCAAGGTATTGGCAAGAAGGCTCCGTCATAGGGCTGTGAGAGAGGAATCTCTTCCAAGTCTCTCTGCTTGGCTTGCAAGCAACCATTTTCACCCTGTGTCTCTTCATATATTGTCTTTCTTCTATCTATGTTAGTGTCCACATTTTCCCTTTTACAAGGACACCAGACATTGGATTAGGGCCTACCTAACGCCCTCATTTTAACTTGATTACCTCTGTAAAGACCTTATTTCCAAATGAGGTCACATTCAGAGACATTGGAGACTAGGACTTCATCATGTGAAATTTGGAGGAAACAATTCAAGTCATAACACCCGTAACACCCATGCTTCCCTTTTACAACAAATACCTGATGTATCTTACCTTTCTGAAATAAAATCTGTAAATAATATAACCTACTTACCTAGAAAAATTAAAAAAAAAAGAGTATAATGCTCTGTCACATCAGGGGGAAAGAAAATGAAAGTAATTTAGGATAATAAGGATTTCACTTCTACCTTGTGCTTTAATTATTCTTAGGAACCACTGAGCTGTCTTGGAATTTCCAGAATGACATGTGTGTGACTGCATGTGTCTGTGTGTGAGAGTGTGTGTACTTACGGGTCTGTATACATATGTGAGTGTGTGTGCATGAATGTATGCATATGAGTGTGGTATGTGTATGCATATGACTATGTGTATGTATATGAGTGTGTGAGTATTGTATGTGTACACTTGTGTGTGTGAGAGAGAGAGAGATGCTATTCACTGAGACTATGATGGTTGTGCCTTTTCACTATATTCAGGTCCTTGTCACACTCTTGATGCTGTCAAGGAGGCATTTAAAAAAAAAATACCTCCTCATCTAGGACTCATGAGCTGTGGATGGTAAATGCTCTGTTTACAGATAGTACCTCAGTACAGAGGAGATCTGGGGGCTCTGAACTAAGTCAAGAATGATGGGGTTGAGCAGATAGGGAAAAGATACAGACTACATGTACTGATGATTAAATAAAGGACAAGTGGGGGATGACTCTGATAATTTTCTGCCTATATGTCCAGAGAAATTGTAATATTTTTACCCAAGAGAAAGGATAGTGAAAAGAAATAAGAATTTATTACAAAAGAGAATGAATTTCATTGTAGATACATTGAAATAGAAATTGAAATACACAGCACAAATCTGACCTGGAATTCAGCTAAATGGGGCTAGAGTGTAGATCTGGAAGGCAAAAATCCATGCAAAATAGAAGATTCTAGCAGGGGAGAGCATATAGGAGTCTCACTTGTAAATGCACCTCATTTTCATTTGAATACCAGTTATGACATAATTATGCTTGAAAAATGTAGTTTGAATACACATCCATAACACTAGGATTTGATGATATTATTTGATATGCTTCAGAGAACCCTAATTCAAATCAGTTTGGCAAGTTTTGATGAGTGCACACTCCATAATCCTTGTCAGGGAGAGAAGGTAGGGATCTCTGCTAGGTTCACTGATAGGTCCTGTATGCATAGATTGCATATGGTAGCTACCAGAGAACAATTGTTGGTTGAAATGACTGTCCTCATAAAGCCTGTAGAACTTGAGAAAATACAAGACTTCACACATGCATGTTGTGGCTGCACACAAATGCAAACATATAAGCATGCATGCACAACATACATATGCAAAGATACTAAATTAAAATATTCTTAAAGTAGCTCCTACCGGGACACCTGTGTTTCCCAGCCAGTTAAGCGTCCAATAAATTGATCTCAACTCAGGTCTTTTTCTCAGGGTCATAGATTCAAACCCTGCTTTGGGGCTCGAAAAAATAAAAAATAAACTAAAATAAATAAATAAATAAATAAATAATTTTAAATAAATACAAATAAATAATAATAAAAGTAGATCCTGCCATGTATAGTCTGAGTGAGAGGTTTTCTGAAGTGTTTCTTTTGTAGATTTTTCAGATAGACTCAGGAAACTCCCTGAATAACAAAATCTAGTACATTTATTTAAAACCAATTTTTAACAGTCTCTAATGCATTCATCATCTCCAAGAGGGGAGAAAAATGTGTGTGCTGCCTAAAATGTACCTGTGAAAGACACAGTGTCTTCCTTTCTTTTCTTTTTTCTTCAACCCTTCATTCTTGCCCTGATGTCCTCCTACAAATGTGTCTCCTATACCAGTAAGTGAAGGAAAGGTACGTTTTGAGAGTTGTAATCTTTCAGACAGAGCTCTGCCTTTGCATACCTGTGTTGGAATACTACACCTCCTTGAAAGTTCTCAAGCTCAGGTTGGGCCACTTTCTCCATCATCTGGGCATCTCCTCAGTAGTATTCCTTACCTCTGGAAACTCAGCTCAGGAGGGATAGAAGAGCCCACAAAATTCAATCAGCAAATCTCCTGCTCTGCAGAAGACTATTTTTTTTTTTTAATCCTCTTACCCCATTTGGCACCAGCCATCCTATAAGCCTTCCAGTAATGAAATCTAATCTTTTTTAAAAAGTCTATTTTGAAAAGTTAAGATGGTAAATCCCATGAAAATAGAAAAATATAGAATGTTTACATTTCTTGCTGTTATTAGATAAGAAAGGAAATAATTTTGTTCTTTGAGATTCTTACATTTTACCAGGGGGAATCAGATAAACTGGTTTAAAATAGTGAAAAACAAAATGAGAAATATGGAATCATTATGTGGGCTCCAGCTCTAGAAGAATGAACCCATTTGTGTGAGTTGTATAGGAAAAGGTATCCACGTTGTGCTGGGGTATTGTATAGGTTATGACAATGTGGGCCATCTCTAAGATGGCTAAACACCTACATGAGTCATGCTTTAATCAACTCAATATGAAGTTTGTGTGAAGTTCACCTGAAAGAACTGATTGTCCTCAAGTGCTTGCCAGACTCAGTAGAAAGTGAGGTGTTCTCCTGGGGTATATGAAAGTGCTGGTGACTTTGATTTTGTACCTTTTCTATAGATGCACGTAAATAAGTCTTTTAAAATACTCAAAATATTTGAAATATGATTTTGCAAATTCACCCTGCTATCAGGCATTTTGCACTAAGGATAGGCAGATTGGATGTCTGGTTCATAAATGGAGATTCTGGAAAAATTCTGCCTCCACCGTGAGAATATAGTTATTTTTTGGCAGACATAGACATTTGGGGGTGGATTTTCATAGGCTTGACAAAAACATATCTTTTGCAACTTCCTTCCCTGCTGTCATTCTTTTCATTTTTAATCCACTACATATGCTTCCTCAAAATATGAAAATATAGAAGTTATTAATATACCCAAGAGTAACTAGAACATCGCCATTTAATCATATTGGTAACCTTTGAAATCTCACAAAATCCCTCAAACTATTTAAAGTTCATGATGCCACCAATCTTACTCTTTTTTTCCCCTGTGTAATTCTGATCAACAATTCCTTATTTCCCTCATCCTCCCCAGCCCCCTATAACTACCATTCTATTCACTGCTTCTATGAGTTTGTTTTTTTTAATATATCACCTGTGATATCATACAGAATTTGTCTTTCTCTGTCTAGTTTATTTCATTAGAATAATGCCATCTAGATCCATCCATGTTGTCACAAATGGCAGGATTTCCTTCTTTCCCATTGATGAGTAATATTTCTGTGTGTGCGTGCGTGTGTGTGTGTGTGTGTGTGTGTGTGTATGACATCTTCTTTATCCTTTCATCCATTGATGGACATTTAGGGTATTTCCATATCTGTTGTAAATACTGCAACCATAGACATGGTTATGCTGATATCTCTTTGAGATCCTGATTTTGTTTCCTTTGAAAACTTGCCCCAAAGTGAGATTACAGGATCATATGGTAGTTTTACTTTTTAATTTTTTCAGGAACATCCTTATTGTTTCCCATAGAGACTACACTAACTTACATTCTCACCAATAGTGCACAAGCATTCATTTTTCTCCACACATTTATCAGCACTTACTGTCTCTTATTTTATTATGATGTCCATTCTTTTTTTTTTTTTGCCTACCTTCCAATTTTATTTGCTTTAATTCCAGTGTAGTTAATATATGGTATTATATTTAGATTCATATTATATTCATATCATATAGATTCATATTATATAATGATTCAACAATTCTAAGTATTATTCAGTGCTCATCAAGATAAATGTACTCTTTAACCCCCCTCACCTATTTCAACCATACACCCCATTCACCTCCTCTCTGGCAATTCTATGTTCCCTGTAGTTGAGAGTTTATTTTTGGTTTGTTTCTTTTTATTTCCCTTGTTGATTTGTTTTATTTCTTAAATTCCATGTCTGAGTGAAATCACAGGCTTATTCCACACAATATTATGCTATTGAGATTGTTTTATATTGCATGTTGTCGCAAATGGCAAGTTTTCATTCTTTATGACTGAATAATATTCCAGTAATTCTTTTTTTTTTTTAAGATTTTACTTATTATTTGACAGAGAGAGAGAGAGAGAGCAAGAGAGGGAACACAAGCAGGGGGAGCGGGAGAGGAAGAAGCAGGTCTTCCCCTAAGCAGGGAGCCTGATGCAGGGCTAGATCCCAGGGCTAAGCTGAAGGCAGATGCTTAACAACTGAGCCACCCAGGCACACCCAAGTCATTATATATATATTTCTTGAGTTGTTTATTTTAGCCACTGTGACAAGGAAGAGGTGATATCTTACTGTGTTGGTGATTTGCAGCATCATCAAGTGGAGACAAGAGCCACTTACACCAAGCCTAACACCCCTGTGTCCAGCAGGTGCATCTCTAGGAGAGCAAGTCAGCCTGAGAATCAGTGCAAGAGGCCTTGCACAAACTCCTCATGTACTACTGATCATAGTATCCTGCAAAGCTTCACTTCAATTCTTATTTTTATTTTTTAATTACTGTATTTTTATTTCTGAATTGTTACAAATAATATATATTAATGCATATATGCATGCATATATGTATATATATATGCATATGTGTGTATATATATCTTCTTATATACATATTTATATGTATATATCTTCATATATATATATATCTTCATATATATATATATCTTCATATATATATATATATATATATATATATATATATCTTCTTTTAAGAAGCAGACCAAAACACATCTAGGGTATAGCTTTTTTTTTCCTAGACAAAATGGTAAGATGGGGAAATCACCCCCCCAAAAAAGAACAGGAAGTAGAAGTAATAGCCAGGGATTTAATCAATATAGATACAAGCAAGATGTCTGAAATAGAATTTAAAACAATTATAAGGATACTAGCTGAGCTTGAAAAAAGTTTAGAAGACTCTAGAGAATCCCTTACTACAGAGATAAAAGAAATAAAATCTAGTCAAGCCAAAATTAAAAATACTATAAATGAGATACAAACCCAAATGGATGGCATAATAATGAGGATGGATGAATCAGAGTAACAAATCAGTGATATAGAGATAAAATTATAGAAAATAATGAAGCTAAAAAAAAGAGGGAAATAAAAGTATTAGATCGTGAGGGTAGACTTAAGGAGCTCAGCAATTTCTTAAAATGTAATAACATTCATACATTAGGAGTCCAAGAAGATAAAGAGAGAGACTAGGAGGAAGAGGGTTTATTTGAGCAAATTATAGTTGAAAACTTCCCTAATCTGGAGAAGGGAACAGACAACAAAATCCAAGAAGCACAGAGAACTCCCACAAAATTCAACAAAAGCCAGCCATCACCAAGACATATCATAGTCAAATTCACAAAATGCTAAGATACGAAAAGAATCCTGAAAGAAGAAAGGGGAAAAAGTCCTTAAAATACAAGGGAAAACAGATGAGGTTCTCAGGAGATCTATCCACAGAAATAGAGCAGGGCAGAAGAATGTGGCAAGAGGTACCTGGGTGTTTTAGTTGGTTAAGCCTCTGCCTTCAGCTCAGATCATGGTCTCAGTGTCCTGGAAGCAAGCTCTGCACTGGGCTCTCTGCTCCACAGGGAGTGTGCTTCCCCCTCTCTCTCTGCCTGCCTCTCTGCCTACTTGTGAGCTCTCTGTCAAATAAATAAATAAAATCTTTTTTTTTTTTTAAAGTGGCAGGATATATTCCATGTGCTAAATGGGAAAAATATGCAGCCAAGAATATTTTATCCAACAAAGCTTTCATTCAGAATAGAAGGAGAGATAGTTTCCCCAAAAAACAAAAACTAAGGAGTTTGTGACCACTATCCCAGCCCTGCCAGAAATATTAAAGGGACTCTTTGAGTAGGTGTGTTTGGGGGGAAGCAATACAGACGAGAAAGGAACAGAGAACATCACCAGAAATTTATAGATAACACAATGGCATTAAATTCATGTTTTTCAACAATCACTCTGAATATAAATGTACTAAATGCTCCAGTCAAAAGACACAGAGTGTCAGAATGGATAAAAAAAACAAGACCCATCACATGCTGGCTACAAGAGACTCATTTTAGTCCCAAAGACACCTGCAGATTGAATGTTAGTGGATGGAAAGCCATCTGTCATGCTAACAGATGTCAAAAGAAGGCCAGAGTATTCATACTTATTTCAGATAAACTAGATTTTAAACCAAAGACTGTAACAAGAGATGAAGAAAGGGATTATATCATAATTAAGGGTTTATCCAAAGACAAGATCTAACAATTATAAATATTTATGCCCCCAACTTGGGAGCACCCAAATATTTAAATTTATTAATAACAAAATTAAAGAAACTCATCAATAATAATAATAATAATAATAATACAATAATAGGGGAATTTAACACCCCACTTACACCAACGGATAGATCATCTAAGCAGAAAATCAACAAAGAAACATTGACTTTGAAAGACACACTGGACCAGATGAACTTAACAGATATCTAGTCCTAGACCTTTGTTTTTTGGTAATTTTTTGATTATTGATTTATTCTCCTTGCTGGTAATCAGCCTGTTCAAATTTTCTATTTTTCACTATTTAAGTTTTGGTATGTTATACATTTCTAGGAATTTATCCATTTCTTCTGGGTTGCCTAATTTGTTGGCATGTAGTTTTTCATAATATTGTCCTACAGTTTGTACTTCTGTGATGTTGGAGGTTGTTTCTCCTCTTTCATTTCATTTCATTTCATAATTTTATTTGAGATTTCCCTCTTTTTTGAGTTTCTTATTTTACTTGTTTGTTTCAAGTTTTTATTTAAATTTTATTCAGTTAATACATATGGTAATATTGGTTTCAGGAGTAGAATTTAGTGATTTATCACTTACATGAAACAAGTACCCTCCATCTCCCCCACCTCCCTCCATCAACCCTTAGTTTGTTCTCAACTGTTACAAGTCTCTTATGGTTGCCTCTCTCTCTATTTCTCTCTCCCTCTCTCTTTGATGAGTCTGGCTAGAAGTTTATCAATTTTGTTGATCCTTTAGAAGAACCATCTCCAGGCTTCATATGCTCTTTTGGTGTTTTTTCGTTTTGTTTTTAGTTTCTATATCACTTATTTCTGCTCTAATATTTATTCTTTCCTTCCTTCTGCCTGTTTTGGTTTCATTTGTTCTTTCTTTCCTAGCTCTTTATGTGTAAGTTTAGGTTATTTATTTGAGATTTTTTTTCTTGCTTCCTGAGGTAGGCCTGTAATGTTATAATTGTTCCTCTCAGAGACACTTTTGCTACATCCCAAAGATTTTAGACAATTGTGTTTACATTTTCATTTGTTTCCCTGTAATTTTTATTTCTTCTTTAAATTTTTGGCTGACCCACTCATTGTGTAGTAGCATGTTATTTAACTTCCATATACTTGTGCTCTTTCCAGATTTTTTTCTTGTGGTTGATTTCTAGTTTCATAGTGTTATGATAAGAAAAGTTGCATGGTATGATTTTGATTTCTTTTACTTTGTTGAGACTTGTTTTGTGGCCTAATATGTGACCTGTTTTGGAGAATGTTCTATGTGCACTGAAAAGAATGTGTATTCTACTGTTTTAGAATAGAATGTTCTGAATATATCTATTCAACCTATCTGATCTCAGAGCACCTGGGTGGCTCAGTCATTAAGTGTCTGCCTTCAGCTCAGGTCATGATCCCAGGGTCCCAGTATCAAGCCCCGTATCTGGCTCTCTGCTTGGTGGAAGCCTGCTTCTCCCACTCCCTCTGCTTGTGTTCCCTCTCTCACTGTGTCTATCTCTGTCAAATATATAAATTATAAATAAAATATAAATTATTTATCTATTAAATTATTTATTAAATATAAATTAATTATTAAATATAAATAAATTATATATTATAGATGTATATATATGTACATATATAATATATTTATATATATATTATAATTATATATATTATATACATATAAATATATATGTAGGGAGCTTGAATACCACACTTACATCAATGGATTGTGTTATGTATTATGCATTATAATTATATTATATATAATTATATTATAATACATATATAAATATTTTATATATAAGTCCATTTTGTCATTCAAAGCTAATGTTTACTTGTCAGTTTTCTGTTTAGATGATCTGTCCATTAATGTAAGTGTGGTATTCAAGCCCCCTACTATTATTGTATTACTATTGAGTAGTTCCTTTATGTTTGTTATTAATTGTTTTATGTATTTGGGTATTTCCATGCTGGGTGCATAAATCTTTACAATTGTTTTATCTTCTTGTTGCATTGTCACCTGAATTATTACAAAGTGCCCTTCTTCGTCTCTTATTATAGTCTTTGTTTTAAAATCTATTTTCCCCAGTATAAGTATTGCTGCCCTGACTTTCTTTTCACACCCATTCATGTGATAACTATTTCTTCCTTTCACTTTCAATCTGCCTGTTTCTTTTGGTTCGAAATGAGTCTCTTGTTGTTAGGATATATATGGATCTTGTTATTTTATCTGTTATTTACCCTGTATCTTTTGATTGGAGCATTTAGTCCATTTACACACAATGTAATTATCAATAGGTACATATTTATTGTCATTTTGCTATTGGTTTTGTCATTGTTTTTGTATATACTCTCTTTTTCTTTCTTCTAAGGGAAGAAGTTGGCTTTCTTTAATGATATACTATGATTTAGTTCTCTTTAGTATTTGCATATCTATTACTGACACAAACCACTGATTTGCAGTTACCACTAGATTTGTCTATAACATTTTCTGCATATAACAATCTATACTAAGTTGATGGTTCTTTATTCCTGTCTCCCCACATTTTAGGTATAGGGTGTCATACTTTATATCTTTTATTTTGTGAATTCCTTGACTGATCTTTACAGATATACTTATTTTTACTGCTTTTATGTTTCTTACTTTCTTACCCATCTTTATGGGCTTTCCTATGCACTCAGAGTCCCCTTTAATATTTCTTACAGTGCTGGTTTAGTGGCCATGAATTTCTTTATCTTTTGTCTGCCTGAGAAACTCTTTGTCTTTCTATTGTGAATTGTAGTCTAGCTGGATAGTGTATTCTTGGCTTCAGAATTTTCCTCTCAGAACTTTATTTTTAAAAATATTTTATTTATTTATTTGACAGACAGAGAAAGGGAGAGAGATCATAAATAGGCAGAGAGGCAGGCAGAGGGAGAGGGAGAAGCAGACCCTTGCTGAGCAGAGAGTCCAATGTGAGGCTCAATCCCAGGAACCTGAGACCATGACCCGAGCC
This sequence comes from Lontra canadensis, assembly GCF_010015895.1. Classification (NCBI taxonomy): domain Eukaryota; kingdom Metazoa; phylum Chordata; class Mammalia; order Carnivora; family Mustelidae; genus Lontra; species Lontra canadensis. The sequence continues at coordinate 1,583,864 of NW_022631129.1, read as the reverse complement.
AAAGGCACAGCCTTAAGCCACTGAGCCACCCACGTGTCCCTCTTTCAGCCCTTTAAATATAGCATTCCTCTCTTCTTTTAAAAAAATATTTATTTATTTGAGAGACAGAGAGAGAGAGCGGGGAGAGGGGCAAGGGGAAATCATCTCCAAGCAGACTCCTCACTGACCACGGATCTGACATGAGGCTTGATCTTATGACTCATGAGATTATGACCTGAGAGTTGGACACTTCACCAACAAAGCTACCCAGACACCCCATCATGTCCCTCCTTTCTGGTCTGCAAAGTTTCAGTTGAAAAAATCAGATGATAGCCTTATGGAATTTCCCTTGTATGTAACAGTTTTCTTTTCTATTGTTGCCTTTAAAATTCTTTCTTTACCACTGTTTTTGCTATTTTAATTATTATGTGTATTGGTGTGACCTCCTGGGGATGATTTTGTTTGGGGATCTCTGTACCTCCTGGAACTGAATTTCCTTTTTTTTTTTTTTAAGATTTTTATTTATTTATTTGACAGAGAGAGAGACAGTGAGAGAGGAAACACAAGTGGGGGGAGTGGGAGAGAGAAGAGCAGGCCTCCCACTGAGCAGGGAGCCTTACACGGGACTCCATCCCAGGACTCCAGGACCACAGCCCTGGCTGAAGGGTCAGAAGGTCCACCTGCCTAAAGACTGAGCCACCCAGCCACCCCTGGAACTGAATTTATGTTTACTTCCTCAGATTTGGGTAGTTTACACTATTTTTTCAAATAAATTTTCTGTTCGCTTTTCTTTCTTCTTCTCTTGGGATCCCTATAATGTGAATGTTATTATTACACACGATGGAGTCACTGAGTTCCTTAAGCTTATCACATTTTGCATAACTTTTTTTCCTCTCACCTGCTCAGCTTCAATCCTTTCCATTACTCTGTCTTCCAGGTTGTTAATTCATTTCTCTGCTTCCTCCAACCTACTATTTATTCTATCCAGTGTATTTTTAACTTCACTTATAGTGTTCTTCATTTCTAATTTTTTTTTATCTGTTAAGGGTCTCACTGATGTCATAGGCTCTTTTCTCAAGTCCAGTGATTATCTTTATGACCATTACTTTAAATTCTCTATCTGGCATATTATCTATCTCCATTTTGCTCAGATCTCTCACTGTAATTTTGACCTGTTCTTTCATTTGAAACATATCCCTCTGTCTCTTCATTTTGTCTAACTCTTTTTTGTTGTGTCTTTGTGTTAAGAAATTTAGCTATGCCTCCTTTCTTGAAGGTAGTGGGCTGGGGGGGAATAGTGGGTGGCACATGCACTTTCACAAGTTGGCACTGGTCATTTGCCAAAGGGAACAAACTTTGCCAAGAACAGGCCAGCCAGGGTGGGACCACATAGCACATGTGGGTGGGAAACCCAGTGTTCATAAGTTTTGTTCTCTAGTCCTCTTCCACCATGCTGCATGAGCATAATACACACTGCCCACAAGTTATTTACCCCAGTTATCCTCCACAAGGAATGTGATGCCCTTGTATTGGCAGTGGAGTGGCAATGGGGGGCAGGGGATTACAGTGCCCACAAGTTTTCCACAGGGATATACTGTTACTGTCAAGAACAGGGCCCTTCTAAATACATGAGGGAGACTCAGTGTTGGCAAGTTTTGTGTTGGTCTTCTCAGGATGGGACCCACAACATAGAGACTGAGGCAGGACTGGTTGCAGGGAGTGGGGAGAAGTATAACCAAGTTATGTAGTGAATATTTTCATTGTGCTAGTTCCCACAGGTGACCAGTATCTTCGTGCTAAGGGACACGGGAGGGAAATGGCACCTGCCAGCTGCTTTGTCCCTAGAGAATTTTTCCAGTGATCTCTGTCCCTTTGGGATATACTCTGCAATTAGTAAATAAATCTCCCTCCCATATGCTTCAAATGTTTTTCAAACTGCTGCTTGTGTGCTATATCTCCACAGACTCTTTGTTATATTGCTTTTTTTCTTTTCTTTTCTTTCTTCTACCAATCTATCTTTCTTTCTTTCTGTTGTTATTTTGTTTCCTTAAAAGTGAGGACTCAGTTTCCTATTGCCTTTCTGGATCTCCTGTAGCCAAGCCTGCTGATTTTTAAAGTTCTAGGCTTTAAGTACCACTAGTAGTAAGAAATCATGAAATTCAGGTTTCAAAGCCAATTATTATGGGAATTTGTCTTCCCTGTGTAGACTCCATGATGTAATAGTCTGTTTCTCACCCTTCTCCACATTCATGACTCCCCCTTGCCCCTGGAATGCCTAAGAGTCCTTTTAGCTCCTTACAGTGTCTCTGTCCTTCCTACCCTCTTTAATATGGTCTCTTCTCTACCTTTAGTTATGAATTTTTTTTCTGCCAGCCCTAAGGAAATTTTCTGGGTTATTTATGTTGATAAGAGTGTTACCTAGTTGCATCCATAGGATGAGGTGAGTTTAGGGTCTTCCTACTCTGCCATCTTTCCAAGAAGTTCAATGATACCTATTCTAACAGGTGTGAAGTGACACTTCCTTGTGGTCTTGATTTACATTTCCCTGATGATTAGTGATATTGGGAACTTTTTGTGTGTACCTGTTGGATGTTTGGATGTCTTCTTTAGAGAAACACTGATCTTATTCTTAAGTTTCCCTGCACTCTGCTTGTCCTCCAACCCCATTTGCTTCTATTCTTCCTTTTCTTACGTTATTCCTTCTGTTTCATGGATATGTCTGTGTACTTCTCCCTATGGTCTTGTCATAAAACTCTTGAGTTCTGCAGTTTATTCAAATCCTATATTGAAAGTGATAGCCACAGTGATGGCTTGCCATGTCAACAGTTCAGGCAATGGTTACAGGAAAAACTCCTACAGAAGGTCATTTTGGGGGAGACATTTGTTTATGCAGCTATAGTGTGTCCATCTTTAGATAAGCTTTTCATTATTCCCCTAATGTTCTTATAATAATAACACAGCACTTCCTTGAACATTTTTGGAAAAATTGAACATATTTGATATGACATGGACATAAACATCTGCCCCTGGCCCTACACAAAACTGAGAGAAAAGCTATTGTGCAGCACACCTTATCGAGATATTTATAATTCTTCTTGGGAATTTCTGTATTAGACATCTAAATATAGAAAAATAGAGTAATGAATTTCTAATAACTTTACTTCAGAAATGAAGAAACTTTGAAAGGGTAATTGATCACACTGGTGACACTGGTGTTAATATTTCCCAAGCAGAGGAAATGACATGGTCCAATGGCTCAAGGTTCCACATGGCTCAGTAATATTGCCACCATGCAGACACCTAGTGTTGCTGATATAATCATGTTTTGTTCACACTAGCAGAGCGCAAAAAGGTGAAACCCACACATTGGGCTCTGTTATTTAACTGCTTGGAGTATTCAGACCATAATGGCAAAGTAGTTATTGCATTATGATCTCTCTATTTCTCCATTCATGTGTTTCAATCCTTAGCAAATCATCCTTATCTGCATTTGGAAAAGTGCTCAGTTTTGCTTCTTGCAAAGCAGCTCTCACATCAAACTATACATATGTTGACAAAGTGAAAAATTGCAAACAGTAACACCTGCAGGAAGCAATAATGAGTTCATCCAATTCTATACTAAATCTTGTATAAACTGTAAACTTGGAATGTTACATGGTCATTATTAACCTTTTCTTTCTGCCTTTAGGCAGTTAGCTCTAAGTGCATTCTCTTTGACATCAATAAACATAGGTATCATTCCCATTTACTGTAGTATCTAATGGTTGCTCAGTATACATTTTCCATTTTCACTTTAATAACGCTGTGCCTGAGGTCTGAAACTGCCAAAAAAGAATTTGCTTCATTGGAGCCTTTTTCTTTTACTGGAATCTTAAATTTTTAAGATCCTTTTAAGTGAAAAACTGTTAATATTCCTGGTTATCACCATTATCCTGGCTGGCAAAAGGTGGAATGATAAACAATCCAAGAAAATAAATCAGTGTAAGCAGCTACAGAACATTCTGTGTGTTCATACCTCTCTTCTAATCTTCCACTATTTGTGTATGTGTATATGTGGTGAGTATGTGTATGTGTATAGGTGTATGCATGTGAGTTTTTGAGTGATGTATTTTTTTTTAAATATATTTATTTATTTGACAGCAGGAAGGATTACAATTAGGAAGAGAGGCAGACAGAGAGAGGGGGAAAGCAGGCTCCCCGCTGGGTAGGAAGCCCGATATGGGGCTCGATCCCAGGACCCTGAGATCATGACCTGAGCTGAAGGCAGAGGCTTAACCCACTGAGCCACCCAGGTGCCCCTTGAGTGATGTATTATGAGTGTGTTCACATGATGTGTGTGTGTTACGTATGTGTATGCATGTCATGTGTGATTGTGTAAGTGTGTATGTGTGTAGGATATGTATGAGTGTGTGCACATGGTATATAAATCTGTGTGTGTGTGTGTGTGTGTGTGTGTGTGAACCTAATCTGAAGATTCTACATCTCCTAACTCTCAACCATTAAATAAAGCTTCCAGATGCCAGGACTACGGGGCTCTTTCCTGGGATATTACTGGATACAGCCTGGCAAAGGAGGCAGAAGCAAGGCTGGTGAAAAGGTGTTTTTTTTCCCCTTATTGTGAACTTTCAGGAAAGTGTAGAAACAAGGCCTAAAACTCCTTTCCCCCTCCTCTTGATACTCCACTGCATCTCAGCTTCCATCTCTATTAGTCAGGACTTTCCATGCAAATAGAACCAATAGGGTATAAAGTAATTTATGGTAGGAATTGGTTCATGTGATTATGGAGGTTACTAAGTCCCACGATCCGCCATAAGCAAGCTGAAGAGCCAAGAAAGCTGGTGGTGAAATTCAATCTGTCTGAAGTTCTGAGAATCAGGGGGAGCTGATGATGCAATTTCCAGTCCAATCCCAGAAAGATGAAAAGACAAGTCCCAGCTCAATAGGCCAAAAAAAAAAAAAAAAAAAAAAAAAGGTAGGGGGCTCAAATTCACCCTTCCTCTGCTTTTTGTTTTATTCACACTCTCAACTGATGGAAGGATGCATGCCCATATTAGGAAGGGCCATCTGCTTTAAGATTCCACCAATTCAAATGCTAACATCACCTGGAAACACCCTCACAAACACACCCAGAGATATGTTTAGCCAGCTATCTCTTTAAACATCTATCTATTCCCTTAACCCTGTCAATCAACACAAAAAATTAACCATCATAAGTCCACCCCTTGTCAACATAGCATCCATACACATTGCCATAAACCATAAGTAATCTCCAAATAAAGACAATGGCAAATCATAATTCCTAACATGATACAAACACCATGATACAACTGTCACGATACAACTATCCTACTTACAACCAAAATACACCAACTTCTTCCCCATAAAGGACGTAAGTCCTTACTCTTCTTGATATCCTCGAACTTAAATTGTACAATGTAAAGTTAATAATACTTAAATATTATGATACAAAGTCAATACATCTTATGTTACATAAAGGAGTAAAAGAAGGAAGAAAAAAGATAGTTGAATACACATACTCATAATGAAATAAAGAAGACATTTACTAGGACAGTTACAGTCCTCTTCTGTGAAACTGGTCATGTGTTCACAGCTGGTATTTATATGTATATTCTTCTACTATGCACTCCATATTTCCTTTGCCTTCAACAACACCTCACTTGGTCATGATTCTTTACCTAATGAGATGACCAATCCTTCATTCTCAGAGTCTAGGCCTTTGCTAGTCGTGGTTGGATTGAGTTGTAGTTTTTTATTTACCTTAACCACAGGGAATGAAGAATCACTTGTATTCCAGACATAGTCTTCTTTAACTCCATTGTGGTGTGGTATTACTTAATCTTCCCGTGGTATTCAGGATCAGTCATCCCAGCCAACACAGTAACTACCTTCCTTTCCTGTTGATTCAAAAACATGAGAGATCCAAAGTGAATGGGTGAGTGTTTTCTCTTTCTGCTCAGTGGGATCACTGTTGTGTCTCCTGGTGGAAATATTCCACCTTTTGAAACTGGGACCTCTGTTCAGGGGGACAGGAAGGAAACATTTTGCTTGTGGATCATAGACAATGAATGGTGCCACTCTCATTCCCATCCCTTGATTTCTGAAGTCATAAATCCTGGCTATCAGAGAAGTAGCACCATTTATTGGATGCTGATCCAGAACATATACAACCTCCTGGATAATCTTGCCTTAGCCCTGCAAGCTATTGCCATCCAGCTGATGCTGCCTCTGAGTCTTCAAGAGGCCAGTCCACCATTCTATGAAGCAGCTGCTTCAGGATGGTGGAAAATATAGTAATACTGGTGAATTCCATGAGCATGGGTGCATTGTCAGACTTTTTTACTGACACATGCTGGACACTGACCGGTGTACTCTGCCTGAAGCATGATCAGGTTAACATCTTCACGGCAAGCAAATGCAGATCATGGCAAGCCCACTGGAATGTGGCTTATAAGGGGCATGTTTCTCTTATTTTTCAAATGCAACTAAACGACTCATCACAATGCTCTACCCTAGTGAATCACACTGACAATTATTCTGTTTATCTTCATTACAATTTGGGGGAAAGCACCACAGAACCATTTAATAATAGTACTTTTTGACATGTATTTGTCTAGTCAATTCTCACCCTGATTGAAACAGTTGAAATTGTCCAATTTAATATAGCCTTGGTTACTGGGAATATAATGCTTTTTCCCTGAAATTGCATCCCTATGCTCATTCACATGCTTATCAAGTCTTGAGAGGTTTTCCACAGCTGTTTCATGATTTGGGGAAATGCAAGCTCAATTTCATTATCTGGCTGAGGAGCAATCGATTCCTTGTGGTTTCTTTGGATCAGAGATTGGGAAGCAGTTAAATGTGTCTCTCAGGAGAGTATCCTAACTGAGAAGGGCTCACTTTCTCCTTATGCTTTGACAAAAAATAACCCAAATCTAGGCTTATTTTCCAGAGGTTATTTTTTATGTGAGCTAAATGGATCCAAATTGCTGCTTATAACAGAGGAGGCAATGACAAGAGTCTAGGCTGTCCAGTCTTTTACAGGAATTCTTGGTTTCTGTGGCACCCAGGCTAGGAAGAATGTAATTCTCCAGGAAGATGCTGTGAGTATAGGATCCCCAAGAACTTGTTTTCTCTGACTGCTCTGTCTCTATCATATTTCTGCCTCTCCTTTCTGGTTCCAGCATTCCATACCCACTATTTTCATGCTCTCATAGTTTGATTCCACCAACATCCTCTCTTACAAAATTTTCCTTCCCCCGGGACACCTGGGTGGCTTAGTCAGTTAAGTGTCTCCTTCAGCTTAGGTTGTGATCCCAGAGTCCAGGAATGGAGCCCTGTATCAGGTCCTTCTCTGTATTCTCAAGACATCCTTCCCCAGCATACATTCCTGAATATTAACACTGGTTGTTCTTTGCCTTTTGTTTCAACAATTTTAAATGAAATATATGATAGCTATTAAAAATGTGTCAGTGTAAAAATATAAGAGGACTTTTCTCTTTCTATTTTAATGGTGAGACAAGGAGTCTTCAGAGTCAGTTCCCACATGGTAGTGATTTTCTCTCCTCCACTTTTTTTTTTTTTTTAAGATTTTATTTATTTCATGGCAGCCCATGGAGTGGTATGATTGCTTTGTTCTTCCTTTGCCTCACTTGCATCCTCCTATCCGTGGTGAGTCCCTGGAACTTCAACATGAGCATATGCATCCTGTGGGCCTTGGTCAGCCCGTGTGCTTCATGTCACAGGGGTGACAATGTGGGAGGTTTCTAAAAAGAAGGGAAAACCACTTTTAAGGGTGTCATCATCCGAAACATGTCACTCTCCACAAAAAGAAACTGGAAAACAAATAACAATTAGCAAATGAAATTTAACAATCAGGGTGATAACTTACCTTTGCAATTTCATGGATGCAAACTTCCTTCAAACTCTAACCAGATTCCTCAGACTGATATTCACTGTCCTATATGCAGAGGTTTTCTTTCCCATTTTTTGCCATCAAGTGATCAAAGACTGTAACTGGCATATTCTCTATATTTATCTCCTATTAGTTGTTTCTGTCTGGGGGGAAGTGTGGGGAAGGTGACCATGGCTAGCTGAATCATGGGGAATCTAAAAATCTCAGGGTCCATTCACTAAAATTAGACTGTGTCACTGCTGTTGTAATTGCTCAAAGTCCATACTTCTGGAGTTGTAAATGTATCCAGGAATATTTGAACTTAGTAACAAAGCATTGATCATTGGATAAATGTAGGTATTATAATAATATAACCAGAAAAAATATTTAAATATATTACCACTGTAAATACTTTTGCCCACCATTTCCTCAAATAGAATATTTTATATATTTTTAGTTTCTGGTTTTTCATATTGTTTTAGGTAGATAGACTATATATATATATATATATATATATATATATATATATATTTCCAGGCAGATTTCTTTTGTGATAAGTTGCATGGTGCAATAAATCAAACAATGTCTAAATTAAAGTAAAAGTCATTCTACCCCTCCTGATCGCAACCTATATCTCTGCTTGACACTGAACCATAGTTAGTGCATCATGGGCTTCTCCCATGTGTTTATGTTTGCTCATAATATGTACGTGAATACACACATGTACACATACCTATTTTTTGAGATAAACTTATACTCAACATATCTTTCTGGATCTTATGTTTTTTAAAGGGCCGTGGGCATACTTCCAACTCAGCGCATGCTGTGCTACCTCCTTCTTTTTAACAGTTTTATTATAATCAAGAACAGAGACGAAGGATAATATTTCCACCTTTAAAAACAGCATGGCAATAAATATATATTACTATTATTATTTGTTTTCTGGGGCTGAATTTTTATCAAACAAATTCACAAGTCAAAATTTATGACATTTGCTACTTTAAAACATAGTGCCACATTTCATTCCATGATTTTATATTAATTAACAATATGTAAGTGACCCTTTTTTTTAAACCACCTTTACCAGCCTGGGTGTTATCACACCGATCTCATAAGAAAAGTAAATCTCAGTTGTTGCTTTTATTTTTATTTTTCTGGCTGTTGATTAATTAAGTCATTTCCTACCATGTTCACTGGCCACTTGCTGCTCCTACTACTGCTCACTGATCTTGCCAATATTCTTTCCCATTCTTTCTGAACCACACCATGCTTGCCCTTCTTTGTTCACAGCCTTAATGCTCTCTGAAACCTCAAAGTTTCTCCAGCACTTTCTTCACCTCCTGATTATCTCACATCGCAAGCCCACCTGTCCCTCTCAGTCTATCTCTCCATCTACCTCTATATGCTTATCGTCTCATCCCCCAGAGAACAGAAGCCCAGGAAAGCAGGTAGTTTGGCACATTCCTTGCTGTTTCTGCAGCACTGAGAGTGGTGTCAGGTACCTAATAAAGTGGAAACAAAGAGTAGAACAACCAATCAGCCAAGGTTCTGAATTTGAAAGAAAAGGAACTAACCACAACAAATTCAATACAGAACAATTAAAAAAACATGTAAGATTATGAAAGAATACAGAAATGATACTTATTTAGAACCATAAAAGAAATACATGAGAAATTTAGAAAAAAGAATTTTTAATGGAAGAATTATACATAATTTTCTAACAAAAAATAAATGGCCAAAACTGGTCCAAGAATTAGAAAACACTAATGGAGCACTGGGTGTGGTACAAAAACAATGAATACTGTTATGTTGAAAATAAATAAAAAAAAGAAAAAAAAATGGGAAAAAAAAAAAAGAAAACACTAAGGACCAATAACTGAAGAAAAGTGAATGATTCACAAAAAGCTACTTTTTTTTTAAAGTATGAAAAAGCAACCAGACACAAAGGTGAACATACTAATTGTTCTCACCTGAGGAACAAAGACAGGAGAAATTAATCAGTGGTGTCAGAGGCAGGATGTTGGTTACAATTCCATCAGGAAAGCAATGAATAGAGGTGGTAAAAGGGAAGCCCAGATTAGAAGGCAAGGTGTGAATGATTGTTAAAATAAGACTACGAGGTAGCAAATGTTGTGGGAATAAAGATTTTAGTTTCCCTTGTGATGAATTAGTCTTGGGGAGGTTGTCAGAAATTTGGGGGATCTGCACTATTCTATCTCCTGACTAGAACACTAGATACATGGGCACAATAAGTTTTGTAAATCTGTCAAGATGGGTACTTTTGACATTTTCTCTTTTCAGTTTACTTCAATAAAAAGTTATTTTTAAGAAACTATTTGTATATATAGTATTAGAGTGAATTCTAGCCAACTTTAAAAAACAATGTTTATTATTCTAATTAAAATTGCAATGTTGGAATCATGTTTTATTATAATCTTACTTCTGGATCACATGAATATAGAATTTCCAACTAACCTTTGTGTTAAAATGTAGGACCCATGGTGCACCACAATCTAATATTTTACCGAAGCTGCAAAGATTCTAAATAATTTACTGACAAGCTTAATACAGCAAGTTTTTTTTAATTGAACAGTACAACTGATTAGAACTTATTTCAGTAATGTGATGGTGGTACATTGGACTATCTCTGAAAATAATTTATTAAATAAACATATTAAAAACTAAAAAAAAAAATCAGTGGCATATTTCAATTAAAACCCTAAACATGGGGACACCTGGGTGGCTCAGTGGGTTAAGCCTCTGTCTTCGGCTAAGGTCATGATCCCAGGGTTCTGGGGTTGAGCCCTATATCGGGATCTCTGCTCAGCGGGGAGCCTACTTCCCCCTCTCTTTCTGTCTGCCTGCCTGCTTGTGATCTCTCTCTCTCTCTCTCTCTCTCTCTGTGTGTGTCAAATAAATAAATAAATAAAAAGATTCAAATGTCCCTTCCTTTAAAAAAATAAAAACAAAACAAAAAAAAAACCCTAAGCATGCATTACAGGGAGAAATACCAGGTGCCGGACACAAAGCAAGCATCAGGGATGTTAACACTGCTTCAGTGAATTATATGAAGAAAATAAAAATAAGTATCATGAATTTTGGAAATTTCAGTATTATCATTTTTAGATGAAATGACCATATATCCTGAAAAAATAATGCATGCAACTGTATGATTAAAATTAATAGAAGTTTTGAAATGGGCCCAGTAAAAAATAAATACATAACATTTAACAGCTTTTATTTGTATAATCAATACTTATATAAAAATATAAAAGAAAAACGCCTCTTTATTAGACAGAAAAAGAAAGTAAAAGCAAATTTATACATCATGGGAACATATTTTTAACATTAATGGCATAAGACATAGGCTAAGAAAATCACCAAAATTCTACTGAAGAACCTAAAATAAGTCCTTTAAGCGAGGAATATGTTCCTGAAAGAAAAGACTTGCTATTGCAAAGATGTCTTCCATGGTTAATCTGATAATTAAGATATTTCAATCAGAATTCCAATGGTGTGAGTTTTTCTGTATAATTGTTCTGATAATTGCTGTTATAAGTGGAGAAGGGATCTTAATGTTAACAATAATGCAGGGGAAGATTACAGTGATGACGATAAGCTTCAACTGCCTGACCCCTCATTTGCACAGGCTCTTTCCAACCCCAAGGATCCCGGGATCCTCAGAAAATCTGCAAAAATAAAACATTCCAGCCATGCTATGTGATGATGCTTACCCCTTTCCACATTGCCTCATTACCACATTCCACATTCCCCAAGCACTTTGGAGAGGGCAATGAGCATACTGGTAGCCACATTTAGGATGCAGCAGAGGAGGCTGTTTGGAGTCAAAGGTGTCTGCACTTCACACCTGAGCACACATCTTGAGACATGTTCCTGAGTCCATGCACCATTCCTGAACTTCTCTGGGATTGCTAGGAGCAGCTCTACACTTTCGAAACTTTTCAGGAAAATTAAGTGAAAAGGTTAGAGTAATAGCTTCAGCTCTTCTGCTGCTCTTGGAAAACTAGATGTTTACTACATTACTTAATGAACTTCCCTCTCCTGCCTCCCATCCCAATGAGTGAACTCAATTTTGACATCACCAAATCCAAAGCCCCTTCTCATAACTAGAATTTAAGATTTATTGAGTCTTTATTCATATCACTCACATGCAGCTTGCCATCTGTTAGTGAAAAAGGGGCCAGTTTCACTCATGCATTGGTGCCCCCAAATACTTATTGGAGGTCTGAGAACTATACTTTTATGGTACTCCTAGGACTTTTTTTTTTTAGTAACAACTCTATTGAGTTTTGTATACCATAAAATTTACTAATTTGAAGTATACATCTCAGCAGTGTTTGGTATGTTCATAGACTTGCACAACCATCATTGCTACCTAAATTAAAACATTTTTGTCACCCCAAATGAAACTCTGTACCCATTAGGCAGGCATCCCCATTCTCCTGTCAGCCCTAAGTAACCACCAATATATTTTCTGTGTCTCTAGATTTGCCCATTGTAGACATTTCATGTAAGTAGAATCATACAATATATAGTTTTATTTTTACATCATCAGTTGGTACATGCTGGGTTGTTTCCACTTTGGGGCTATTATGACTATTGCTGTTTAGGAACATTAGTTTCCAGGTTTGGATGTAAACATATGTTTTCTTTACTCTTGGGTATATACCAGGAAGTATATGACATTTTGAGGAACTGATAAACTGTTTTCCATATAAGTTGTACAATTTTACATTCCTACCAACAGTGTTCAAAGATTCCAATTTTTCCACATTCTCTCAAATGCTTGCTGTTTTTTTCTTCCTTTTTTTTTTAATTGCACCTACACTGGTGTATGTGAAACAGTATCTCATGTTAGTTTTGATTTTCATTTCCCTAATGACTAACGATGTTGAGCATCTTTTCCTGCGCTTATTGGCCATACACATATCTTTCTTAAAAAATCTATTTAAACCTGTTGCCCATTTTTAATTAGACTACTTGTATTTTTATTGTTGAGAGGTAAAAGTTCTTATATATTCTGGATTCAAGTCTCTCATCAGATGCATGATTTGCAAATATTTTCTCCTATTCTGTGCCAGCATGCTTTTAAATGTTCATAGCAGCAATGTCCATAATAGCCAAACTGCGGAAAGAGCCAAGATGCCCTTCAGTAGACAACTGGATAAAGAAGATGTGGTCCATATATACAATGGAATATTACTCAGCCATCAGAAAGGATGAATACCAAACTTTTATGTCAACATGGATGGGACTGAAGGAGATTATTTTTATTTTTTAAAAAACCATGTAGGATATTAAAATTGCACAATAAAGCTAATAATTTCAAATTTATTTCTGGGTAATTCTTTGTGAGTAACTGAATTTTTGTAAGTAGTGAGTAGGTAAAACCTTGGAAGACTTCAGAAGCCACATATACACATACTCCCAGGCACAGAGCACATGGATGCCTCTCAGACTGCACTAAATAAGGATGATCAGAAGATGTGGTCCCATTCATTTGGTGGGTGGAGTGTCAAACTCATGTGGCCACACTAGCCCCTGAACACCTCAGCTGGGCTCATTTGTCTTCCATCTGGTGAGATTAAGGATTGATGACACTCTTCTAAGAAAAGAAAATTTAAAAAAATATACAAAAGGTACAATTGAGGGTCGGTAGTGACCTAATGCCACAACCAAATGCCCACATCTTTCCCTTCACTTCTTCCCCTCACATGGACATTTTATCATCTCACACCATCATGACAAGGCTGTGAAAGTTCTAATAAAGATGCAAGAAAGAAAAGAAACACTATACAGCAAACTAAGAGGAAGTATATGGACACTGTAGATTTAAAAATATGAATACACAAGCATACATATACAGTATGACTTATCAAGCCTATCTGAAAAAAGAAACTTCTGGAAGCTTTCAATCTCTTAATCATCAAGACTGATTATGATTTCTAGGCAACTGATGAGTTACTTTCAGCATACAACTTGAATAATGTGCACCGTGGTCACTGGAACCACAGATTTCAAGTACACCAGTGATGAGAAAGCTCTTACAATGTTTTTATAAATATATAAACAGACAAAAAGTTTTTTTCACCTTTTTTGAAGCTAAGGAACCTTTAAAAATAACACACACACACACACACACACACACACACCATAAGCCTAAGGGTCTCTGGTTGACTATTAACTTCCCAAAAGACTTAGGACTGCTGTCTCCCAAGGGAAACACAATTTGAAATCCTCTACCTTTTACCAACTGATTCCCTAAAGGGTAAACATCCATCCCATAGAAAATCTTGGCTTGTTGAAGAAGAAGAAGAAGAGGAAGAAGAAGGAGAAGAAAAAGAAGATGAAGAAGAAGGAGAAGAAGAAGAAGAAGAAAAAGGAGGAGGAGGAGGAGGAGGAGGAGGAGAAGTTGTCAACATTTAGAAGCTAGGAGGTTTTAAACAAAATTACATATTTCTACTTTTTTTTGGAAGGCCAAATATTTGGTGACTCTGGCAAATTCAGGGGGTAGGCACTACTCTAGATAGAGCTGTGTGCTACAGGTCTCTGTCACCCTTACCCTCTCGTCCCAGTTCACCCATGGCCTCTCTCATTTATCTTCCCTGCTTCCGAAGGCACTGAACTTGAAAACATTTCTGGATGGAGCTTTTTACTTTTCACACCAATCCCCCCTGTAAAATACAATTTCCATTCCAGAATCAGGACATGTACACATATATCTGTGTACTGAAAATAGCACAAAATAATATTTTTTGGGACAATGTATGATGGCTTCTGATATGTTCTTTTCTATTCTACTGTATTTCATTAAAAAATTCTGGATATAATCCAATATAATGATTTCAAAAACCCAGTGTTTCAAAAAAAGTATACTAGATCACCCCATGATATATATTTTTTAAGATTTGTATTTATTTGTCAGAGAGATAGCAGGGGAGAGAGAGAGAACAAGAGAGTGTGCACACAAGTGGGGGGCAGCAGGCAGAGAGAGAAACAGGCTTCCTGTTGAACAAGGATTCTGATGCTGGACTCAATCCCAGGGCCCTGGGATCATGACCCGAGCAAAAGGTGGACGTTTAATCAACTGAGCCATTCTGGCATCCCTACCCTATCATATTTAAAGAGATAAAGCCCCAAGAGATTGAGTGGCTTGTCTATTATCTAGGAAGTAGGTAAACAATGTGTTTAGACGAAAAAATAACCTACAAACTTCAATTCAAGGGACCTTATTTAATAAAAAACAGCCACTGAATGTTGGACCACATTGAGTTGAGAAATTTCTGAATGAAAAATTTTGAGGAAGAATCTGGAATGATTTTTAACAGTGGACATAGTTTTGTGACCTGGCAGCAGATACTACGATACCTAGTAGATTCTACAATATCCAGGGGACTACAAAATATTCTGTAGTCTCTACAGTACCTGGTAGACCCATAATGTCCAGTAGTCCCTAGACTATCTGATAGACTTTACAATATCTCTTAATCTCTGTGCCCTCCTACTCTGACAGTAATAAATTTGCCATTGATGCCTGAAGCATTCCCCTCCACCTCTGGAGTACTTTTGTGATATTTGCATTGAGAAAATAACATTTCTCCTAGCATCAGGAAAATTATTATTATAGTTGGCTACATTAACAACCATAGACAAGAAGAAATTGATCACAATTGTCAAAGTGGAATTTATTTTTTCTTGCTTAGAAACAAAAATAAATTTAAAAACAGCTTCTTATTACATCTTTTAAATCAATGGTGTTCTCTTTCACCTCTGAACATTTCTCAAAGTAGGTCAAATGCAACAGATAAGAAAGCTACCACTTAACTCTCATCATTCAAAACAAATACCACTTTTCTCTAGACAAAAAGCTGTGCAGAGTGTAATTTTTCTCTAAGGCTGTTGACCCATTGTGTCCTAAGCTGAAAGCACAAGAAAAGCCCCCCAGAGGGGCATGCAAAACAGCATCCTCCAACGTCGAACATATTGACAGTTGGCATAGCTACTTACCTTCCCTCCTTTAGTCACCTGGAGTGGAAACCCATAATGGAAAGCCTTCTGAACAGCTCAACACAAAGAGGGAATAACTTTTCAAATGCAGTATTTTGAATGAAGGATGTAATTTTATTTTATATTTGGCACCACAATAAAAAGTACAATTGACATTAATTCAGTAATTACCATGGCCTGGACCACTGCTGAGTACTTCATATGATCTCTTAGTCAGTTTGGGCTGCTATTATAAAATTCTGTAAAATGGGTAGCTTAAACAATAAACATGCATTTCTTACAGTTCCAGAGACATGAAGTCCAAGATCAAAGTGTCAAATTCAGTGTCTTCTGATGGCCCACTTCCTGATCTACAGATCTCACTGCCATGTCTTTATGTGGCAAAAGAGTGATCATCTTCCTTGTGCCTCTTCTAAAGACACCAATCCCAAGAGCTCCACCTTCATAAGCTAGTTACCTTCCAAAGGTCCCACATCCATACTCCAACACATTGGGGATTAGAGATTCAGCATATAATTTGGTGGGGTGTTAGAGACACAAACATTCACTCTATAACATGTAATTATGTGCAGTCCTTGGTGCCTTGACACTATTAAGGGCTAGGACTCCTATCTACCTTCTTCACATTTCACAAATTAGGAGCCTAAGACTTGGAAAGTATCTCACTTAATGGGATCAAAGCCTTATAGCATATAAAAGGCAGAGTTTGATTCCAGGCTGTAGAGCTGCTGGTATTGCTGTTTTTGACATGCCCATATATTTTCCTTTTGATAAACCTTTTAGGCTCCCAATGGCTATTTTATTGGCTAAATATAAGGTTTAGTTTACAAATTGTATGAACATTTCCCGGTCCTTTTTTTTTTTTTTTTTAAATAAGGGAAAGAGTGCCATGAAACCCCAAGTTATAGTTACCCAACATCAACATTTTGCTCTTTCAGCTTAGAATGCCTCCTCTCATTTGTTAAAGAATGCCTTAGGTGCCTCTAACAGATATGCGCAAGTGTCATTATCACACAAAGTTAATAGTGATTCCTTAATATCATAGAACACTCAATCTAAGGCCAGTTTTTGCAGATTTTTTTTACAGTCATTTGCAAATCAGTATCAATCAAGGTCTACACAGTACATTTGGTTGATATTTCTCTCAAGTCTCTTTTAATGAGTTCCCTCTATTTATTTAGACATGGACTAGGCCATCTTGCCTGTCAAGTTTCACACATCCTAGGTTTGGCTGATTGTATTTTCATGGTGTCATGTATTCCCCACATTTCTTACAAACCGGTAGTTAGTTCTAAAGCCTTAATATTAGAACACTTCATAGGCAGTCCTGTATAATTTTGATTACAGTATGGAAGAAGGAACATAATGTCGGCTTGTCCTTCTTTAGTGATGTTAAGACAGACTCCCAGAGCCCTCAGATGCTGCAGAGGGGCATAATTTAATCACACCACTTTTTCCTGCATTCATTAGCTGTGGTTCATCTGTAAAAAATAACTTTTTGTAATCAGCATTTATTTAGCATAAATTCAGTCCTTAAAGGGTACCCATAAAAATGCATATTGCCCTTTATTTATCAATTTTCAGTACAATTTGTTGGCTCCCAGCAACTTCTAGTTCTTTCTCTTTTTTGGAATGAGGCTTGGTCTCTTTATCAACTTATGGTCCATTTTTATTAACTTTTTATTCACAGATTTTACTATCAGATTTTTGGTCTTACTTTTTCTTATTTTTACATGTAAGTCTTTATCAGTATAATTAGTATTTTGATTCTGTTATATTAACCATATTTTTCTCAAATTATCATTTGTTGTTTTTACTTTCCTTTAAGAATACTTCTTGCTATTGATTGTTAAATCATATTTTATATTGCCAATCTTATAAGTATTTTTTTAATTGTTTTTGGATTTTGAGTCATTGTTAGGAACTTTTTTAACATCCAAAGTTGTGAAGGAATTCATTCCTATTTCTATTATAGTACTTACATTTTTTCTGTTTGTTTTGTTTTTGTTTTTGTTTTTCCACAGTTAGATCTCTGATCCTTTTTGATTTATCCTAGTGTATGGTATAAGAATGCACCCAATTTATATTTTTCTCAAATGGATTCCACAGATCATAAACCCCCTCTTCCTCACTAATCTAAGTTGCTGCCTTCATCATATACTAATTCCAACAGAATCTCACCTGTCTTGTTCCCTTGGGCTGTTATGTACCAATTCCAAAATTGTATTTAGTGTAGTCTTTATCATATTAAATAGTCTTTAAAAAAGAAAAATTAGTTCCCCTCATTGCATTTCTCCTGATAATTCACACTTATTATTCTTTCAAGTAAAACTGACAAATAATCAACTTGTGTGGAAACAGGAAAAAAAAAAAGAAGCAAATGATCTTAATTGAGATCACATCAAAAGTATATATTTAACTTGAGTAAATTCAACACCCTTATATTGTTGAGTCTCCCTATGCAAGAACAGGGCATGTTTCACTTATTTGGTTTACTTTTGTCTCATAATAACTTATGGACTGCCTCTTACAGAATTTCACATTTTTGTTGTTATAACTGGCTATTTTATGATAGCTAAAAAAAATCATTTGTGTTAGTTCATCTATTATTCTGTGTCTTGGTGCAAAACAATATTTTCTTTCTATTTTGTGTGACTTTTTTATTTCATTTCTTTATTTTGCTAGAAATATTTTGTTTAATGTATCCAATACAATGACAAATAATAGTGAAGATAATGGACATTGTTTTAAAGGAAAAAGAAAGTTTCTAGTATTCTAGTATTTCCTTTTAATAAGTTATTGGTTTCCAGTAATATATGCAGACTATGTATATACATATATGTATGTACAGTTATACATATTTATGATATATCATTTAAGTCCTCCTTTATGGAGTGTTTTTTATTAAATACATGCTACATTTTATCAAATATCTTTGCCTTCTATGATGATGAACATCAGATGGATTGCATTCATGAATTTGCACTCTTTCCATCCTACTAATCTCATTAGATCATATGTATTTAAAATAATATGCTGATTGAGACTGTTTACTAGTAATTTATTTGAAGTTTTATATCAGTATTTGTTAAGTGAGATCTGCTTTTCTTGTGCATCCATTATCAGGCTGTATATCATTGTTATACTTACTATACAAAAATAACTAGGATGTTTTCCTTCATTTTCTACTCTCTAGGTGGGCTTAAATAGCACCAATGATATCTGATTATTAAAGGTATGGTGGGACTTCCTGTGTTTCTACTCGGCCCGATGCTTTCTCACACAGTCACTCTTTCTACAACCTTCCATTTGTCCTTCTATGGGAACCAAATTGTTTTGAAAGAAAATGTGAAACCATGAAAAAGGAGAAAAATACACATGGTTTTGAAAATTACAACTTGCAAGTGAATATTTTATGAGTAAAATGCTATCTAATTGTGAAATATTGTTGTCAAATCTGTGTTAGAAGGAACTATAAACTTCATGACAAACGACCAGCTACTGAAGTAATGAATGTCTGGTACATGAGTCATTGATTACTTTTATATGTTAATTATTCAATATAATAAGCTGATTGGTCAGATTGTTTAATCCAAGCCTAATTTTATGCATTTCACTGTGAAGTGAGGAAAAAGAATTTTCATGTTTTCACAATTAGCAGATCAAACAGGTCAAGTGAGAAAGATTGATCAGATTTGGTTTCCCAAGGAATATATGGTTATGGCAAGGATTTTGATTTCTGTAAGATACTGTAGTAAATATTATACCTGAACTGACAATTTAAGTATTAGGCTAGATCTCATGTGTATGTGAAAGAACTTATGGCTAAAATAAAAATCTTTGTTTTAATGAAACAACAAAGCAACAGTTAGTAGAAAAAGCCAGTAAAGATTAAATCTTTGTCTTAGTTTTTTCTTAATATTGTTTTCTAGCTTCAAAAATTAGAAAATGCTTTATTTGGGGCACCTCGGTGGTTCAGCGGGTTAAGTGTCTGATTCTTGAATTTAGCTCAGGTCATAATCTCAGGGTCATGAGATCCAGCCCCACCTCAGGCCCTGTGCTCAATGCTAAGTCTGCTTGAGATTTTCTCTCTCCCTCTGCCCCTCCCTTCTGCACTTTCTCTCTCTCTCTCTCTCAAGTAAAAATAAATAAATCTTAAAGAAAAGAAAAAGAAAGAAAGAAAGGAAGGAAGGAAGGAAGGAAGGAAGGAAATACTTTGTTTTATAGGATACACACAGAGGGCCTGAAGAGAGTCTTTTTCCATCATGGCAGCCAGGGACTGAACCTGGAGAGCAAGCATATCTGCTACTGCCATGACTCTTAATACAAACCTTGGTAAAATCACTATAACATGAAGTGAGCTGGGCAGTTTGATGGACAAGATTAGGAATTAACTTTGTTGATATGAAAACTTTATTTTCATAATCACAGGGCATGTTTGTCTTTAAAATATTGTCATCAAGTAGTGTTAATATCATATGTACACACAAATCACACACACATGCATGTACACATACAGAAAACTGACATTCAAGTAGAAGGAACCTATTCAAAATAAGTCAAGAATAACTAATAAAATTAATAATAAAACTATAAAATAACTATAATTAAATTTTAGAAATACTTACCTGAATATATTTTAAGGAAGCATTACTTAAACATCAATATAAAGATAAAAACAGAAATGATTGATAAATTTACTTATACAAAAGTGTTGAAGTTCATTATACCAGATATACAAGAAAAATACCAAGAGAGAGAAAACACATGGGAATGAGACACCTTCTCTAAATGATTCAAAATTACCCCCGAAAAATGTTTCTATGCCCTGCCCAGAACTTTGGAAGGGTTCCTGCAAGTAAGGGCCCCTTGACCTTAGAACACTGCTTGGCACATAATTGCAGTTATACGTGACAACAATATGATAGTGGTGGTGGTGGTGGTGGTAATATTGGGGAAGTTTATGATTACTGTGATGATGATGATGATGATGACCATAACTGCAATGATATGGAGGATGATTATGTGTAGGAAGAGGAAACATAGAAGAGAATTTAGTAGCTAAGTAAGATACTGAAAATTTCCTCCCACTTTACCTTCTCTCTGAAATACGAACTACCAGTGTTATTTCAAGTCATTGCATGTATCTTTGGAAAACTATGATGAATTTAAGTATAAATATATTTTATTGAAGGTATTACATATACATTTATCAACACATTAGTATTGATTTATTTGTGGCAGGGAGGATACAATGCAAAGCCTTCTGAATTAGAAATAAAAATAGAAGTTTTGTAAAAGGAGAAGTCAGGTAGAATGGAGTTGAAAGAAGGCTCTGGGTTTGTTCTGTAGCTTCATTAAGGATGAGCTGTGTGGCACTGGATAAGTTATTTAACATTACAGTGCTCCGATCAGTCTACAACAGGATTAAGATTAAATGGAAAATGTAGTTAAAAGTCCTATTGAGCCTGGTGGCATGCAATAAATAGAAGCCTATGTTTGTTGCTCTTATTATTGTTATTAGAATTATGGTATAGGGAGATCAACTTTGGAGTGGTGGAGTAAGGATCTCAGTGACCACTTTTCCACAAAACCAGTGAAAATACTGGCAAAGCAACTAAAATCAACCATTTTAGAATACCATAAATTAACCAAAGTCATATAAAAAACTGAAAATTTTCTATCAAAGAGAAATGTCTGAATCTCAGAAAGGCAACAGAGCCTGTACATGTCAGCTTAGGATTATCCCCTTTCTCTCTGCCTCTACCTCAGTAGCATGGTAGTTCTGAAAGATTTGCAGGCTCACAATGAATGGAGAGGTAAGAGCTTTATACCAAGAGCACCATCAACATTACGTCAAAACAAGCAGTATTTGAAAAATTTCATTCCCAAAGTGTTACTGGTCATTTGATTCAACTCAGAGCTCAACACAGCTAAAAAAAAAATAAATTTAAGAAACAGTATCACCAGGACATCATTAGAAAAAAATGGAAATCTTCTGACAATGTTACATCTGCCTGTTTGTGATATCAATTTTCTTTCAATTAAAGAAAAGACCAGCCTCACCATCCCCCCCGCAAAAAAAAAAAAAATTAAAGCAAGACCTAGATACAGAGAAATTTGAAAAGCTCCAGCAAATTCTTTGGGATCTATAAGAATTTTGCGCACATGTGAAGTGCTGTATGCATGCCCAGGAAAGACCTAGGAAAGGAGAAAGCCCTGGTCACTCACCTCTTGCTTGGATGAATAGTGCAAACAGAAAATTAAAGTTAAGCCTGTCTTGTAAATTGTTTAAAGTTTAAAGTCATGCCTTGACACACGGATCTCCTTGGCAGAGGTAGAAAAAATACAGGCATGGCATTTAAGGAAACATTCTGACTGATCATTGGCTGACCACTAAATTATAATGAACCAAAGGTGACCCCTAGGAGACCAGGCTTGAAAACAAGAACATAAAATCAACAACAACAAAATATAGCAGGAAACTCAGTGTCTACACACTGTGGAGAATACAGATTTACAAATTAGCCTGGAAGAGTCACTAAGGAAATAAGCAACAAGAAGAAAACAAAAACAAGAACAGAAATCCAAGAACAACCACCACCTCTGGAGTCGAGAGAGGGTTCTGATACTGGAGTTGTTACAATGCATTATCTAAAACGTCTGGTTTCCAATGAAAAATTACAAAACCTACCAAAAAAAGGCAAAGCATATCACATAAACAGGAATAAAAATTGTCAATAGAAATAATCCTTGAATACTCCCAGATGTTGGATGTACTAGACAGAATTTAAGTCTGCTATTTTACATACATTAAAAGAACTAAAATAAACCAGTGTCCAAAGAATTAAAGGCAAGGAAAGTCTGACAACTAGGTGTCATTACATAGAGAATATCTGTAGAAATTATTAAAAAGAAACTAGTTGCAATTCTGGAGTTAAAAAGTACAATGACTGAAATAAAAAAGTCACTAGGCAGCTACAAACAACAGATTTGAGGAAATAGAAGAAAGTATCAGCAGACTTGAAGATAGGCCAGTAAAGATTATCCAGTAAGAGAAACAAAATGAAGCCTGAATGAGAAAAATGTGTAGAAATTCATACACCTGTGACATATCAGGAAAATTACCAATATACAGTGAATGGAAGTCCCAGAGAAGAGCAGAGAAATAAGTCCAAAATTATTGGAAAAAAATAATGACCAGAAGAAGCTCAAGAAACTCCAATGAACTCAGAGACCCATACCTATCCACAGCAGAGTCAACTTGATGATTTCTCATCAGAAACCATGGAGGTTAGAAGACAGATAAGAGCTTCAAAATGTTGAAGGAAACAGATTGGCAACCAATAATTCCATAACTAGCAAAACTTTTTAAAAATGCAGGAAAATCAAAAGATAATCCTAGAATGGCAGAAAATGTTTGTAAAACATATGCCTGATAAGGGACTTGTCCCAAAAATATACAAATAATTTTTAAGACTCAACAATATGTCTTCTTTGGAGAAATGTATGTTCATGTCTTCTGCCAATTTTTTTTACATGATTATTTGTTTTGTGTGTGTTGAGTTTGAGGAGTTCTTTATAGATCTTGGATATCAGCCCTTTGTACTGTCATTTGTGAATATCTTCTATTCCTTGGGTTGCCTCTTTGTTTTGTTGACTGTTTCCTTTGCTGTGCAGAAGCTTTTGATCTTGATGAAGTCCCAAAAGTTCATTTTTGCTTTGGTTTCCTTTGCCTTTGGAGACATATCTTGAATGAAGTTGCTGTGGCCAATGTTGAAGAGGGTAGTGCCTATGTTCTTCTCTAGGATTCTGATGAATGAATGAATTCCTGCCTCATGTTGAGGTCTTTTATCCATTTCAAGTTTATCTTTGTGTATAATGTAAGAGAATGGTCGAGGTTCATTCTTCTACACGTAGCTGTCCAATTTTCCCAGCACCATTTATTGAAGAGACTGTCTTTTTTCCACTGTATATTTCTTCTGCTTTGTCAAAGATTATTTGACCATAAAGTTGAAGGTCCATATCTGGGCTCTACTCTGTTCCACTGGTCTATGTGTCTGTTTTTGTGCCATGCTCTCTTGGTGATCACAGCTTTGTAATAAAGTTTGAAATCAGGCAACGTGATGCCCCCAGTTTTGTTTTTCTTTACTATGGAGTATTATGCCTCCATCAGAAAGGATGAATATCCAACTTTTGTATCAACATGGATGTGACTGGAGGAGATTATGCTGAGTGAAATAAGTCAAGCCGAGAGAGAGTCAATTATATGGTTTTGCTTATCTGTAGAGCATAAGAAATAACACGGAAGACATGGGGAGATGGAGAGGAAAAGTGAGTTGGGGGAAATTGGAGGGGGAGATGAACCATGAGAGACTGTGGACTCTGAGAAACAAACTGAAGGCTTTGGAGGGGAGGGGTGTGGGAGGTTGGGTGAGCCTGGTGGTGGGTATTATAGAGGGCATGTATTGCATAGAGCACTGGGTGTGCTGCATAAACAATGAATTCTGGAATACTGAAAAGAAATTTAAAAAATAAACAAATTTTTTAAATTTCATTGGAAAATAAAAAAAAAAAAACACCTCAACAGTGTAAAACAAATAACCCAATTAAAAAATGAATAAAAAATCTGGATACCTCACCAAAGAAGACATATATGTGACCAATAAACCCATGAAAAATTGATCGATATCATCAGTCATTAAGGAAATGTAAATTAAATAGCAAGGTACCATTTCACACCCACTATGGCTATTATAATTAGAAAGACAGTTATTAGCAAATGTTGGAAAGAATATAGAGAAATTGGAACCCTCATGCATGGCTGGTAGGATTTTAAGGTATAGCCTTGAAAAACAGTCTGGCAGTTCCTCAAAAATGTTAAGTATAGAGTTACCTTATGCCTCAACAATTTCACTCCTATTTACATACCCAAGGAAATTGAAAACTACGTCAGCACAAAATCTCATACAGAAGTGTTTTTAACTCTTGAGCAATTAGGTGGGTACACAAACACTGCTATTTGCTTAGATAGAAAAATGGAGGAGAAACAAGTGTGGATTAAGGGAAAGGAAATCTGTTCTGGAACAAGACGTAAATCTTTTTAAAGGTTTTCTTAAGGATCTGGGAACTATTTCTTTAACATATAACCAAGAAAGATAATATCCCAATCTCCTAGTTTCTGTGGGAAGGTAATAGCTTAATTCAGTGGAAACCTTGCTCCAAGTTGCAAAACTACCTTTCATTCTAAAGATATGTGAAGTCCTTATTTGCTTAAAAAACAAATCACTAACATTCATAACAGCATTATTCATAGAAGCATAGAAGTGGACTCACTGCCTATCAACTGACAAATGGATAAGCAAAATTTGGTATATTCATTTAGTGGGATATTACTGGGTAATAAGTAAGGATGAAATCCTAACAAGGGCTGCAATATGAGTGACCTTAAACACATTATGCTAAGTGAAGGACATCAGTTCAAAAGATAATATATGATTCATTTTATATGAAATGTCCATAATAGGCAAATATATAGACAGAAAATATATTAGTGGGTGCCAAGAACTGGATGAAACAGGTGATGTGTACAATTCAGGCAAGGAAGGGGAATGGGGATTGACTACTAGTGGGTCTGGGGTTTCATTTTGGGTGATAAAAATATTCTAAAATTACATTGTTATAAAAGTTACACCACTCTGAGAATATACTAAAAACCACTGAACTGTGCATGTTTTATGTATTTCAATCACACCTCAATAAAGCTGTTTAATAAAACAAATTAAAAGAAAGAATTACAGCACAAAGTACTTTTTCTGATTATGATAATATAATAGGAAGATAAAGCAAGCAGTACAGTGGCTTATGACCAAGTAAAAGGTCTGGCTACTTCATAGAAATGTCTGGGTCTGAGTCTTCGTGCCTTGAAACCAACATTGTGAAGTTAAAAGAGAGTAAGTATCCCAGCTATGGTGACAATAATTTCACAGAACAATACACAATCAGAAAGCAGGGGGTATGCTAGGGTTTAATTTTAGTCTTTGAATGAGGGAGCCATGCTAGCACTGATGGGAAGAAAGGGAAAATACCAGGAAGGAATATCATCTTTACGAGATTTGCAAATTTATCTTCACAATGTCTAATTAGAAATCTCCAACCACTTATTAATATGTTTATATCAGTATGTGTTTATCAATGTGGTGCTTTTCATATTCAGGATGGTACTGCATATATTTCTGCCTACTACAGTCATGCCATCAGTGTCTATATGAATCAGTGAAGGGCTAATGATATCAATGCTATTATGTGTTGAAAGACGACATGGGATCTAGGCCTGCTCTTAAGAGAGGCATGCTCCAGGGAGCAGAACTTGCCATAGAGCCTGGAGGCAATTACTCTAGAAAACAAGTATTGCCCAAGTGATATTAAGAAGTAGAGATCCAGGAGTTGAGAAGTAGTTATTGGCACAATCTCTGGCTTGGGTCAGGGAGCCCAAAGGGCCCTAATAATAACATCTGTCCATGATACTTGGCTCTGGGCAGGTTGTCACCCTAGGCTTAAGGCAGCAGAAATATACCAGCATCTTGCTTCCTGGAGTATTGAATGAATAAGATAAGCATTGGTCTGTAATAAAAGTTAAAGTTCACTGATCAGAACTGGAGACTGATGTCAGAGCAGAACTGAGAGTCAGTCGACCTCTGGAATCCTGGAGTGATTGCTTTATTGAACCTGTCTTTCTTAAGATTTGAATGGTCTAAGTTCTGGGGAAGGGTGAAGGTGTTATGAGCCTAGGCCAGGTAGTTAGATCTCAGAGTCTGGAAACTAGTAACACTTTGACCAGGATCTCCACATTTTGAAAATGACCACAGCCTGTGGTGACTAAAAGTGGCTCTCCAAGGTTAAAGAAATAAAGACAGTAACCCTCTTATATGGTATGTCCACATAAATGATGATCAGGCTTGTGGCTGGGAACATCTTGCTGATGAAGATCTGTAGCAGGAATTCTCTGGGTTGAGTGGCCTTTAACCATTAATTTTTGAGTTTAAATGTCTTTGAGGAAATTTTTGAGAACAAATATGGCCTAAAATTTAAACTTCTGTTAAATGATCAGAATTATAATTTTGACTTTTATTCTTATAAAACTATGTCTTCAAGTGTTAATATTTATTCTGTATTTTCAGATGGCTACCCCAAAGAAGAAATGATTTACAGATGGAGAAAAAATTCAGTTGAGGCAGCTGATCAGAAATCCTGGAGGCTTTATCAGTTTGACTTCATGGGCCTCAGAAACACAACAGAAATTGTAACAACATCTGCAGGTAGGAATTAATTTAAGGAAACATAACTCTCAAAAAAAAAATCTGATTTTTTCCCCTGGTGCCTGAGGCATAATCATGCCTTTAATGTAGAATTTCATCATGTTTATGTTTTAACTAGTTATATTAGGGCAATCATATACCTCAGTAATATTTGAGACAAAACAACTGATTCAATAGTGAAAAGTATTTTTAATGTTTTATTGGGATGGAAAAAGGATCATGAGAATTGTCTTATTTTTTAATCAAGATGGCATTTACATCATGTTTATAAATTTAACTAGGATTCCCACTATCAACCATATTTATATAAACTGATTTTACTAATAATGAAAGTTCAACTTTTCATATGCATAATATGAATAAAATATTATTGAGAATCTACACATAAAAGAAGCTGCTGTGAAATGTCCTTTGAATTTTAATTTCTAGCCTCTTCCTTTCCTTTACTCTAACCTTTATTTTGAGCTTTGTATTTCTTTTCCAATATACTGAACACAATAATTATCCACCAGTTTGATTTTATTAAGTGACCATTAAGTGCTTAGTATAAGGCACATAGTTAGGTAGAAAGAGATGTGTCCTCTATTAGCATATTTGAATATTTTAGGGATTTTTGTTTGTTTTATAGGGTTTTTTTCTTGCTTTGTTTTATGAGGGTTTTTTTGCTTAGTTTTGACTACTTATTTATTCCTATGACCCACTATTTTGCAACTAATTTCTTTTGCCAGTGTGTGGGGCACAGATGAGGTTAGAACCAACCTTTCTACTGGTCTTATTATTAATATGAATAGCTTTTAAAACTTCGTAATAATTTGTTTCATCAATGACTAAGATTAAGATGTAAACTTTGATAACCACTGGTTAATATCTTTAAAGGATAGTCTGAATTCTGGATAGAGTTGAAAATATAGAATATTTACACATTAAGAAAAGTCTGAAAAGCGATCTGATTAACAGAGAAAAAAACTTCCCTATAGGTGCCATGGTGATAAAGGTGAGAAATGCCATCTGTGTTTAAATATTAAACAATGATAAAGTTAAAAAAATAATCATAATTTATTTAAATAATCTGAGGAGATAGCAAAAAGGGAAGTGTTTTGGAGAGACTTTTTCCCAATTATGAGTCACCTACATTAAGAATGTAATTCTGGGGGCACCTGGGTGGCTCAGTGGGTTGAAGCCTCTGCCTTCAGCTCAGGTCATGACCTCTGGACCCTGGAATCAAGCCCCACATCAGGCTCTTTGCTCGGCAGAGAGCCTGCTTCCCTCTCTCTCTCTGCCTGCCTCTCTGCCTACTTGTGATCTCTCTCTGTCAAATAAATAAATAAAATCTTTAAAAAAATGTAATTCTGCTTCTTGAATGGTAGAAATGCACTAGTAGACCTTTCAGTATAAGGCATCCCAATGAAGGTAACTAAATGAGGGGATTGTTCTAGCATTTAAAAGCTAAAAAAAAAAAAAAAAAAAAAAAAAAAAAAAAAATTGCCAAATGTCGATTCTGTTTTTCCTTTCTTGGTGTTCTCTGAAAGATGATGTTAAAGGATAGGAAATTTCAAAGGAAAGTAAAGCACATCTGCTGTAGGGTTTTGAAATTGACTGTAAGAGAATACCAGCACAGGGAAGCAGCAAATAGAGGGAGCTGTGGAGTCAAGGTAATAGTCTGAGTGACTGTATGCTAGGTGATACTTTTACCAGATAGAAAACCCATTCCAAACTCAGGTTCAACTACCCTATGCTTGAAAAATCAATATTCAAGGGGCGCCTGGGTGGCTCAGTGGGGTAAGCCTCTGCTTTTGGCTCAGGTCATGACCTCAGGGTCCTGGGATTGAGCCCTGCATCGGGCTCTTTGCTCAGCAGGGAGCTTGCTTCCCCCTCTCTCTCCGCTTGCCGCTCTGCCTACTTGTGATCTCTCTCTCTGTGTCAAATAAGTAAATAAAATCTTAAAAAAAAAAGAAAGAAAGAAAAATCAATACTCAAGAGATGTGTGATGGCAGGAGGAGAAAGTTTGCTTTATTCAGGAAGCTGAAACCTGAGACGATGGTAGGCTAATATCTCAAAGATCATCTTCCCTGTCCAGCTGAAGCTGGAAGGTATTAAAGGCAAAGGCATAGGAAAAAGAGAGGGGGAATACATCCAGGAGCTAGCCCTCTGTGGACATGATCCAGCAAAGACTTGCTGACATCAGTAGCAGCTGTTTTCAAATGCAGTCAGACCTTATCTTCTGGGAAAGTTTGGTCATTCACTCCTTGAGGCCAGTGGTCTGCAATTCTCAAGGAAAGTAACTTAGTTGTGCTAGAGATTAAGGGACTTAGTTCCGCAAACAAGGAGTACATAAGCTTGAAGCAAGGTTACCCTTCAGATGGGTTGGAGTGCTATTATGTTACTGTTGGTTTAAAAAATATATGGAAGACATTCACTGGCAGCAAGGAGTTTTTGGTCTCACTGGAAAAACATGATAGATATGAGAGACTTATGAACAAACTAGGAATTTATACACCAGCATAACAAATAGACCTTATATTAAGTTAAAGTGTACTCAAGATGGAAGCAATGTTTAGGACAGTCCTTAATGAATAAGAAATGAATGTTTCCCAGGATTTTTTTTTTTTTTTTTTTTTTGTCATTCCTTTTTCCGTGAACTCAATGAATGTGTTAGCATTGATGAATGTTCTCCATCTACTCCTCTTCTCTGGCTTCCCTTATTTTTATATAAATCTCCACATTATATTGAATCTTGTTAATCACTCCATCTCTTTTAGAAAATAAGCAAAAAAATATGTTCTAAAGAAATTAATCTATATTAAAAAAATTAAACTCCCTTGCCTCTAATAATTAATCAGATGATACTGTTTGAAGATGAGAGTGAGATATAAATGATGGATTTCTAAATTTCTTATGAGCCCAAGGTGGTCACCTCCCATATCTGTCTTTAGCAGCCCAGTATGCTCTCTATCTTATTTGCCCAGTGGAAGATCCTGGAGAAATCATTACAATCCCTCTTTTGCACACTCCCTCAGTCCCCTTTCCCCTTTTTTCTTATGTACACCCAACCGTAGTGAAATCCAGTCCTCTACCTATTCCACACCACAACCATACAGCATTATGGGGGAAAAATACTAATAAATAAAAGACACTATTTTCATCACTGCTCTCTTTTGAAGGTGTTATCCATGAATTTCAAGAGAGTTTTGAGGTTATCATATCAGAGTATGTGATGGTCCAGTGTTTCTCAATCTTTTATTCATTATCACCTCTCCTAAGGAGTCTTTTTAGGTATTTTTAACCACCTCCCTTATAAGTTTGATACTACAGATATGCTTGTATATATTTTCATGTATTATGGCCTTTTGGAAGGCTACACATAGCAATATCAAAGATTTATCACCTCTCTACCTCCAAAAAACAATTTTCACTCCCATAGAAATAAATATCACCTTCATTAAAATCCAAACCTTAGTCTGTTTATTCTTTCAGTTTCCTAGATGGGGTTCCTATTTTGTTCTTGGTCCCAACCTCTGACAGCAACACCTTCTTTTACTTTCCACTAGTGATCTTGCTCCTCACTATTCCTGGAATCTTGAGGAAATCAGAGAATGTCCCAACGACTTTGCCCACCTATTGTAACTTTTCCCTCATAGTGTTGCAGATGAGCTCCCATTGCTTATCCATATGTACACCAGATCCTGTTCTTTTCCCCTACACTAGAGATTGCTCCAGCAAAACTCCCTCTCACTCACAGCATTTTCTTTTTTTTTTTTCTCTCTACTGGATCTTTACTATCAACTACTTAAAAATAAGCTTTTATTTCACTAACATATTTTTTTTAATTGTTTTAGTTAGGTCTCCAGCATGCAACAAGTGACATACACAAACTAGGTAATTAGAAGTTAATGAAGGGAAGAAACTATGCACAATCTTGCCGCAGGGCTTATAACTTATTGCAATAATGGATTGTGGTAGGCAGAATAATGGCTCACAAAGATTTCCATTTTCTAATTCTCAGAACCTGTGAGTACATCATGTTACATGATAAGGGAGAATTAAGGTAGCAGATGGAATTAAGGTTGGTAGTCAGCTGACTTTCAGATGGAGAGGTTATTCTGGATTATTGAGATGGGTTCAATGTGGAAGAGAGAGTCAGAAGGAAATGTGACTGTGGAAGAAACTCACAGAGAGGTACAGCTATGCTGGATTTGAAGATGGAGGAAGGGATCATCAGCCAAGGCAAGTGGGAAGTTGTAGAATCTGGAAAGAGCAAGGAAATTAATTCTAGAACATCTAGAAGGAAATATTGCCCTATTTATGTCTTAATTTTAACCGAACAAGATATGTGTCAGACTTCTAACCTGAAGAACTGCAACATAACAAATTTTTGTTGTTTCAAGCCACTAAGTTTGTGATCCTTTGTTACAATAACAATAGGAAACTAATATAGACATATTGTAATAATCTCAAGCTAGTGGTATTGGGAAGCTTTTACCACTTTACTGAAAAGGAAAGAAGAGGGTATGGTTACTGGAATCTGGAGAAATAGTAGAAGTGAGGGGACTGCATGACAACTGGTGTCACTTTCAGCAGAGAATCCAGCCAACCTGCAGCACAGAGGCAGGACAGAAACCTAAGGATACATGGCTTAACCTCCTTTACCTCACATTATCTGTTCCTTCTCCCCAGTAGCCAGAAGCTGAGGCTCAGGGAACTTATATGGTACACCCTAGGCAGAAGCTTCCTGGGATAAAGCAGGTGGAAAAGAGTAGAAAGTAAGTATGGAGGGGCAACAGAAGGTGCCCAGCATACTGTTATTCTAATCCTTCATCCTCCACAAGATTATGCCTTATTTGCCTCTGCAGCAAACTCTTCTAAAGAGTCATCCTGTCTCACTGACCCAGTACCTCCATGCCAACCTCTTGAGCCCTCTCTAGCCAAGCTTTCCTTTTCACTTCTCCACCATCACTGTTCATAAGAAGGTCACCAGGGACCTCTACAATGATAAACCTTCTTCTTTAACCATGACCCATCTTTCCTTGGCTCCCAGGATACTCCTCTCTTGGTTCTCCTCCTCCTCATGTCTCTTCTGCATTTTTTTAAAGATTTTATTTATTTATTTATTTATTTATTTGACAGACAAAGATCACAAGTAGGCAGAGAGGCAGGCAGAGAGAGAGGGGGAAGCAGACTCCCTCCTAGACAGAAAGCCCGATGCGGGGCTTGATCCCAGGATCCTGGGATCATGACCTGAGCCAAAGGCAGAGGCTTCAACCCACTGAGCTACCCAGGTGCCCCCTCTTCTGCATTTTTGTGTTGGACCTCCATCTTCTCCACCTTCTATTCATTTGGGAGTGCCCCAGGGCTCTGTTTTCTATGTATACTCACTTCTCTGTGAGTCTCATACAGGCTTCTGTGGTGTTAACTCCAAAATTACATCTTTAACTCCTAGATCAAACATCTCAAAAATTTCAGGCCCATGGATTCAGGCACTTTTTCAGGATTTTCTCTGTGATGCCTTGGAAACCAGTTCTACTCAGCAGGTCCCAAACTCATGCTCACAGGCAATTCCACTCATAATCTTTCCTTACCAGATGATGGCTCCTCCATCCTTTCATTTTCTCAGGCCCAAACTCCAGTATCATCAATTCTTCCTTCTTTGATACATCAAATCCAAAATATCAGCAAATGCTTTTGATTATATCTTCAAAACATTCTAAATATGGTGGCTTCTACCAATTCCATTGCTACTATCCTGATTTGACTCATCATCACCCTTTTCCTCATTTATAGCATTAGCTCCTTTTACCCTTTGATTCTAGACTTGCCTACGTATGGTCCACCACAAAGTAACATTTCATTATAGAAGTCAGCATTTATTTGCTCAAAACTATTTCGTGACTCCACTTCTTACTTAGAGGAAATACCAGTCTTCATGATGGCCTACCAAGCCTTACATGATCTACCTCCTGATGGCCTGACCCCCACCCCTCTCCCAAGCACTCTCTCGGATTGCTTGTGTGTTCTAACCATTCGATTTTTGACGGACTGTTCTATGCCTGGATGACTTTCATTAGGGTTTCTGCATGACTAATTCCCTATGTTCTGTAAGTCTGTGCTCAAAACTCATCTTCTTATTGAATCCTACCCTACAAGCAATCTCTGCCTTCACTGATTGATATAATCTATCATATAATTTATGTATGTTCTATGTTTATTTTATTTTGTGTGTTACACGAAGGAGTTATTGTCTATGTTGCATGTAGACTGTGCTTGACTCCTAGTGATGCTCTCTTAAATAAGTTAGAAAGGAAAATAGTTGAGTCAAGTAGATTAGTTCAGAGGAATTTGTGAGTCTAGATAAGAAATCATGAGTGTTGACTCAGAAATAGGCAATAAGAAGTAAAAGTATTATATTTAAAAGACTTTTATCATTTAAATGAGCAAGTCTAGTAAGTTATGTATTTATGAGATGAGACAAATACATTAAAAACAGAGGATAATGAAGACAGACATATTGGAGCAATATGTGATCACATCAGTCAAAGAGGATTAGACATGCGTTGGAGGGAATCATGAGACTGACTCATATTCTGGAGAAAAGTTCTCACTAAGATTCCTCAATAGTTGATATGGTTCCAAATCTAGTAGGCTTATCTGAAATGGGGGCTGAACAAGTTGATGTCCATGTTTCTGTAGAATCATGTAGTAGAATCAAGCATGTCTATAACTACTCACAATCAAAGGGTGATACCCATAAGAATAGATCTAGATCAAGTAGCTTTTGTAATAATGTCTGCCTGAGATTGGATCCCTCCCTGACTGTCCCAGCCTGTGAAGTTCTTTGCCTGAAGGGAATATAGCTGTTGCATTTCACCTGCACTTTCAGGGAGATTCCTGAGATCTCACCTTGGTGCAATATCAATTCTGGCAACTGGCTGTAAAGCTGTGAATATAATATTTTCCCCAAAGATCTGTAAAGCAGTTTGGTAACTAGGAGATCTCAGATACAGCACAATGAGCTAGAAGACCTTGACTATAATAATACCACCTAATATGTAATATCTCAGTCATTATTTTAAATGTTTTATATGAATTAGTTCATTTAGACTTCACAATGCCCACACATTATTACTGTTAGGGAATCCAACACTCATCAGGATAAAGTAATGTGCCCACAGCAAGTTATTGGTTGAATTCGAATGCTTCAAAGCCCATATGAACTACTCTTGCTGGAGAACCCAAGACAAGCTTTATGAATATGGGATGAGCTGTTAAATACAGGTTTTAAATATAGGCAAAGTTATTTCTCTGTTAAAATATCATGATAAAAAATGCTAAAATATTTAGGAAGTGGTGGAAATATTCATAATGAGCTGATTTCTTCCTGAATATTTTTATACAAACTTTGCTATGCCCTTTAAAGTATTTTCAACTACTATTCTTAGATTCAATCATCTATTAACTCTTTTAGTTGCAAAAGGGTTCCTGGAAAAGCTAAAATGTGCTGGACACTTTTCAAGGAGTCTTCACGTTTACAATTACCGTAAGGATTTAGAATTTAGTGAGAGATGTGTCAATATAAACGTGTTCCACCAACTGCTGCATGAGCACAGAGGTGAAGGGAGAGCTTGTTGTTGGCACTTCACATATGGCCAGGTGTCTAAGCATCTCCCCACCATTTTCTATGGGTCACCAGTATACTACAAGATACCAACATTAGTGTCAGCAAAAGTGTTTCTTAACTATGGTGATAAATTAGGCAACAGTGCATATAACATTCTCTTCCTAAAGATGTCCAATATGTCTAAACACAAAGAAGAATTATTTTAAATAAATCAGTCTGTGTTTAATCCTGCACTTTTCAGATGGATTATACCATAAAATACTTTTTTTTTAAAAGATTATTTATTTATTTATTTATTTGACAATGATCACAAGCAGGCAGAGAAGCAGGCAGAGAGAAAAGGAGGGAAACAGGCTCCCTGCTGAACAGAGAGCCCGATGCGGGGCTCAATACCTGGACCCTGGGATCATGACCTGACCTGAAGGCAGAGGCTTTAACCCACTGGGCCACCCAGGTGCCCCCCAACTTTTTTTTTTTTTTTGATGGAATATCCAACATCTTCCTGGGTAGCATTACTAGTCTGCAAAACATCACTTTTGGGCATTCCATTTGTGTATAATAATATTGATTTTTTTAAAATTTAGAAGACAGTTTGGTACTGAATGTCACAATTTAGAGAAAAAATTTTAAAAAGACAACCTCACAAATCCAACATACTAGTCAATAATTGAGCTTTTTCCTTGGACAAATATGGAATATATACATGCCCCGCTTGCCTGTACTATAAGAGAGGAAAAGAAGAATTGCTTTCTGCCACAGGGAAGCTTGCAAATTTATTTCTTATTTAAATTTTTATCATGGAGAATACTAATTCCCTTCAAATGAGATTATTTATTTTTACAAATACTGTGGTCCATAAGAAAATTGGAGTAAGTCTGAGTTCACACTTTTTAAAAGTTTTATGTCCATAGTCAATCTTTTGTATAATTACACCTATAGCAAGAACTTTACATTTTAAAAATATTCCAATTCATATATTTACTAATTGATAATCTTTACTTGCACTGTTGGTCATCAATGGGCATTAATCACAGCAGCAATATCATTCTCACAGATTGTTGTTGCTTATTGGCAAAACTTAGACTATGTGAACCAGGAAATCAATTCATTAGTAGGATGAGTGTTTACAAAATAAAATTAAAAATACAAATATTTCTTTTAGGTGTTTCTTTATTTGGCATTCACATTCTTGTGTTGTAATGTTTCCAAGTATGAAAACAAAAGCAAAAGCACACAAAAAAGTCTGCTCCTGTAGAAGTTTATCTACACATCAAAAATATTAGGTATTTATACTCTTTAAGAATATATTGATAATTCAGGTGGGTTCCATGTTATGCAGTGACTCCTCACACTATTCTTAGCTTCACATCATCTTTCTAGGATCCCCAGAATGTTCTTACAAATATGATTGCAGTTGGGGAGATCTGACTTGATACCCCTATCCCTACTGAGGGAATTCCCAGGTAAAGCATTCTTCTTTGTATAGAAACTCAAGGTTAATGGGATTCATATCCAACCTAATGGATATGAAAAGGAGGTACTATGAACCCCTTAAAGTCCTAAAGCAGCATCATGACAAATGTCCAACTTTGCCATGTTGATCACCCTCTTCATAATCTTTTTTATATAGATAGATAGATTTATTTTTTCACTCATTCATTCATTCCAATCACTCATTTATTCATTAATCTAACACCCAATTTGAGGAGAAAAATTTAAACCTCTGGTTACAATTGAGGTTTGAAAGAAAGTGCAGCAGGGATAAATAGGAAGGAATATTTCTCATATATAACTGTGCGAAATTTCTGTGGACTAAAGATAATGTGACATGGGAGTGTGGTAGCTGGAGGCCCCAAGGATGAGAAAACATGTTGTACCTGCACACCACAGTATGCTGTTCTGTATGTGTTTTTCTGGCCAAATACAGCATGAATTTAGGTGTCAACAATTAAGACAGTTTAATTAATATTCATGAAACACAGTTGTGTGGCTAAGTGTGTCTGGCATTTTGCAACATAGAAGATCACCCACAGTACTCTGATGACATTTTAGAGAATCCCTGTTAGAAAAATATCTTTTCACTTTCTTAAATTTTGTTTGTTTGGGAAGGTCTTATTTATTTATTTATTTATTTATTTATTTATTTATTTATTTATTTTCAGTGCTCCAAGATTCATTGTTTATGCACCACACCCATTACTCCATGCAATACATGCCCTCCTTAATACCAATCACCAGGCTCACCCATCTCCCCAACTCACTCCCTTCCAAAACCCTCCGTTTGTTTCTCAGAGTCCACAATCTCTCATGCTTCATATCCCCCTCTGATTTACCCCAATTCACTTTTCCTTTCCTTCTCCTAATGTTCCCATGCTATTCCTTATGCTCCACAAGTAAGTGAAACCATACGATAATTGACACTCTCTGCTTGACTTTTTTCACTCAGCATAATCTCCTCCAGTCCCGTCCATGTTGATACAAAAGTTGGTTATTCATCCTTTCTGATGGAGGTATAATATTCCACTGTATATATGGACCATATGTTCTTTTTTTTTTTTATTTCTTTTCAGAGTAACAGTATTCATTGTTTTTGCACCACACCCAGTGCTCCATGCAATACGTGCCCTCCCTAATACCCACCACCTTCTTCCCCCAACCTCGCACCCCCCGCCCCTTCAAGACCCTCAGGTTGTTTTTCAGAGTCCATAGTCTCTCATCGTTCACCTCCCCTTCCAATTTCCCTCAACTCCCTACTCCTCTCCATTTCCCCATGTCCTCCATGTTATTTCTTATGCTCCACAAATAAGTGAAACCATATGATAATTGACTCTCTCTGCTTGACTTATTTCGCTCAGCATAATCTCTTCCAGTCCTGTCCATGTTGCTACAAAAGTTGGGTATTCATCCTTTCTGACAGAGGCATAATACTCCATAGTGTATATGGACCACATCCTCCTTATCCATTCATCCATGAAGGGCATCTTGATTCTTTCCACAGTTTGGCGACCGTGGCCATTGCTGCTATAAACATTGGGGTACAGATGGCCCTTCTTTTCACTACATCTGTATCTTTGGGGTAAATACCCAGTAGTGCAGTTGCAGGGTCATAGGGAAGCTCTATTTTTAATTTCTTGAGGAATCTCCACACTGTTCTCCAAAGTGGCTGCACCAACTTGCATTCCCACGAACAGTGTAAGCAGATTTCCCTTTCTCCACATCCTCTCCAACACATGTTGTTTCCTGTCTTGCTAATTTTGGCCATTCTAACTGGTGTAAGGTGGTATCTCAATGTGGTTTTAATTTGAATCTCCCTGATGGCTAGTGATGATGAACATATTTTCATGTGTCTGATGGTCATTTGTATGTCTTCTTTGGAGAAGTGTCTCTTTATGTCTTATACTTTTTGACAGGATTATATTTTTTGGGTGTTGAGTTTGAGGAGTTCTTTATAGAACTTGGATGTCAACCCTTTGTCTGTAGTGTCATTTGTGAATATCTTCTCCCATTCTGTGGGTTACCTCTTTGTTTTTTGACCATTTCCTTTGCTGTGCAGAAGATTTTGATCTTGCTGAAGTCCCAAAAGTTCATTTTTGCCTTTGTTCTTATAGACAAATGTCATTTCTTGTTTTCAACCTCCTAACTCAAAATGATGATGACAATAATATAGAATTACACAAATCTTTTTTTCTGAGAAGATTAACGCATTTGGAGCATTATCTATATAACAGTTTCCCAGAATCATTGTGAAGTTTGAAGAGGATGGATATTATTATTCAATATTTTAAAATAGGTATAAATAATTCTATGGAACTTAACTGTGAAATAGAAAAACACTGTAGAACCTCTCAATCATAAGGTTAGTTTTCCAGTTTCTAGGTGTGTTGACAACACCAAGTACTTTGAGGTGGACTGTCATCATTATTGCATCACATCATCACAGAACCTATGTAAGCATAATCTTCATTAACCCCAACATCTTTTGGGTGTGAACCTGGGCAGCCACTTTTGTCTGACTGGTCCTACTTTTCTCCGTTAACAGGAATATAAAAAATATTATTTATATTACTCTGAGACTTTGATATAAAATAATAAATATGCTCACCTAAATTTTGCAAACTCCGTTTAAGAGCATGAGTGACTTAGGGGCTCCTGGGTGGCTCAGTGGGTTAAAGCCTCTGTCTTTGGCTCAGGTAATGATCCCAGGGTCCTGGGATCAAGCCCTGCATCAGGCTCTCTGCTCAGCAGGGAGTCGGCTTCCCCCTCTCTCTCTGCCTCTCTGCCTACTTGTGATCTCTGTCTGCCAAATAAATAAATAAAATCTTTAAAAAAAAAAGAGCATGAATGACTGTATTTGTTTCCTGGGGCTGTTGTAACAGTAGCATGGAATGGTTGTTTTACAGTTCTGGAGGTGTTAAGTCCAAATTCAAGGTGTCACCAGAATTGTTTCCTTCTGAGCATTGTAAATGAGGATCTGTCCTAGCCCCCCCAACCTCAGCTTGTAGATGACATTGTTTCTGTGTCTTCATGTCATCTTCCTTCTGTCTGTGTCTGCCTCTCTGTTCAAATTTCCACTTTTGTATAAGAGTATCAGTCATATTGGATTAGGAGTCCACCCTACTCCAGTTTGAACCTCATCTTAACGAATTACATTTGTAATGACTATTATTTCCAAACAAGGTCACATTCTAAGGTACTGTGTCTTAGGACTACAATAATTTTTGGGGAACACAATTAAACCTGTAACAGTAACCTAGAAAGTACCACCTACTATGAAAAACAGTGTTTTAATGTATTTGGAAATGAGTCTTTCTCTTTGTCTCAAACAGATTCTTTATACTTGGATTCCCTTAAGGATCAGTGTTCTCTATGAAGTAGACTGTTTGCAGTCACTGAGAAGAAAATAGGCCATGGACCAGCCTTGCTAACATGAATGTGACCTGTTAATAGGCATCCTCTGCATCACCTAGTAGGTGGTAAGAAATTGAGATTCCAGGGCCTCACCCCAAAACTTTTAGATCAAAATCTTTTGGATAGGATCCCAGGACTCTAGATTTCATACCCCTCCAGTGATTCTGATTCTGAAGGTTGGCATACCCTGGGTGGATCAGATTAGATAATAGCTGGTAGATAAAAATTGCATTCCTGTGACTTCGAAGTCAGTGAAGAATAATCTACTATGATTTCTGACTGACTCAACAGTGTGTTGCATTTCTTTTGCTACTGAAGTTTTTGAACATTCTTTCTCTAATCTTTATGCCTTCCTCAACTATTTCTCTGAAGATGCTTGCAGAATATATTTTTCTTTGTATTAGGTAAATGCTACCTTGTGAAATTAAAATCAGAAACTTTATATCTAAATATATAAAGTCTGTAATTATAATAGGGAACATATTTACAGACATACCTCATAGAAATTGCTGTTTTGGTTCCAGACCACCACAGTAAAGCAAATATCATAAATTTGGGGGGTTTCTCAGTGCATATAAAAGTTATGTCTATAATGGACCATAGTCTATTAAGTGTGCAATAGCTTATGTTTAAGAAAATAATGTACATATCTTAATTGTAAAAATATGTTATTGCCAAAAAATGCTATTATATGAGCTTTCAGCAAGTCATAATCTTTTTGCTGGTGGCAGGTCATTCCTTGATGATGATGACAGCTGACTGATCAGGATGGCAGTTGCTGAAGGTTGGGGTGGCTGTGGCAATTTCTTAAAACAAGAAAACAATGAAGTTTGTCACATCAATTGACTCTACCTTTCACAAACAATTTCCCTGCAGCATGCAATGCTATTTGATAACATTTTATCCACAATAGAACTTTGAAAATTTAAGTCAATCCTCTAAAAACCCTGACACTATTTTATCAAATAAGTGTATGTAACATCATAAATCTTTTGTTGTCATTTCAACAGACTTCACAGCATCTTGGCCAGGAGTATATTCCATCTCAAGAAAACCACTCTTCCTTTGCTCATCCACAAGAAGCAACTCCTCATCCATTAAAATTTTATCATAAGATTGTAGCAATTCAGTCACTTCTTCAGGTTCCACTTCTAATTCTAGTTCTCTTGCCATGTCCACTACATCTGCAGTTGCTTCTTTCACTGAAGTCTTGAACCTCTCAAACTCATCCAGGAGGATCAGATTCAACTTCTTCCAAACTCCTATTCATGTTGATATTTTGACCTCTTCCTATAAATCACTCATGTTCTTAATCGCACCTAGAATGGTGACTCCTTTGCAGAATGTTTTTAATTGACTTCACCCAGAACTATTGGAAAAGAAATCATCATCTATGGTAGCTATTATTCTATGAAATTTATTTCTTAAATAATAGTACTTGACAGTTGAAATGACTCCTTGAGTCATGGGCTGCACAATGGATGTTACATTAGTGGGCAAGAAAAAAAATATTAATTTCATACCTCTCTATCAGAGCTCTTGGGTGACCAGATGCATTGTCAATGAGCAGTACTGTTTTTGGAAATAAATCTTTTCTGAGCAGTAGGTCTCAATAGTGGCCTTAAAATATTCATTAACCATGTTGTAAACAGATGTGCTATCACCCACACTTTAGTATTCCATTTGTAATACAGGCTATAGATTTAGCATAATTATTTTTCTTTCAATATATTTATATATTTATTTATTTATTTATTTATTTTAGAGAAAGAAAGAAAAAGAGAGAGCAGGGCAAGGGGCAGAAGGAGAGGGAGAATCTCAAGAACATTCCTTGTTGAGTGTGGAACTCAACACGGGGCTCGATCTCATAACCCCAAGATCATGACCTGAACCAAACTTGAGTCAGATGCTTAACCAACAGAGACACCCAGGCACCCCGATTTAGCATAATTCTTAAGGGCCCTAGGACTTTTAGAATAGTAAATAGTTGGCTTCAATTTAATGTTGCCAGCTGTATTAGCTGTCCTTTGAAGTTTTGAAGCCACATGTTGACTTCTCCTCTCTAGCTATGAAAGTCCTAGACACTATAAGGCTTTTTCATCTACATTGAAAATCTATTGCTTAATGTAGCCACCTTCATTAATTATCTTAGCTAGCTCTTCTGGATAAATTGCTGCAACTTCTGCATCAGCACTTGCTGCTTCACCTTGCACTTTTACATTATGGAGATGGCTTTTTTTTCTTAATCTTCATCAACGAACCACTGATAGCTTCAGACTTTTCTTCTGCAGCTTCCTCAACCTCTCTCAGCCCTCATAGCATCGAAAAAAGAGTTTTGCTCTGCACTAAGTTTTTCTTAAGGGAACGTTATAGCTGTTTTGATTTTCTATTCAGACCACTAAAGCTTTCTTCATATCAGCAATAAGGTTGTTTCACTTTCTTATCATTTCTCTGTTCATTGAAGTAGCACCTTTAGTTTTCTTAAAAACTTTTCCTTTGTTTTCACAGCTTGGATAACTGGCACACGAGGCCTGGGTTTTGGCTTATCTCAGCTTTTGACATGCCTTCCTTGCTAAGTTTAAATATTTCTAGCTTTTGATTTCAAGTGAAAGACGTATGACTCTTCATTTCACCTTAACTGTTAGAAGTCATTGTAGGGTTATTAATTGGCCTAATTTCAATATTGTTGTATCTCAGGGAATAGGGAGGCTTGAAGAGAGGGAGAGAGATAGGGAAACAGAAGAATATGACATTTTTCAATTAAATTTGTCATCTTCTAAGGGTGTTATTTATGGCACCTCAAAACAATTAGAATAGTAACATCAAAGATCACTTGATCACAGATCCTCATAATAAAAATAGCAATGAAATAGTTTTACATATTAGGAGAATTACCAAAATGTGACACAGAGACACAAAGTGTGCAAATGCTATGGGGAAAATGGTGCCAGTACATTTGTTGTGTACACGGTTGCCACAAACCTTCAATTTATAAAAAATACAATACCTGTGAAGTGCAATAAAGCAAAGACTAGTAACAAAAGGTATGCCTGCACCAGGTTGTTATTCTAACAACTAAATTGTGTATATCATTATCTTCACTGAGAAAAACATGCAGGAAATTTAAGGATATATACATTGGAATTATTTGAAATAAGCCAGTGGTGAGACATTTGGCTTGGGTTTTCAAATAATTGTATTAATTTAAAAGAAGTAAACTATTTTTAGATATGTATACATGCACAGGTTAGTATATACAGATACATTTTCTTGCTCTGTCAGCTGAGAGGTTCTAGAAGCAATAACACCCCGGTATCAGTAAACCCAAATCTTGGTTTCTAATGCTATTCTCCAGTAAAAGGAAACAGGGCTACTTGGAGGAATAATTGATTGTATGGCTGGGGCAGGAAATATATAAGTAAGATTAGAGCATCTTATAGTACCAGGAAGAAAGAAAACACACAATGACAAGGTATGTCAAAGGGAAATAGAAGCCAACTAAAAGATGTCACAATTTTTAAAGCTGAAAAATTTGAGCAATAAAATAAATAAAGTAGTGTTCAACTATAATCCAAGAGTAAAATAAGTATACATGACAATTATCTGGAGTCCCTACTGACATAAATAAATGATTAAATAAGTAAATAGGAGAAATTTGACAGATTTCCTGTACATAAAAATTACAAGTAAATTATGCAGATGTTATGCCCTCAAGGAAATGTACACTAACTCTCACTCCTCAAGCTTGAACTACACAAAGTGATGGAAAAAAATAATTTTACTAGGAAGACATCTGACAAACACCAGCTCAGCCAGGGCATCAAGGTCAGCAACAACAGTGATATAATGTCAGTGGTATGTATCTTTAAAATGATGTGATAAAAATGGTACTTTACCTCTGGTCATTTCCTCCCCAAATCACAGAAGCCCAGTCTAATAATGAGGAAAACAGCAGCAAATCACAATCAAGGGATATCCTACAAAACACTTTACCAGAAATTCTCACAACTATCAAGGTCAGTACAAACAAGGGAAGCCTGAAAATCTGTCACAATCACTTAAATTATACAGTATCCAGATTAGGATCCTGGAACAGAAAAAAGACATTAGGAGAAAACTTTTAAAAATCTTAGTATAGACTTTAG
The DNA here is from genome assembly GCF_010015895.1 of Lontra canadensis. Lineage (NCBI taxonomy): Eukaryota > Metazoa > Chordata > Mammalia > Carnivora > Mustelidae > Lontra > Lontra canadensis. The sequence goes on along the minus strand of NW_022631129.1, from coordinate 1,539,962 downwards.
TTACTAATAAGGTACTAATATTGGCTAATTAATTGTAACAAATGGGTTATACCAATGCAATTATTAATAATAAGGGAAAATGAGTGTAGTGACCATGAGAACTCATTACCTTCACAATTTTGCTGTAGATCTAAAACTGTTATAAAATTTACAAAATCATAATGATCATAATGATGAAGATCTGCTTCCAATTATTTTTGAGTGGTTTGCAGTATGCCAACTCTTTAACTGAAATAAACTAAAAAGTAAATGGATAGGATAACATTATAATCTCTTTGAAGACATCAGGTAGGTCCCAAACCATGACTTGAGGGTACAAAACCCTGGAAAGGTAGACACCACATAGGAAGATGAACCCAGATTCTGTTGTGACTTTATCTTTGTGGACATTTGCTGAGCATCTGGAAATAGAAAATGAATTTTAAAAATATAGGTAAAGACTGTGGAGAGAGGGTGCTCTAAAAAGCTATCTCTTTGGGTTAGAGCATCAACAAAATTTAATAATTAAAAGCCCTTTGGGCCAGAATCCCAGGGGGAAAGAATTGAAGAGGAAATCAACTCTGTTCTGCAGACATTTTCTGAATTCTGATACTGTGAAGAGAAGGAAGTTAAAGCAAGCAAAAACCTCTGAGAAGATGAATAGTCTAACAGCTCATCAGTGTTGAGAAGACAAGAATTATCACTGAGTATGCACCAGGAATAGGGGTCATGGTGAAGACACCAAGAACTCAGAATCCCTGAAGGTTATGGCCTAGAGCAATTGTGAAAGAGACCAAAACAAACAAAAATAAATAAATAAATAAATAAAAACAAATAAAACCAACCACACACACAAAAATAAAAATAAAACTCATCCTACTACTAACTGAGGCTTGAGTTACCCCAGCTCTTCATTGTGATAGACTGACTAATCCCATACTTACTTACTGACCCCAAAAAACAAAACAAAACAAAACAAAACCAAAAAAACGAACTGTCTTTGGAGGATCAAAAGAAAAAGAGTTTCATATAAATTTCACACAAGGTGTATGCTGTTGCCAAAGGAACAAAACCCAAAGGAAAAATGAAAGAAGATAAACACAGACCCACAGGTGATTAGGATATTGGAGTTAGCCAACAAACACTTTAGAATGGAAATAAATAATATTTTTTAAAGAACAGAAGAAAAGAGAAAATTATAAGTGAAAATATTTATACTTTCACCAGAGAACAGGAATTTATAAAATAAGAAACATTCAGATGGATTATTTTAATTCAAGGATTTTAATTTCAAACACAAAAGATAAATTTAAATTACTAGATAAAAATAGATAAAAGGACAAATATGACTACTAAACTATAAAAGAGATCAATAGAAAATACCAAAACTGAGGAAAAACATAGAAAGGAATAAATAATTAAAAATATAAGAGTGTTCAGGCACCCGGCTAGCTCAGTCGGTAGAGCATGAGACTCTTAAAAATATAAGAGTGTAATAAATATGTGAGATATGTTAAAAAGTTATAATGTAAGTGAATTGGTAAAGAGAAAAATTAAAAACTAAGTGCAATTGGAATCCCAGAAGTGTAGGCCATAGAAAATGGGAAGCACTCTCAGAAGTAATAAAGGCTTATACTTGCCATAGATAAATGACGACATTCAGTCACACAGTAACACTTGTGAACTCCAAAGGATGTATAATACAAAGAAAACCACTGAACTGCCAAAGACCAAAGGCAGAAAGTATATCTTTAAGCATGGAGAGTAAAAAAGACAGATTACCATCAAAGGAGCAAAATTAACACAGACATCTGACTTTGAATCAGAAATCAAGGCTGCCAAAAGACAATGGAATTCAAAATGTGAAGAGAAGCAGAATTTTTTTTTTTTTCATTCACAGGTCCAATTTAAGAAGCAAAACAAATGAACAAACAAAGAAAAAAAAAGAGAGAGAGAGAGACAAACAAAAAACCAGACTCTTAAACAACCTTGTGGTTTGCCATAGGGGAGGTAGTTGGGGGTATAATCACCCAAAATAGATAAAAGGGGTTAACACTATGCTTATCTTGATGAGCTCTGAGAAACATATAGAGTTGTTGAATCATTATAGTGTACACCTAAGACTAATATAACACTATATGTTAATTATAGTTTAATTAAATATAAATAAAAAGAAACAATTTGATATCCAACAAAATAGGCACTAAAAATAAAAGTGAAATGAGATTTTGTGATTTTTATAACAAACAGCTTTTCTCTTTGGTTAAATGTTTAAGATATTTGCATACTAACCATTTATTTGCTGTAGCAAGGCTACCCATAATGTCCATCTGAAACTGGGTCTAGTTATCTAAAATCACATGGACAAGACACACAGCATTTTTTATCCAGAGAGTCAAAGCATCTAGAGCAAGGTTTGTGAAATGGGACCGGAAATGTGAAACACATTCTGTGGTGGGCATACTTATTGCAAGCGTAGAGCATGCTCAGAGCATGCTTAGAAGTGACTTTTTAGCCGATGCCTAAAAACAAAGGCATCAAAGGAGGAGATCAAGTCAGAAGCCTGGGGCCTAGATTTAACTGCACTAGTAGATTGTCCCCTGGCGCATTTTTGTTACAAAGTCCCAAATAGGCCCCCTAAGAGACCAAAGTTGTTATTGTCAAAGTAACCATGGGAAAGGATTGCTCTTCCATGACTTTGGCAAAAGTCATACCATTTGATGAGAATGCCTGATATTTTCAAAGTTTATTCAGGCTTTAAGTTTAGCAGCTTTTGTAACTAATTCTCCAAAATCCCCCCCAAATTATTCTGTACATGAAATTTTATATATTCAATAGATAGGTCATGCTCCAGTTGAAATTTTTTAACGTATTTTCTCCAATAGTGCCCATGGTAAAGAGTAAGCCCAGAGGGTAGGAACAATGGAACCAGACTGCCCAGCTTTGAATGCAGCAGCTCCACTTGCAGCACCACTTACCTGCTATCTGACCTTGGGCAAGTTCTGTGATCCATGCAAGCACATCTCTCATAAATGAGAAAGAAATTGCCTTTTCCTTTATATGGCTGTTGTGAATTGAAGTAAACTATCATATGTAAAGTGCATAATTGCCATCCCTACATATAAATATTATCTCTTATTATTACCTTAATCCACTTTCTGTAAGGGGGAATCGTGAGATTTCTGCATTGTTTCATTTAGTAAATAGTCCATTAAATCAGCTGTTAGCATTTTATTCAATGAGACATGCTTTAACATGGCACTTGAGTGAGATTTATATCTTGAATGCAAATAGGAATATATGTTTAAAATAGCTCAGTTGAAGAAACTCTAAAAGTGGTTTCTTCTTGGCTTTTTGTCATATTTGTCTGAGTGCAATCTGAGTAATAAATCAGACTGGGTTTTAAAGTCAGAATTTTAAAAATAGCGACAGTGTCTTTGTTCACAAGATTGAGTGAAAAATCTTTCAAACCCACTGTGAGTCATCGTCTTCCTCTAATTCAGAGAGGAAATGTGGACAAACCATGGCTTGGTTGAATGAACTGCTCACCCACTAAGAAAATTGAAATTCTATGATACAAATCACATCTGACTATGTCTCCTCTTTTAAAATCAAATTTAATTAATTACTCCTTAAAAACAAAATTATCTATCCATGGGAACTGAACAAATTATTACACTTAGTATATGGTGACAGTGATATTTACACATATACCATTTTAAAGTTTTCATTTGCTTCTCATCCTGCTCTTTGAGGATGGTAGAACACGTGTGAATATCTTTATTAATACATAGGGGACTGAATCTCAGGAATATTGTGGACATGGCCCACAGCAACACACCCACTATGCACTGCAGCTGATGTTTGAGCCTCTTACTCAGAGGTCAGTGTCTTTTCCATGACACATCTGAAACAACAAGTTAACATTACTTCTTGCAGCCAACTCTCAATTTTCAGAATGTTTTCTTTTCTCTAGTCCTATGTTAGGTTAAACTTCATTGGTATATTTCCTGCTGTGGCTGATATTGTATATCTTTTTTTTTTGTTTTTGTTTTTGTTTTTCATTATGGAGTTACATTCTTGTTCCCAATCGTCTGATCAGAAGAAACATTTTAAATTTTACAGTCATATAAGGACGGATGGTAATTTAAAATTATCCATAAAAAATTATATTTTTGGTGAAATTTAGAACTCTGGCAAGGAATACTCTAGCATATCCCCATGTTTAAAATGCTAGTTCACAGATGACAAACCTAGGCCTTAAAAGCATGCTTGTTTGTGTAAGCCAGTGTCAAGCCTCAAGACAGCTATCGAGTGTTCTGAGTACACCATTCTAAAACGTGCTAGAGGAGTCCTGTTAGAATAAAATCAAACAACTTTCCGAACCCTGTGCTAAAGTCTCCTGGCATACTTTTATTCCTGTCTACATCCTAGCAAGCATGTCACACCATACTTTTCCACATTCCACTCTTCACCACCCTGGTTAACTTTACCCCTACATTTGTATGCATTGATATTGACCAGGCAGGAAGACATTTTTAAGAATCTCTCAAACCACCAGGTTGAATAGGACAGCCATTTACTTCCACAGTTCCTGACCTTGCCACAAGGTAACATTTAGCACTTTGCAATATATTGTGATTGTAATCAAAGAAAAAATATGAGACATGTAGAGAACAAGAACTCTAGAGCCATCCTGTCTGGGTTTAAATTCCAGGCTTTATACTTGCAAATTGTATCATCTTGGACAGTTATCTTACCTCTCTGAGACTCAGTTTTCTCATCTGTAAAATGAGAAAGATAATACCAGTGCCTGCCTCATAGACAAGGATTTTTTAAAGATTAAATGAGCTTGAAATTTTTCAGTAATCATTGTCTAGCATTAATTTTATGGTATTTCTCAATATTGACCTATTTTAATCTCAGGGTTCTAGCAAAGTACATAGTTCTCTTGAAAAGAAAATACTTGGTAAGTATATGAATATGTGGAAGAAAAAAGAGCCATTTGTTTACCAAACAATAAAAAAGGTAAATGTTTCATTTTGCCAACATTTAATTGTCATTTTAGAAACATGAATATGACACCCTTAAGGTGATATAATAATAAAGAAAATGTATTTTGAATTTTAGTAGTATATTTTATTTTTTATTTAGTATTTTGTTTATAGTTTCATGACTTAAAATTTAATTAAGAAGGACAGTTTTATCTACTTTGAACCTTATAGATAATACTTATTTTGGTATGTGGATAGAAATGTCTGAACTGAAATTTGTGAAAGAAACAGAGCAGATTAGTTTATTAAGTTCTTTGATATACATATTTATATTTAAATTTGTGGTAACAAGTTCATTCTCTATGAAAAACCTGAATACTTTTGTCAGGAGTCAGTCTTAAGAAGTTTACACTACTAATAACCTGGAACCTGTTTGGAGGCTGGCTGCCTGGGTAGGGAATTAATTCCTTAATTAGGAATCCCTTACTGGTCAGGAGCTTTAGTTGTCAATGTTCATCCATAAAGTAACTCATCTAACTCACCTGGAGATTTTGGTTTGAATTCCATTTTCTCTTTAATCAACATACAGTCTGGGGAAACTCAGACCTATTTCCCAAAATAACTGTTTGCTTGCCAGAGACAACCTTCCTTCACCATAGTGATGGTACTATGATGGCACAGTAGGCCATCAGTTATATAAGTTGGAGAATACTTCCTTTGTCCAACAACACTTTTCCTATTGGTTCTGTCTGTTATGGTTGTCACTGAATGTCTATTCAGTATAAGAAGTAATCCTTACAGACCCCAAAGTTCCCTGGGAATAAGCCTGTTCTTTGGAACTTGCTACCTTTTCCACTCTGCTCTTGACACTCACTGAGACAGGAGAATCAGAATTCTTGCAGGGGTCCACTTCCAGCTCTTCCTCTCTCATCCTTCCAGCCACTTCTTCATATTGTCCTTGCCTCATTCCTATGCCTGTATCCATAGCCATAGGAGTCATGCTGCTTTGGATTTAGTATTCCACCTCCTCTCTTTAATTGTTCTTAAAAAAGAGAGAGAGAGAGAGAGAGAGAGAAGATGAAGAAGAAGAAGACTTATTCAATTTACCAGAATATCATATAGTTACAGCAGGATTGCTGTGGTTTTCCAGTTGCCTGACCCTTGGCAGTACCCGTCTCACATTTTCTTTGCTGTGCTCTGCTAACAAGAAGACTATTCTGGTTTAGGTGAATAATCCATGTGAGCCCACCCCCACTTTGCTCTGGGTGGGCTCCACATCAGCTCCTCACTGAGGCCAATGTCACCAAATCATGATCATCAATGACTTAAGGTCACTCTTCTCAGAGTACATACAAACTGTTAGTCAACCTTTTTATTCTTCCTAGAGAAAGAACATAATTCAAGAAGCCACAGATCTGAGGAAAATCTTACACTGAGGAATACTGATAAGACATTTAGAAGTTACCGTTACGCCTATATTCTTATTTCAAATGCATAGGCAATATTGGCAGCTGGCATACCTCTAAATTTTCTTCTCCATTACCCTAATACTAATGCTATCATTATTTCATTCTTTACACTTTTTGTAATATCACATGATGTGTAATTTGTTTATCAAAGTCTTGCTATTAAACCATGTTAAGGTAATTCCTTGATCCTTTGCACCAAAAGGTTTTGTCTTATCAATATATAAAGCTCTAAAAGTTTGGAGTTTATCCAGAATTGCAGTGTCGTGACTTGCCCATTTGTCGGGACTAATTATGCTATACTTAGAACAAACTCTCTTGAAGGAGGGGGATAAAAGTGTAGCTAGCAAGCCCACAGCTTTAATGAGGATGTAAAGTGCAGACTTGGCCAAGATTTTATCACAGCTCCCTAAATATGTCTTAAGTAAAAGGATAGGGTGCATTCCAAGAGCTTTTTATTTCTTCTGTAATAAAGTCAGAAAGGAGTAAAAAAAAAAACATATGTTTTGGTCTTGGTTTAAGTCTCACATCAAAAAGATCTAAAGAATGGTGTGAAGTTAATATCACTGGCTCCTAGAACATCATAAAGTGTTTAAGCCTATGGCCCAAGGTGAATCTCTGCACGAATTCAGCATTTGTGCTGGTTAGTGGGCAACAAGTGTGTCTGAAATAGATAGATCTGTTGTATTCAGAGGTTCCACCCCAGGCCTTTGTCTCAAAGGGTTTCTCTTTCTTTATGCCATTTTTTTATTACACTGAAAGCCAGAATGCTTTCTAAGAATGAATCTTCAAAGTACCACTTGGATTGAATGGAATGACACTATTTTATAAAGAAATGCATTTTGCTGAAGAAGAACAGCTATTTGTTTAAGACAGATTTTTATATTGTTCTTTGTATTGATGAAAGAACCACTGGTAAACATACATCTGTGCATTTATGATTTGCATATAAAGCCTGGCCTTAAACATCACACATGTTATCTGAAGTTTCTGTCATCAATGATATTTTGTGTCTGCAATTCACAAACTGTTCAGTGGCACCAAAGGAAAAGATGATTTATTGAATAAGAAGACCATGAAAGGATTAGTTATTTTGAACAAGTAAAAATGCTTATAACCAAATGTTAGATCAAATAAAATAAGACCATAATGATGGTTTTACTGTCGTCTCTGGGGAATATTTTGCATCCTTCTTAAATTATGTGTGCATGTTCCATATGTTTTAAAATATTGTCATTCTTTTTTTAAAGATTTTATTTAATTATTTTAGAGAGAGATAGAGCATGTGAGCAGGGGGAGGGGCAGAGGAAGAGGAAGAGGGAAAGAATCCAAGCAGACTCCACACTGAGGGAGGAGCCCAATCCAGAGCTCCAACTCAGAACCTCAAGATCTGGACCTGAGCCAAAAACAAGAGTTGGATGGCTAAATGACTGAACCACCCAGGGGCCCCTGAAATATTGTAATTATTAAAAATTTAAAAATCATAGGAAAATACACAAAGGAGGAATAAATCTCCATCCTTCACCAATCATTAATATCTTGGTAAATATATTTCCAAAGGGTTTTTATTTTTAACATTAAACATACTATGTTGCATGCAATAGATTTGTTGTCATATTTAAAAAAATAAAAACTTTAAAAATGAAGAAAATTACAAAGATGAGAGGTTTGTTTGTTTATTTGTTCTTGCTTTTGTTTTTAAGTATCTCCTATTAAAGCCCACAGCTAATATTAAGTAGATGTATTCCACAACAGTATGCAATGAACCCACACAGATTAGTAGATCAATATGTAAGCATAGAAATGTAGAGAAATCAGTGGCTTTCTTATACACTAACAATGAAAATACAGAAGGGAAATTAGAGAATCGATTCCATTTACTATAGCACCAAGAACCATAAAATACCTGGGAATAAACCTAACCAAAGAGGTAAAGGAACTGTACTCAAAGAACTACAGAACACTCATGAAAGAAATTGAAGAAGACACAAAAAGATGGAAGACCATTCCATGCTCTTGGATCGGAAGAATAAACATTGTTAAAATGTCTATACTGCCTAGAGCAATCTATATTTTTAATGCCATTCCGATCAAAATTCCACCGGTATTCTTCAAAGAGCTGGAGCAAATAATCCAAAAATTTGTATGGAACCAGAAGAGACCCCGAATCGCTAAGGAAATGTTGAAAAACAAAAATAAAACTGGGGGCATCACGTTACCTGATTTCAAGCTTTACTACAAAGCTGTGATCACCAAGACAGCATGGTACTGGCATAAAAACAGACACATAGACCAGTGGAACAGAGTAGAGAGCCCAGATATGGACCCTCAACTCTATGGTCAGTTAATCTTTGACAAAACAGGAAAAAATATACAGTGGAAAAAGGACAGTCTCTTCATTAAATGGTGCTGGGAAAACTGGGCAGCTATATGTAGAAGAATGAAACTCGACCATTCTCTTACACCGTACACAAAGATAAACTCAAAATGGATAAAAGACCTCAACGTGAGACAGGAATCCATCAGAATCCTAGAGGAGAACATAGGCAGTAATCTCTTTGATATCAGCCACAGCAAATTCTTTCAAGATATGTCTCCAAAGGCAAAGGAAACAAAAGCCAAAATAAACTTTTGGGACTTCATCAAAATCAAAAGCTTCTGCACAGCAAAGGAAACAGTCAACAAAACAAAGAGGCAACCCACGGAATGGGAGAAGATATTTGCAAATGACAGTACAGACAAAAGATTGATATCCAGGATATAAAGAACTCTTCAAACTCAACATGCACAAAACAGATAATCATATCAAAAAATGGGCAGAAGATATGAACAGACACTTCCCCAATGAAGACATACAAATGGCTATCAGACACATGAAAAAATGTTCATCATCACTAGCCATCAGGGATATTCAAATTAAAACCTCATTGAGATATCACCTTACACCAGTTAGAATGGCCAAAATTAACAAGACAGGAAACAACATGTGTTTGAGGGGATGTGGAGAAAGGGGAACCCTCTTACACTGTTGGTGGGAATGCAAGTTGGTGCAGCCTCTTTGGAGAACAGTATGGAGATTCCTCAAGAAATTAAAAGTAGAGCTTCCCTATGACCCTGCAACTGCACTACTGGGTATTTACCCCAAAGATACAGATGTAGTGAAAAGAAGGGCCATCTGTACCCCAATGTTTATAGCAGCAATGGCCACGGTTGCCAAATTGTGGAAAGAACCAAGATGCCCTTCAATGGACGAATGGATAAGGAAGATGTGGTCCATATACACATGGAGTATTATGCCTCCATCAGAAAGGATGAATACCCAACTTTTGTAGCAACATGGATGGGACTGGAAGAGATTATGCTGAGTGAAATAAGTTAAGCAGAGAGAGTCAATTATCATATGGTTTCACTTATTTGTGGAGCATAACAAATAGCATGGAGGACATGGTGAGTTAGGGGAAGGGAGTTGGGGGAAATTGGAAGGGGAGGTGAGCAATGAGAAACTATGGACTCTGAAAAACAATCTGAAGGGTTTGAAGAGGTGGGGGTTTGGGAGGTTGAGGGAACCAGGTGGTGGGTATGAGAGAGGGCACGGATTGCATGGAGCACTGGGTGTGGTACAAAAACAATGAATACTGTTATGCTGAAAATAAATAATTAAAAAAATGATTAAAAAAAAAGAAATGTATATATGTTTTTGGACAACTTAGAATGGATGAATTCCTAGAAACATAGAATCTTCAAAAATAAAGCAGGAAGAAAGAAAATTTGAACAGACCACTTACCAGCAATGAAATTGAGTCAATAATAAAAAGACTCCCAACAAACAAAAGTCCAGGACCAGAAAGCTTCATAAGTGAATTTTAACAGACATTTATTTAAAGAAAGTTAGTACTTATTGTTCTCAAACTATTACAAAAAATAGAAGAGGGAGGAAATCCACCAAATTCATTCTATGAGGCCAGTACCACCCTGTTACCAAAACTAGATAAAGACACCACCAAAAAAGAGAACTGCAAGCCAATATCTCTGATAAACGTACATGCAAATATTCTCAACACGATATTAGTGAACCTAATCCTAAATACACTAAAAAAAAGAAAAAAAATTCACCAGGATCAAGTAGGATTTAGTTCCAGGATGCAGTGTTGGTTGCATATTTGCAAAACTGTCATTTTAATATACCACATTAGTAAGAGAAGGGATAAAAGTCACATATCATTTCAACAGATGCAGAAAAAGCACTTGACAAAGTACATCTATTCATGATTTAAAAAAAAAAAGAAAACCTGGGCAAAGTAGGTCTATAGAGAACATACCTCAAAATAATAAAGGCCTTCTATGAAAAATCCACAGCTAACATCATACCCAGTGGGAAAACCTGAGAGATTTTCTCCCAAAGTTAGAAACAAGAAAAGGACGTCTAAGCTCATCACTTTGATTCAACATAGTACTGGAAGCTCTAGCCACAGCAATTAGACAACAAAAAGAAATAAAAGACAACCAAATGGGTATGAAATAAGTGAATCTCATTATTGGTAGATGACATGATACTATACACTAAAAATCTGAAAGACTCCATCAAAAACTACTAGAACTGATGAATGAACTCCATAAAGTTGTAGTAGTTGTTGTAGTATACAAAATCAATGTGCAAAAATCTATTGCATTTCTATACACTAATAACAAAAAAGCAGAAAGAGAATTAAGAAAACAATCCTGTTTACAATTGCACCACCACCAACAAAATACCTAGGAATAAACCTAACCAAAGAGATGAAAGACTTGTACTTTAAAAATTATAAAACCCTGAGTAAAAAAAAAAATTTAAGACTATGTAAAGAAATGGAAAGACATTCCACGTCTTCGAATTGGAAGAACAAATATTGTTAAAATGTCTCTATTACACAAAGCAATCTACACATTCAGTACAATCCCTATCAAAATGCCAACAGCATTTTTCACAGAACTAGAATAATCCTAAAATTTGTATGGAATCACAAAGACCTCGAGTAGCCAAAGTAATCTTGGAAAAAAAAAAAATGGATGTATTGCAACTCCAGATTTCAACTTCTGTTACAAAGAAACAATAATTAAAACAATATGGTATTTGTATAAAAATAGACACATAGATCAATGGAATAGAACAGAAAACCTAGAAAAAAATTATATGGTCAATTAGTCTATGATAAAGGAGGAACAAACATAAAATAGGAAAAATTGTCCAACATATCTGGTCAGCTACATGGAAAAAAAAAAAAAATGAAACTGTATCACTTTCTTTCACCACACACAAAAATAAACTCAACATGAATTAAAGACCTAAATCTGAGATCTGAAATCATGAGTCCTTGAAGAGAGCACAGGCAGTAAATTTTCTGACATGAGCTATAGCAGTTTCTTTCTCAATGTCTCCCAAGACAAGCAAAATAAAAGCAAAAATAAACTATTGAGACTACATCAAAATTAAAAGAAAACTGAACAGCAAAGGATCAGCAAAACTAAAAGACAATCTACAAATGGGAGAAGATATTTGCAAAGGATATATCTGATATATATTGTATATATATATATATTGGTTGTATCCAAAATATATCAAGAACCTATATAATTTGACACTAAAAACCAGACAATCCAATTTAAAAAAATGCGCAGAAAACATTTCTCCAAAGAAAACATACAGATGACCAACAGATACATGAAAAGATGTTCAACATTACTCTTCATCAGGGAAATACAAATCAAGACTACAATGAGATGTCACCTCACACCTGTGGAAGTGACTAAATCGAAACAGAAGAAACAACAGGTATTGGTGAGGATGTGGAGAAAAAGGAACCCTCTCTCACTGTTGGGAGGCATACTTGTGCAGCCCCTGTGGAAAACAATATCTTCAAAGGTTCCTCTGAAAGTTAAAAATAGAACTACCCTACTATCTAGTAATCACATTACTGGCTAATTACCAAAAAAACACAAAACACTAATTCAAAGAGATACATTACACCACTGTGTTTATTGCAGCATTATTTACAATAGCCAATGTTGGAAAGAGCCCAAGTGCCCACTGATAGATGAATGGATAAAGAAGCAGTGGTGTGTGTGTGTGTGTGTGTGTGTGTGTGTGTGTATAATGGAACACTACTCAACCATTAAAAAAGAATGAAATCTTGCCATTTGCAATAACATGAATGGATCTAAAGTATAATGCTAAGTAAAATAAGTCATAGAAAGACAAATACTATATGATCTCACTCATATGTGGAATTTAAGAAACAAAACAAGCAAAGGAAAGAGAGAGAGAGGCAAACCAAGAAATAAATTAACTTAGGGAAAAAACTGATAGTTATCAGAGGGTAGGTTGGTGGGGGATGGGTAAAATAGGTGATGGGTATTAAAAAGTACGCTTATTATGATGGGAAAAAAACAGCAGCAACAACAATTAATTAGAATTTAGAGCAATAAAAACATTTTTCAGGGACATTGTTGGGAATTTTATGTGCATGATGTTAAAAAAATCATAATAAAATAAAAATGTAGATATGTTTCATAACAATTTTATATTTGATGCTCATTTCTAAGTTAAATAATGTATATAATTTCTCTTGGTTCTAATTAAATAATAGGAAATTAAAGAGTAATTAAAACTTCAAATAAATGTTTTTTCACTAATGTTGGAGAGACTCAATAGACTCAGCTCCAAGACACTGAGGTGGCGCCAATACATTTCAGCTAGAGATCATCAGGAACACACCTATGGTTGAACAAGCTGGAATTATTACCCCCTGAGTGAGGGAGAACATGAAGTGTGGAAACCATGGGGCATTTCAGTAAGAGGGACATTAAAGAATTATAGTATTCATGTGTCTGGGGGAATAAGGTTTGAGGGTAGGACCTGGCTCTGATTTTGGATGCTACCACATGGTTATCTGTGAGTATCATGTCAACTCCAACTGACCCCAAGGGAGCCCTGGCCAGTAGTATCAGGTCAGCTCCCAGATGCCAGAGACTCTTTTCTCTTTCTCAGAGATATCTTTCCAAGTTTTCTTATTTATATTCCACATGGCTATATATTGCTTACATTGGGATTTTTCACTGTTAGATTCCATAAATTTCAAATTATCTTCTGGAATAATGTTTTCCAAAATTTAAAAAATTCCTTCTATATTAAGGTGAATCCAATGATTACTAAATTTCCTGAAGTAATATCCCTTTGTCCCTGAGTTCTTTTTTTTTTAACAGAAGAAAATAAAATTTAATTACATATGTACAGGAAAAACACATACACATGAGATTTTGAAGGCAGTCAGACAAAATGAGTTATATATGCTATATTGCTCTAAGGAGAAGGGGATAAGGTCTGGGAAGTCAAAGGGAAGGCAATTCACAGAAAAATGAGGAATAAATATTTGGTAAACAAACGTTTGCTGTGCTATGCAGAAAAATGGGATATAGAGAGATATTTTAACAAACAGACTTTGCTAAATTCCTTTCCTTCTGCCACCCCTACTTCATATTATACTGTAGTTGTCTATGGTGAAATAGCTCCCTTCCTGGAATCTCTGTTTAAATTCTTTTAAGGAGGGGAAAGGTCAACTTGGAAATTTACTTTTTGAATAGCAAAAACTTAATTTTTCACTACATTTTTATTTAAAACATTTTAAACCTTTAGAATAATTCAATGAACATTTGTATGCTCTTCACCTAGATTCATCAATTGTTAACATTTTGCTGTGTTTGCTTATCTTTTTCTGAGGGATGGCCAAGTTAACACTACTTATGGGATATGTATGAACTTTGCATTTGCAAGATGGCTTATCCACATTTATTGTGTTGTGGGATGGAGCTTGAGATGAGAAGAAAAAGTAGGAAGCTGCAGGCTTGGGGCCAGAAACCAGAAGCTTACTTTCCTTATAGTGCCATGTTCCAGGATGAATTCTAAGGATCAGAGAATTTCATATTTGAACCTAGACTACTAGGTCACAATAAAGTATATTTATCAAGTTAGGAGGATAAAGAGGATAAAACATATTTTATTACTTTATTAAATTGGCTTATGCCTTCTAAACCTTCAGATGTATACAATAAAGGTCTCTATTTGTAATCTCATCCTGGGTTAATAAAAACATTAGGGGGGCACTTAACTCCTATTTAGAAGTAAAAGGAAATACTGTTTTCCCTCTGATTTCACTTATATGTAGTATAGGGGTTCAGAAGGAGTAGCCCCAAGATATGCTGCTTTGGCTTGCAGATTATTTCAAGCTGAAAACATTTAAGGCCCAGAAGATTCAGGAAGAAACTTTGACCTTTTCCCTGAATTCTTAAGTTGAGCCAGTACTTAATGGGGTGGGTTTTATTTTTAAGTTTGTTTTTTTTTTCCATGAAAGACCCATGACTGCTGTATCCCCTGACTCCTACATTTAAGAATGTTTGCCCTTGCTTTTATTCTTTAATTGTGTCTTAGCTTAGTCGGTTTCTTTCCCTCAGAACTTTGTAGACATTTTTTTCTGTATCTTCTGGCCATGGATGTTGATTTGGAGATATCTGAGGCCAATACAATGCTTTCCCCTTAGAAGCCTATACCATAATCAGAAAGATAGCAGCTTTGCAGAGGTAATTACTGTTAATTTCCACTACTCCATTCACGTCGCTTGTCTACTAACTCATATGAGAAGTATTATCACCTTTTGGAATTATAGCTGGGCTTATTCTAGCCTTTGATTATAATTTAGGAAAAAGCTATCTGACCATTAGGAATTTATTAGCAAACAAACAGCGTCAGTTATAGGGATACTAAGCACCATGCTTTCATTATCCCAAGATAGCTAACATCATATGGCTTAAGATACATTTTTTTTCATAACTATAATTGCACATTATGACAATTCTTAGAATTTTTAGGATTTAATTTGATATAAAGATGTAAGACTAATTCTAAAAATACTGGAAACACAGATTTGAGAGGCATTACATTCTAAGCACCAATTGATCTCAGATAAAACATTCCCCAGAAGGAGTCTCAGGAGATAAGATAAAAGTCTACAGGGGAGACGGACTTCTTAATAGCCACTTTTCCATTCAAATCTTCCATTATTGAAATATAGCTCTAAATCTAGAGACATATTACTGACTATAAACAACCCAGTCATAAGCAAAAGGCACAAGTCCTGTTAAAAAAGTGTTCAACTCTAATCTGAGAATTAGCCTTACATTTGTTTTCAAAAACAACTCAGCTCCTGTTTGATATAAAGCTTTGTTTTAATGAAAATGTTTATTTCCACGTAAGAAGCAAGGCTTCTGAGGATATTAGATAAGCAATGAGCATTAGCAGCAATTAAGCTTGTAATCCTTATTGAAGTAATTAGATACAAATTATGAATTTTATTTGGTCCTTGAATGTGTCATATAGTGTCTACAACATCAGCGTAGTTTAAAAACATAGTCGACATGTGCTGGCAGCTTCCTTCTGCTAGGCCCTGTTCTGAGGGCTTTGCACTTAACTTATTTAACTCCCCAACAGCTATAGGAGATATAGATACCATTATTATTCCTAGTTCACAGCTAAGGAAAATAGGGACACAAAGGGATGAGGTACTTAGTCAAAAGCCAGGTAATACAGTTGCTATGGCTGTACTCTGAAATATGTTACTCTGTTTCTTTACAAAATAAGAGTTCTGATGATGGATGAGTAAATACACCACCAATTTTGATAGGGACAGAAAACAAAACTATTGCATTTGAGTCTACAAAGCACATCAGACAGTTGGCAGGTGTTAAGAATATTACCAAAAGCGTGAGGAAAGCAGAGGAGGACCAGAGTCCACAGCTGTTCCTATGAGGGCAATATCTTGCTTAACCTACTCATCCATTTGACTGCAGTCTGAAGTGGCAATTGGATTTTCATTCATTTATTGGCTGACATGATTAGTGATCATCTCCTCTGAGTAATGCCTCTTGTTAGACATTAGAAATGCAATTGTGACTTCAGGAAGCAAAGGCCTGGCTCTTTTAAAAAAGATTTTTAAAGATTTTATCCATTTATTTAAGAGAGAGAGAGAGCGCACAAGTAAGGGGAGGGGTAGAGGAGTACAGGGACAATAGACTCCCTGCTGAGCTCAGACTCTGATCTGGGGCTCCATCCCAGGACCCTGAGATCATGACTTGAGATGAAGTCAGACACTTAATTGACTGAGGCACCCTGAAAAAGCCCAGATCTTAATGAAGTTTGTAGTCAGTAGGGAAGATGGACATTAATCAACACTGTCACCAAAAAGTGTGAAAACACAACTGTGATAAGTTAAGGAGAATAGATGGACAAAATTCTCTGTAAGACAGTAACTGAGGGGCCTGACCTCATCCAAGTAGCCAGGAAGGTGATCTTCAAACTGAGACCTGAATGAACGAGCAGGTACTTACCAAGCAAAGGGGTACATTTGGCATGGTGGAAAATGTGGCTCTGGGAAGCTAGGTTTTTAGGAGCACAGTGCCACTGAAAGAAGACCTGGTGTCTGGAAGAAGCATAAAAGACAGATTAACTTGAAGAAGTAAGCATATGTCTCTCTGTATGGGAAGTATACCTTACATATCAGCTGACCTGAGCTGGTCAGAGAGTGACCAGGAAAACAGCTGAGAGAGTTGAATGTAGGGGATTGGTTAGACAAGTGATTAAAAGGCAGAGAAGGCAACCAGGGCATATAAGATGACCTAGAGATTAGTAAAGATGGGACACCCTAGTCCCCCATATTAGTGGGACAAAGGAGAGAGTGTTCAGAATAGCCTCATGGAAGCCCAGTTAAGAGGAACCTCATTGAACCTAGTGGGCTCCATGTCCCTAAAACATAGCCAAGACAGCCAGGGAGAGGGGAAATAACTTGGTTTCTCCAGTTCTCCACTCTACCAGCTACTTTTCCCACTGAAAACCACTTACCTCAGACCTGGGGAAATAGTCACAGTTGCCACTCTCTGTGAAGTACAGAATGGATCAAAGGAGATACCAGGATAGATCTGTAGTAAGAGGCCCAAGGCCAGGACAGACATGACATAAACCTGTCTTGTTAAAGATGTTCCTTAAATTCCCACTCCCTAAAATCTGCCTTTTCGGGAAACATCTTCCATGTTAAGTTCCATCTGTCAATTTGAAATCCGGAAAAGCTGCCCAGCCTACTCTCTGATCTCATTTATTTTTTATTTTAGGATACATTCATTTATTATATAAAGTTAAAGTAGTGTAGTACAAAATCTACAGAGTCCAACATCACAGACTGAATAATTATATTAATAATATAACCAATTGTCTGTTATTTTTGGTAATTTGCAGGCATCATCTGTATTTGCTATAAAACAATTAACTCAAGAACCTTATAATAATGGAGAATGAAAAGATAAAAGATGACCATAGATTAAGCCTTGAGTAACTGTCACATCAACATTAAGAACCAGCACAACTTTCTAAATGTTGCCTGGGGTATAAAAGCAGATTAGCACATTTGTCCCTAAAGAACACACATTTCAACTACAATTATGTGCCAGGAACAGAGATTCTTTTGTTCAAAGCAAGACCCACAAATCTTCCCAAAATATTCCCTGCAGACAGTTACAGACTGATCATGAGGCCAGTTCTTGAGCTTCTTTTAGAGTCTCAAAATCAGTCACCTGAAAAGCATTTTAAACCCTCATCACAGATGTAATGAGTTCTATCCCAAAAGAGGCTCATTCTTCTACCATCTGTTTAAATCAGGCTTCCTAACTGACAGTCCATCCCTGACACTGAATTTGAAGGAATTCTATCAGCTGTGAAAAATTCCAAAGATTTAAAACAAAGAACTGAACAGACTTTATATGAAGTAAAATATGTTTATGAAACAACCCTTGTGAACCCTCCTCCTCTGACTTCTTTAGGCACTTGAGCCTGTACCCAAGTTGTCTTGATTGGTAATGTTAAAGCACCTTTGAACACCTGGAGATGAGAAACTAGTAGTTTTAATTTTAATTCTATCTCTGATTTTCCTTAACGGAGTTGCCTACAAGTAAGAGAATAGAATGTCACAGCGTATTGAGAAAATGCCAACTTTAGAAGATGACACTTGTTTTATTACCTGAAAGTCAGTCTTGCATTCTCATGCTGAAACATTCTCAGAAGTTGACTTAAGATGACCTGACCAAGGGCCTACCACAGATCTGGTGATAAAATCGCCAACAGAGTCCAACCACAAGGTAAGGAGAGCACATAACTCAGATTTAACAAAAATCAGATAGCTTAGGTAAATGAAATTAATCAACTTTGACAAAATCTGAATCAGAATCACTGATGATTTTTACTGAGCTCATTTTCATTCAACATTTATATTCAACAAAATTTTCATTTAGTTAAAAATACTTTCACATTATTTGGTTGATAAGGTGTTTTAATTATCTTTTTAAATTTTAATTATTGATTAAAATATAAATATAAGAAATGTATGTAAGTGATATATACATGTGTAGTCTTTATCAAGTTATAAAGATTATAAACTGTGTCACAGATTAGTAACACAATCAAGATATGAAACATTTCCATAACCACAAGGATCTCTCATGTTGCCCTTTCATAGTCATGCTCATTTCCCTTCCTCTTTCATTCCCTCCTTAATTCTTGACAACCATTAATATGCTCTCCATTTCCATCTTGCCATTTCAGGAATGCTAGCTATATAAGTGGAGTCATACAAAATGATACTTCTGGCCTTTGCTTTTTATCTATGTCACTACCATTCAGAGGGCTGGTTATTCTTGTGTATATCCATGCTTCCATTTTTTTATTCCCCCATGAGAATGATTTCCTTTAACATTTCTTGTGGATCTACTGGTGATGAATTCTTTCCATTTTTATATGTCTGGAAAAGTTTATTTTTCTTCATTCTTAGAAGATATTTTTGCTGGTATAGCTTTATAAGTTTACAGGATTGATTTTATTTCTCTTTTGAAAAGATTTTAGATTTACAAAAGAATTATAAATTGTAATGCAGAAACTTCTCACTTACCTTTTGCTTACTTTCCCTTACTGTTAACATGTTATATAGCCATGGCAAAGCTGGCAAAACTAAGAAGTTTACGTAAGCACGAAAGTATTAGCTCAGCTACAGCCTTTGTTGACACTTGAATCAATTTCTCCATTAATGTCCTTTTCCTGTTCTAGGATCCAATCCCAGATACCATGTTGTATTTAGTTTTTATGTGTCCTTAATCTCTTCTGATCTGTGGCAAATTGGCCTTGGCACTTTTGGATACTACTGGTGAAATATTTTGTGGAATATCCTCAGTTTAGGCTTTTCTGACATTTTCTCATATTAGAATTTTTCCATCACATAATATTAGGGATTATGTGATATCAACATTACTTGTTACAGGTGGCATTAGTCTTCATCTCTCTGTTAAGATACTGCCTGCCAGATTTCTCCACTGTAAAGTTACAATTTTATCCTTGTCAATTTTCTACTAATTAGAAGTCAGTCGCTAAGTCTAGCCCATATTCAATGGAAGGGAATGATGTTAGCTGCACTGTTTTTGTTTTTGTTTTCTTGTAGATGCTCTTTATAGATTAAATAAGTTCCTTTCTATTTTTAGTTTTCTGAGATTTTTCTCATAAGTGCATGTTCCCTTTCATCAAATTGTTTTTCTACATTTCCTAAATGATCAAATAATTTTTCCTGTTCATACTGCATTACATTGACTGATTTTTTAATGTGAACCAGCCATTCATTCCTGGTATTAATCTTACATGTCACGAAGTGTGTTTTATATATATTGCTAGATTCAATTTTGTTCTTATTTTGTTGATGGTTTTTTGTGTCTACATTAATAAGGAATATTTGCCTTCATTAGTTTTATTAACTTTTTTTGTAATATATATATGTCTGTTTTTGCTATTAGTAAGGCAGGCCTCATAAAATGAGCCGGGAAATGTTCCTTTTTGTTCTATATTCTGGAAAACTTTGTTTTCTTAGTACTATAGATGCTTGATAAAATTTGATGTTTTATAAAATTTCCTAGAGAAGCTGTGATTAGAGTTGTGTACTTAGAATATTTTTAATTAAAATTTAATTTTTTAATAGATATAGATTTATAAAGATTATTTTTTGAATGAGTTTTGGTAGTTTATCTTTTTTAAGGAATATGATAATTTAACCTATGTTGTAGAATTATTGATAGAGCATTTTTCATTTAATTTTTTTATCATATAATTATGTTGCTCCCTCTTCTGTTTATGATGTTGATTTTTTGTGCTTTATCTTTTTTTCCTTGGCAAGCCTGTCCAGGGCTTTTTCAGCTATATAGGAAAAATTCTAAGATGGCTTCCAAAGTTGTCTAACCTCAATATATTCTTCCACACATTAATTTGATATATTTTGCTCCCATGATTAGGTTATGTTATTTACATGGCACAGTTGAATTTAAGATATGGAAATTAACTGGATGGACCTTGCTTAATTACATGAATCCTTTAAAAAAAAAAAAAAAGAGTTTTCTCTAGCTAATTCCAAAAGTGAAATTTAGAGTAAAGCGTTAGAAGGATTTCATGTGTTTTTGTTGGCTTGAATGTGGAGTTAACAATACAGCAAATAGTAGACAGTGTGTTATTGTCCCATAGCTCTTGGTTTCTCTGTTCTGATTTTTTAACTTTTTTTTTTTTTCTGTTTCAGATTGGATAATTTCTGTTCAACTGTTGTCAAGCTCACTGGTTCCTTCCTTTGTCTGTGATAAGTCTATTGATATAACCATCAAAGACATGCTTCATGTCCCCTATGTTGTTTTGTTTTGTTTTTTTGCATTCCCATTAGATTCCTTCATAATAGTTTCCATTGATCCACTGAAATCACCTATTGGTCTTGTATGTTGTATACCTTCTCCATTAAAGCCTTTAACATATTAAATGATTATTTTAAACATCTCTTTTATGTCTGGTTCTCTTTCTAAACCAACTGAGCCACCCAGGTGTCCCTGATTCTCTTTCTAATGACTGCTCTGTCTCTTCAGACCACTACTCTTGGTTTATTGTTGGACATATTGTATAGAATAATATACACTGAGGTAAATGTTTTGTATGTTTGGAGATGAGTATGCCTTTAATCCTCATAGGCCTTTAGTGTAAGGGTTTTTGCTTATCTGGTAGGAAGTTGATCCAGGTTTAAAGTTTTCTTCCTACTTGACTTTGAGTCTTGTGACTTGGATTTGGGTCTTGCCTTTTCATCTGCCTAGGGATGATCTGTCTTTCCACAATTTCTCCACCTGGATTACACTATTGTTTTTATTCACTGCTCGTTAGTGTATTTGTGGTTATAACAGAGGAAGGTGGTTGTTATCTGATATTTTGACTAAAATTAGTCTTAGGCAAAATTTGTGAATCTAGTTCTTCAGGTGTTTCTGTTCCCTCTCCAGACATAATGTTGAGCCTAGCAAGTATTCCTACTCTCCCTGAAAGTAGAGTTTCCTTTATTTTCCAGTTCCTCTCTCACAGCAGTAGGTTTCCAATAGTTCCGTAATGCAACAGCACTTGCTTCTCTCTTCCTGTATAATAAGGTATTTATTTCACAGGGAACACAGCAATAAATGTCTGGGTAGAGTTTCATCAGTAGAGACTGTTGCCTTCTCACAGGTTGCACCACTGGAGAGGTTTTCTCAGGATTCTCCCTGATCCTCCCTTTGAAAGCCCTTGAAATTCCTGGGTAAGAAACCTGCAAGAGGATGAGAAACTCTCATCTCTGGGGCTCTCAGTGGTTTCATGTTTTCATGCTACTCGCATTTTGCATTTAGTAATTTGGTAAACACTTTTGGCTCAATAGTCTTAATGGATTAGATAGTGTTTGATGATGCTTATCTCAAGTAAGCAGTGCTTAAATAAGCAAATGTCTACTAGTGTTTCTCTAAAGATTTCAGATTAGTCATTTGCACTGAAACCTTACATCCTTGATAGATTCAATAAAAGTTATTAGTTTGTAAAAAAAATATATTAATTTGTAATCACTACAAGCAAATGAATACATTGCCCCAGTTAGCCAACAGCAAACAGTGTTCACAAACACTCAGTTAATATTCCTGAGAAAGGGAAAAGAACAAACCAAATACAGTAAAATATTTAAAGATATTATTAGAAAAAAAAAATCCTGAAATGAAGGAAGACATGACTATGGAGACTAGGTCCCAGGAAAACAGTATATGAGATGTCTTAATAAAGTTATAAAGAAATAGCAGAGAGGCTGGGAAGATGGCAGAGTAAGAGGACCCAAAGCTCACCTCATCCCATGAAAATAACTAGGTAACACTCACATCAGCATAAATAATCTAGAAAATGGCATAACAAATTCCACAACCAAAGGTAGAGAAGAGGCCATCTCAAAGAGCTAGGAAAGGCAGAGATGATACATGGGGGGCTAAATGAACCATGGCTGTTCATTGGGAAGAGGGAGGCTCAGGCACGGAAAAGGGGAGAAAGAGACTATCACAATAGAGAGCCAACACAGGGAAGATGAATCCTCATACCAATTGGCTTTGAAAGCAAGAGGGGCAGAATTTCTTCAGTTCTTACAATAGTGGGGCTTAAAGACTAGAATTTCTCCTTTAAAAAAAAAAAAAAGCATGTTTGGGTCACTCAGTCAGTTAATGTCTGCCTTTGGCTCAAGTCATGATCCCGGGTTCTGGGATCAAGTTCCACATTGAACTCCTTGCTCAGCGGGGAGCCTGTTTCTCCCTAAGCCTGTTGCTCCCCTGCTTAGGCTCTCTGTCTCTCTCTGTCTCTCTCTGACAAATAAATAAATAAATAAAATATCTTTTAAAAACCTAGAATTTTAAAAATCAGCAGATTTGGTTCTGGGACAGCCTGGGTGAAGTGTTGGTGATAGGAAGCTGAGTCTTTACCCTTAAAGTGATAGCAGGACAGCTTGTGGAGATACAGTGTAAGAAGCGATTTGAAAAACACCTGGGACATACAGGAGGGAGTTATTTACTAATCTTAGAGCATGTCCCAGAGGGACAGGGTTCGGTAAGGGACTTCTCTAGAAAAAAAAAAAGGATCTGGAAGGCACCATTCCCCTTAATCTCCCAGCATAAACAGGGCCACCTGTGGGAACCAGCAGGGTGCCAATATTCACTACTTAACTTGCTCGCCCCACCCAACCCCCAGGGCTTAAGCAGTTCTGTCCTTACAAATCATATTTGCCCCAGTCCTGACACTTCAGACCCCTTTCCCAGAAGATTAGCATGAACTGTGACAACACCTTTTTCCAATACACGTTATGCAGAGCCTCAGTCCCAATAACGCTGACAGAAGCCTGAAACCATCTTGTTAAAATTGTATGCCCTGTCCACATGCATTTTGTGGGTCTACACAGGCTGGCCCTGTCCTGGCAACAGCAGCAGAAGAAGGTCTCATTACACAGGCAGACCAGGGCTCACACTGAAAACTACATGTCCCATCTTGGCTGAGGACAAACCACTGCCCACAACAGGCAAAGAGAGCTTCTACAGAATACTGCACTGAAGGAAAAAGTGGCCAGGACACAACAGCAGGGCACACAAAACACAGAAGATACCCCCTGAAGCACTAGGTTCTGGAAAAAGGGAGCACTGTACTGCAGGGCACTTGAGGACCTATTCATCATAAGGCCATTACTTTCAAGAGCAGAAGATGTAGCAGAGTTTCCTAACACAGAAAGACAGAGAGAAGTAGACAGAATGAGAAGACAGAGGAATATGCCCCAAATGAAAGAACAAGACAAAGTTATAACAGTATGGAAGCAAAATGGAAATAATATGTTGGATAGAGAATTTAAAGTAATGATCATAAAGATACTCGCTGGACTTGAGAATAGAGTAGAGGACATCAGTGAGACCTTTAACAAAAAGATTTTTTAAAAATTAGAGATAAAAAAACAATAAAGTAAATTAAAAATCCACTAGATGGAATAAATAACAGGTTACAGGAAGCTGAGGAACAAATTAACAACCTGGAATACAGAGCAATGCAAAGGAATGGAGCTGAACAGGTGAGAGGAAAAAATATGCAAAATGAGACAGATTTAGGGAACTCAGTGATTCCATCAAGAGTAATAACATTTGCATTATAAGGATCCCAGAAGAAGAGAGAGAAAGGGGAACAGAAAATTTATTTGAAGAAATAATAGCTGAAAACATTCCTGATCTGGTGAAGGAATCCAGATCCAGTAGGTACAGAGATCACATAACAAAATCAGCCAAAGGAAGTCCACACTAAAATGCATAGTAATCAAAACTGCAAAAAGTAGTGATAAAGAGAGAATTTTAAAAGCAATAAGAGAAAAGAAGACATTTACATACAGGAGAAACCCCATAAGGCTATTACCATATTTTTCAACAGAAATTTTATATGCCAGAAGGGAGTTGCATGCTATGTTCAAAGTGCTAAATGGGAATAATCTGTTAGCCGTGAATAGTCTATCCAGCAAGACTATCATTCAGAATAGGAGAAATAGTTTCTCAGACAAATGAAAATTAAAGGCGTTAACAGAGTTCATGACAGCTAAATCAGCCCTACAAGAAATGTTAAGGGGGACTCTGAGTGGAAAGGAAAAGTCATAAATAAAAATAAGTGAGAAATACAAAGGCATTGATAATAAATATATCTGTAAAAATGAGTCAAGGCATTCACAAGATAAAAACATAGAAAATATGAGGCCCTATACCTAAAACCTGAGGGATAGAGAAATAAAGAATGGGTTCAAACTTAAGTCACCCAACTTGTGCTATTGCGGAAGATGTTATATACAAACCAAATGGTAATCACAAATCAAAAACCAGTAATAGACATGCAACAAATAAAGAGAAATACATCTAAGTATATCACTAAAGAAAGCCAGCCAAAGGTGAGAGAAGAAAAGATCAGAGAAGAACTACAAAAACAACTACAAAATAAGTAACAAAAAGGCAATAATACACACATATAAATAATTACTTTGAACATAAATGGACCAAATGCTCCAATCAAAAGACAACAGTGACAGAATAGATCAAAACTGAAGTCCCGTATATATGCTGCCTACAAAAGACACACTTCAGACCTAAAGACAATAACAGATTTAAAGTGGAGAGACATTCATCATGCAAATGGATGTCAAAAAAAGGTGGATTAGCAATGCTTAAATTGAACAAATTGATTTTTTTTAAAAGACACTATCAAGAGCTAAAGAAGGACACTATATAATAATAAAAGGAACAACCCAACAAGAAGATATGACAACTGTAAATATTTATGCACCCAACATGGGAACACCCAAATACATAAAACATTTAGTAGAAAACATAAAGGAGCTAAGGAATAGTAAACAATAATTGTCAGGGACTGTAGCACTCCACTTACATCAATGGACAGATCATCCAAACAAAAAACCAACAAGGAAACAATGGCTTTGAATGACACACTGAACTGGACAGATTTAATAGATATATTCAGAACTTCCCATCCTAACATACCAGAATGCACATTCCTCCCCAGTGTAAATGGAACATTCTCCAGAATGGATCACATATTAGGCTATAAAAGATGTCTCCACAAATTAAAAAAAAAAAAATCAAAGTTATACTGTATATCTTTTCTGACCACAGTGCTATGAAACTAGAAATTGACCACAAGATAAAATCAGGAAAGACACAAATACATGGAGGTTAAATAACATGCTACTAAAGAATGAATGAGTCAACCAAAAAAGAAAAAGAATCAAAATTACATGGAGAGAAATTACAATGAAAACAAAATGGTCCCAAATCCTTGGGAGGCAGCAAAAGTAGTTCTAAGAGGGAATCTTGTAGTAATACAGGCCTACATCAAGAAGCATGAAAAACTTCAAATAAACCACCTAACCTTATACTTAAAGTAGCTAAAAAACAAAAACAAAAAAAAAAAAAACAAAGAAAAACCAAAAGGTTAGAACAGAAATAAACTAAATAGAAAAAAAAAAAGACTCAACCTATCTAAAGTGAAGCAGGAAGAATAGAAAATTTGAACAGAAAATTACCAGCAATGAAATTGAATCAGTAATCAAAAAACTTCCAACATACAAAAGTCCAGGATCAAATGGCTTCACAGATGAATTCTACCTAACATTTAAAGAAGAGTAAATATTTATTCTTCTCAAACTTTTTGAAAAAAAAAGAGAAAAAGATGGAAAACTTCCCAATTTATTCTGAGAATAGCATTATGCTAATACCAAAACTAGATAAAGACACTACAAAAGAGAGAGAGAGAGAGAGAAATGGTTTTTACAGAACTAGAAAGAAAGAGTCCTGAAATTTGTATGGAAGCATGAAAGAGCCTAAATAGCAAAAGCAGTCTTGGGGGCGGTGGGGTGGGGGGGAGGGCAAAGCTGGAGGCATCACAATTCCAGACTTCAAGTTATATTACAAACTGTAGTAATCGAGACCATATAGTACTGGCACATGGATCAAGGGAACAGAATAGAAAGTCCGAAAGAAACCCACGGTTATATGGTCAATTAATCTTTAACAGAGGAGATGAGAATATGCAATCAGAGAAAGTCTTTTCAACAAATGCTTTTGGAAAACTGGACAGCTACATGCAAAAGAATGAAACTGGACCATTTTATTACACCACACACAAAAATAAACTCAAAATTGATTGAGGGCCTACTTGTAAGACCTGAAACCAGAAAAATCCTTGAAGAGAGTACAGGCAGATAGGTCTTTGAATTAGATGTAGCAACATTTTTCTACGTGTATCTTCTGAGGCAAAGGAAACAAAAGCAAAATTTAATTGCTGGGAGTTTATCAACATGGAAAGCTTCTGCACAGTAAAGGAAATAACTAAGAAAACTAAAAGGCAACCTACTTAATGGGAAAATATATTTGCAAATGACACATCTGATTAAGGGTTATTATGCAAAATATATTGAGAACTTAACACCAAAAAACCCCAAATAATCCAATTAAATGAGCAGATTACATGAACAGATATTTCTCCAAAGAAGACATCTAGATGGCCAACAGACACATGAAAAGATGCTCAACACTGCTCATCATCAGGGAAATGCAAATCAAAGCCACAATGAGATATCACCTGACAACTGTGGAATGGTTAAAATAAAACACTCAAGGGGTGCCTAGGTGGCTCAGTCAGTTAAGCAGCTGCCTTTGGCTCAAGTCATGATCCCAGGGTCCTTAGATCAAGTCCCGCATTGTGCTCCTTGCCCAGCAGGGAGCCTGCTTCTCCCTCTGCCTGCCACACCTCCTGCTTGTGCTCTTTCCTTTCTCTCTCTCTGGCAAATGAATGAATGAATGAATGAATGAATGAATAGAATAAAAAACCCAAGAAAGAATAAGTGCTGAGGAGAATTCGGAGTAAAAGGAAAGCTCTCTCACTATTGGTTCGAATGCAAACTGGTGCAATCACTGTGGAAGACAATATGGAAGTTCTTAAAAAAGTTAAAAATAGAACTATCCTGCAATCCAGTAATCACACTATGAGGTATTTACCACAAAATATACAAAAATGCTAATTTGAAGGGATAGATGCACCCCTATGTTTGTTGCAGCATTATTTATAATAGTTTAACTGTAAAATAGCCTAAATGTCCATTGATAGGTGGTGAATGGATAAAGAAGATATGTTATATATAATATGGAATATTATTCAGCTATGAAAAAGTCTGAACTCTTTCTGCTTTCAACAACATGGATAGATTGAAAGAGCATAATGGTAAGTGAAATAATCCAGTCAGAGAAAGACTAATAGCATATCATTTCATTCGTATGTGGAGTTTAAGAAATGAATCAAAGAACAAAGGAGAAAAAAGGAGGGACATAAGAAGAAACAGACTCAACTATAGAAAACAAACTGACAGTTACCAGAGGACAGTTGGGTGAGGAGATGGCTGAAAGATGTAAAAGGATTAAGAGTATATTTATCTTGATGACACTGAGTAATATATGGAACTATTAAATCACTATATTATACACCTGAAACTAATAGAATACTGTGTGTTAACTACATGGGATTAAAATTTTAAAAAATTTTTAAAAATTATAATGATAGAGAAAGAAAAAATTAAAACAACAAAAGGTTGCTCAAGATGATCTTTCTGTTCTGTTAATATATGACCAGAGGTAGATATTCTGCATAGAAAGCCCAAAAGATAGAATCCATAGAAATTATTATTCAAATTAATAATATTTTAAAGGTAGTTGGATATAAGACCCATATTAAATTTTATTTCCGTATGCCAGAAAAACAGAATTATAAAATGTAATTTAAGTAGAAATATAATTTAAATATATCATTGTCCATAACAACAGAATATATACCCAACAACAATTACACTTAACACAAGACATGCCAAAACTGTATGAAAGAAATTTAATATCTTATTGAAGGTTATTCAAATTGAAATAAGTAATTCTTTATGAGGGCTAAAATTTTGTTTTGTTAAGTGCTCTACCTCCACATAGCCACAATGAACTATAAATAAATGAAGATACATTAATTTATTGATATACTCCAAAAAAATACCCAAAGTGTGGGGTGCCTGGGTGGCTCAGTGGGTTAAAGCCTCTGCCTTAGGCTCAGGTCATGATCCCAGGGTCCTGGGAATGAGCCCCATGTCAGGCTCTCTGCTCAGCAGGGAGCCTGCTTCCCCCTCTCTCTCTGCCTGTCTGCCTACTTGTGATCTCTCTGTCAAATAAATAAATAAAATCTTAAAAAAAAATACCCAAAGTGTTTATTAAAGAACTTGTGGTTTTTTTTTTAAGTTTTATTTATTTGAGAGAGAAGGAGGGAGGGAAAGAGAGAGAGAGAGCACAAGTTGAGGGAAAGGCAGAAGGAGTGGGAGAAGTAAACTCCCCATTGAGCAGGGAGCCCAACACAGGACTTGATCCCAGGACCCAGAGGTCATGACCTGAACTGAAGGCAGACACTAACTAATTGAGCCATATAGGCACCCCAGGGAACTTTTCAATCTTTACAATTTATATAGAAACACAAAGACCCACCATAGCCTTGGTATGCTTGGAGAAGAATACTAAGTTTGAGGATTTTTCTACTAGTAATCAATGCTATTGTATTATTTTTCCATCTCTTGTTTTCCAGTTTTATTGAAGTATTATTAAGGAATAACATTGTCGTGTGTTTAAGGTATACAAAATGTTGATTTGATACATGTAAATATTGCAAAATGACTACCACAATAGGATTAATTAACAACTCTGTCACTTTACATTATTACCCTTTTTGTGGTAAGAATATTACAGATTTACTCTCAGTAACCTTCAAGTATATAAAACAGTAGGGTAACTATAGTGACTATGTTGTATATTAGATCCCTAGAACATATTATTCCTATAACTGGAAGATTTTAACTTTTGACCAACATCTTCCCACTCCCCCTATCCTCCCCATCCCTGACCCTGGTGACCGCAATTCTACTCTCTGTTTCTATACTTTGATATATATATATTTTAATTTTTATTTATTTATTTGACAGAGAGAGAGAGATCACAAGTAGACAGAGAGGCAGGCAGAGAGAAGAGAGAAGCAGGCCCCCTGCCGAGCTGAGAGCCCGATGTGGGGCTCGATCCCAGGATCCTGAGATCATGACCTGAGCTAAAGGCAGAGGCTTAACCCACTGAGCCACCCAGGCGGCCCTGTAGTTTGATATTTTTATAGCTTACTTATAAATGAGATTATAAAGTATTTTTCTTCTGTGTCTGACTTATTTCACTCAAATAATGCCCTCGAGGCCCATCCATGATGTTTGTTGCAAATGGCAAAATTTCCTTCTTTCTCAGGGCTGGAAAATATTCAGTTTTACATATATATGTGTGTAAACATATGTGTGTGTGTGTGTGTGTGTGTGTGTGTGTATATATATATATATATATATATATAGTATGTGTGTAAGTTCTATATTTTTTTTCACTTCTTTTATCCATTTATCTTTATGTGAACACTTAGGCTGTTTCCATACCTTGGCTGTCCTAAATAATGCTGCAATGAACATGGGATACAGATATCTCTTTGAGATACCTTTAGATATATACCCAGAAGTGAGATTGCTAGATTATATGTACTTCTATTTTTAATTTTTTCAGAATCCTCCATACTGTTTTCCATAGTGGCTTCACCAGTTTATATTCCCACCAAAAGTGCATAACTGTTCTCTTTCTTCCACATCCTCTTCTGTAATTGTTATTTCTTGTCATGTTGATATTAACTCTTCTAAGAAGTATAGAGTGATATCTTATTATCATTTTGAGTTGCATTTCCCTGATATTCTGGATGTTGAACATCTTTTCATGTATTTTTAGACTATTTGTATGTCTCCTTTGGAAAAATTCTATTTTGGTTCTCAGCCCATTTTTAGTGAGATTTATTCCTTGTTGAGTTTCTTATATACCTTCCATATTAATCTGTTATCAGATATACGGTTTGCACCTATTTTCTTCCATTCCATTTGTTGCCTTTATCTTTTATTAATTATTTATTTTGCTATGCAGAAGTTTTTTTAGTCTGATATAGTCTCACTTGTTTAATTTTGCTTTTGTTGCTTATGCTTTTGGTATCACATCCAAAAAAAAATTTTTGCCAAGACCAATGTTAAGGAATTTTTCCCCTAGGTTTTCTTCCAGGAGTTTTATATTCTAAGGGATGGACATTGAAGTCTTTTAACCATTTTGAGTTAACTTTTGTGAATAATATAAGGAATCAGTTTTATTATTTTGCATGTTATTTTCAGTTTTCCAGTTTATTGAAGAGATTATGTCCCTTCTTGAATATATTTAACTTCTTGGTCAAATATTAGTTGACCGTATATGTGTATGCTTATTTCTGGTCTCTCATTCTGCTCCATTTGTCTACCTATTTTAATGCCAGTACTATACTGTTTTGATTACTATAGATTTGTAATATAGTTTGAAATCAGAAATTGTGAAGCCTCCACTTTTGTTCTTCCTCAAGAGTGCTTTGGCTATTTAGGGTCTGATGGCAGTGCACAGATCTGCCCCAAGGGCCAGCTTGAGGGCTGGCCTGAGGGTGAGGTTCAGTCTTCTGGTGTGGTCTCAGGGTAATGTTCATAGTATCACTGAGGTTTAGGTTTTTCACTAGGACCATGCTCTTCAGCAACTCCCTGGGGATTCCATGTGGCCTGGTTTCTTCCTGTGCTCCTACCTGGCACAGCCAGGTATCCCAAATCCATGTGCCTTCAGAACTAGGGTTTGGGCCCTGTCAGTGCCACAGCTAGGGCTAGGATTGAGGTTATGGACAGGGAGTCCACAGTCCAGGGGCCTATCTGATGGCACCACCCAGAACTCCCTGGGGGGTGGTTGAGGGTAAGCATTAGGGTGAGGCTTAGGGTTCATGTTTGGGTTCAGTGATTAGGCACATGATGGGGCTGAAGATCAGGTTTTTCCTAGAATCATTCTCTCCAATGGGATCCCAGTGATTGCGCCTGGCATGGTTTTCTCCTGTATTCTTGGCTGATTTGTCAAGGATGAGTCTACGTCCCAAATCCCATCTTTGCTGAGACTTGGCATTCAGGCCCAGGGAGGGACAAAACCAAAGCCCTGCCTATGCTTAGGGTGAGGATCCAGTGGACAGTATGCACCTATCATTTATATCTGGACTGATCTTTGTTTTTTTTTTTCTCCCTCCTGCTAAATATGGTCTTCGTTTGATTTTCTTTTCTTTTCTTTTCTTTTTCTTTTTTTTTTTAGTTCCTTGATATGTAAAAGTAAGTTTTCTTTATTTGACATCTTTGTTTTTGCTTAAAGCTGGTATTGGTCACTATAAAGTTCCCTCTTAGAATCGGGTTTGCTACATACCATAGGTTTTGGTACCTTATGTTTTCATTTTTATTTGTTCCAAGAATTTCTTTCATGTCTCTTGGGTCTCTTCTTTGACAAACTGGTTGTTCACGAGTGTGGGGTTAAGTTTCCACATATTTACAAATTTTCCCATTTTTTTTTCCTGTTGCTGATATGTAGGTTCATACCATTGTGGTTAGAAAAAGAATTGGATGACTTTAATCTTCTTGAATTTGTTAAGACTTGTTTTGTGACCTAACATGTGATCTATCCTGGAAAATGTTCCCTGTGCACTTCAGAAGAATATGTATGTTTGCTGCTGTTGGATGGAATGTTTTGAATATGTCTGTTAGGTCCATTTGGTCATTGATATAGTTCAAGTCCAACATTTCCTTATGGATTCTCCATCTGAATCACCTCCCCATTGTTGCAGGTGGGGTATTGAATTTGTACTATTGTCTATTTCTCTTCTCAGATTTTTTGGTAATTGCTTAATATATTTAGATGCTCCCATGTTGGGTGCACTTATATTTATAATTATTATAGCCTCTTGATAAATCAACTCCTTTGACATTACATACTGACCTTTGTCTCTCATTACTGTTTTTGACTTGAAATCTTTTTTCTGACATAAATATATCTAACCTTGTTATCTTTTGGTTTTCACTTGCATGGAATTTCTCTTTCTATCCCCTCACTTTGAGCCTATGTATGTCTTGAAAGCTGAATATCCTATAGGCAGCATAAAGTTAGATCTCCTTTTTAATCTATTCAGCCACTGTATGTCTTTAATTGGAGAAGTTATTCTATTTACATTTAAAGTAATTGTTGATAAGTATGTACTTACTAATGCCATCTTATTCATTGTTTTCTGGCTATCTTATAATCCTCTTATTCCTTTCTTTCTCTCTTGCTGTCTTCCTTTGTAAGTTGACAACTTTCCATTTTAGTATTCTTTTATCCCCTTCTCTTTATCTTTTGCATATCTATAGTAGACTTTATTTCCATAGGACAGTAGCTTTTTGCCTCACAGTTACCATAAGGATTAAATAAAATATCTTACAGCTGTGACAGTCTATTTTACATTAACTTCTCTGCATTAAAAATGTTATTTTTATTCTTTCTCTTTTAATTTTTTATATTTCTTATATCATAATTTACCTTTTATTTTTTGTGCCCATTAACAAATTATTTATTGTATTGTAATAAATAAAAAATTATTTTTAATACTTTTTTCCTTTAACTTTTATACTAAAGTGGTTAACACTCCATCATATTATACTTTTTAAATATTCTGAATTTGACTATATACTTACCTTTATCAGTGTGTTGTATATTTCCCATTTTTATGTTACTGACTAACTTCCTTTTGTTTCAACCTGAAATCCTTTTGGCATTTCTTTCAAAGCAAGTCTAGTGGTGATGAACTCCCTCAGCTTTTGTTTGTTTGGGAAAGTCTTTAGCCTGCCTTTATTTCTGTAGGACAACTTGCAAGGTAAAGTATTTTTGGTTGACAGATTTTTTTTTTTCCCTTCAGGACTTTGGATATATCACTCCACTCTCTCTTGGTCTGCAAGGTTTCTGCCAAGAATTATGCTGATAGCTTCATTGGGATTCCCTTGTATGAGAACAATTTTCTTTTCTTTTTCTGTTATTAATGTTCTGTCTCTTTTATTTTAGTCAGTTATATTACAATATATTTTGGAGAAATTGTTTTAGATTGAAATGTTGGGGTTACCTATCAGCTTCATGATCTTAGGTGTCCAGACCTTTCCCCAGATTTGGGAAGTCTCAGTCAGCCATTATCTATCTAATTAAAATTTTTATCTGAGTCTCTTTTCTTTCTGGGACTCCAGTAATTAAATTGTTTCTATTAATAATATTCTATAGATCACATAGATTTTCTTCACTCTTTTTTTCTTCTTCTTTTATTCTTTTTTTGACTGAATAATTTCAAAGGTCCTGTTCTCCTATTTTAGATTCTTTCTTCTGATTTATCAAGTCTGCTGTTGATGCTTTCTATTGCATTTTTTCCCCACCTCATTAATTGTATACTTCAGCTCCAGCATTTCTGTTTGGTTCTGTGTGTGTGTGTGTGTGTGTGTGTGTGTGTGTGTGTGATTTCTTTTTCTGTGTCCAATTTCTGATTTTTTGTGTGTCTTGTTTTCCTAATTGTATTATATTGTCTTTCTGTGTTTTAATTTTTGTAGTTCAGTGAGTTTCCTTAAAATGGCTATTTTGAATTCTTCATTGGGTAAAGCACAGATCTCTGTGTTTGGGGTTGGTTATTGGAAAATTATCATGATCTTTGTTGGGGTCCTGTTTCCTTATTTTTTAATATTCCTTTAAGTCTTGCATTGCTGCCTTTGCATTTGAAGTAGCAGTCACTTCCTCCAGTCTTTACATACTGACTTTGGGAGATAAATACCTTCCATCAGAACTGCTAGGGATTCTGAGTCTTTCTCACACTTTTTCCATGAGTGTGCCCGCTCCCTCTTGTGACATAATATTTTAACTTGTATGCCTTTTCTCAATCCCAAAAAGCCATAGTGGGTGCTGACAGCCTCTCTTTTGCTTTCCCTAGTGCTTTGCTAAGTGCTCAAGCTTGTAGTTTCTCCCAGGCCTATGGATTTGGGTGAGCTTTCTGTGTGTACTCACTAGCTATCTGCTGAAGCTTGCTCTCACCACCCCTGAGAAAGCACACTGGGAGCTAGCCACTTTTGGGGGAGGAAGTGGTACACAGAGCACTGGAAGTGCCTGTGGGCCAGTTAGGGTGGTCCATAGGTGAGATTTCCCCAGCAACTTGTTGGAAGACATCCTGATGGAGTCCAAGAGACTGCTGGGAGGATCTGTGTCCCTTTATTATGTTCCATTCCAAGCCCTGGTTGCTATTCTCTCAGTGCTCACCACCCTCTAGGCATGCAGGTCAGGACTCAGCACTCTGTGTGAGAGGAGGGAAAATGGGCCTCATTAGCAGCATCCCACACAGCTAGGGAAGCCAAGCACTCAGTCACACTTTCTCACTTACCTCTGTGGGAGAAATCACAGACCAAGAACATCTCTCTTATCACTGAGCTGTGCTACTTTGTGGGATGGGTGATATGACTAAAGTCAAACTATTACTCTTCATTGTGTCCAGTCTCAGTTTTTTTCTTTTTCTTTTCTCTAGCAATGTGCTTTAACATCTCCATTGACTCTTGGGCTTCCACGAAGGCTCTCTCATCTGTGGGTAAATGTCTAAGTCAGTGTTCTTCAGAGATTCCCAGTAGTGACCCACATGGCTGGAGCTGGTTCATGAGCCATTTTGTGGTCCACAGCTGGGTGATTGAGTATCACCCAACACACAGTAGATGTGACTTTTCATGAGTCGCTTGACATATTGTGCTAGCAAAAGAACCAGTGACAAGTGAGGCTGTAGATGAGTTCTCAGGTAAACAGAGCTGTTTTTAGGTTCATTGAGTCAGTCGCCTTAGTAAAAGTCTGTTTTCTTAAAATGGCTGTTTTCATTCTTGAATAGCATCAGGATTTCATAGTCTCCTACCTGGATCCCACAGCTCCCACAAAGGTACAAATATGGATGGATGCCAAATTAGTGTTATTGAGGAGGAATACGTTCAAAGGACATCTTATTTGGCCATCTTGTTGATGTCACTCTCCCTTAATTTTTCATTTCTGAAGTAACAGATTACCACAAATTTAATGGCTTAAAACAGAGCATTCAAAATTCAACAGTTTCTGTGAGTAAAAAGCATGGATTTGGCTTAGCTTGGTCCTCTGTTTAAGCTCTCATAAGACTGCATTTGGGACACTGGCTGAACTTCATTCTCATTTGGAGGCTTTCCTAAGGAAGATTCTACTTCTGTACTCATTAGGTTGTTCACAGAGTTTATTTTTTGTAGCTGTAGAGCTAATGGTAATTCACTTCTTCAAGACCAGAAGGAGAATCTCTTTTCATGAAAGTCCCAGTCCTTCTTTAAAGGGTTTTCACTTGACTGAACCAGGTCCAATGATAATTTCTCTTTGGATTAGCTTGAAATCAACAGATCTCAAAATCCATTCACCTTTGCTCTATAAAGTAACCTGATCAAAGAAATTACAGGTTACATTCTATCGGCTAAAACAAAATCACAGGTTCTCACACTCAAGATGAGAGAATTGTACCAGTGTGTTATTAATATAGGGTCATTTTATGGTGCATCTCCCAGTTTTAATAATTAAGATAATGTGGTAATTGTGCTGGAATTGACATGTAAAACAGATCCATACATATATGGGTATGTGAATAAAATAGATCCATACTTATATGGCATTGTGGATGACTGAGGGTGACAATGAATGATGCTGTGACAGCCAATCATGGACTTTAAGAAATTTAATTTGAAGAAGAATCAACTACATATAAAAATAAAAACAAAACTTATAGACAAAAACAATATAATACATTTGTGATCTCTGGATAAGAAACAGATTCTCAACAGCACTAAAAATAACATAAAAGTTCAATAGATTTAATTCCTTAAAATGAAGAATTTAATTCATGAACACATGTCATAAACAAAAGAAAAAGATAAGTCTTCCAAGGAAAAACTTTTTTTTTTTTTTTCTTAACTGAATATTGCTTTCTAATAACCAGGTCTTGGCCGGCTTTTGAAGGGTACTAACTTAGGATATTTTGAAAGGAGACCAAGGAGATACCTGTGTGAAGGAGTGAGAAGACATGACCATCAGAAGGGGAGCAAATCTGGAGAAATAGCAATGATGGTTAAGAGAGATTCAATGATTCACAGACCTGTACCCCTGGGGCAAGTAATACATTATAGATTAATAAAAAATAATTTAAAAATGAGAAATTAAAAGGAAGTTTTTGGTGCATAAGGTGTAATTAATAAACAAGGTTATCAATAGCATGGAGTAAATAATTATTTATAATCATTCTTTCTGGAAAAAAATGCTGGAGTACGGAAGATGTGGCTGGCTAGTCTTTAGCTTTGAGAGAACTCTGAATCTTACTAAACTTTGTACTTACAACTTCATGAAACACAGTATTAGCTTAATAAATTTGTATTTCATAAATATGTGCCATCATGCTAAAAAGTAGTACTACACATGCTCTTCCAAAAAGCTTACATTGGCTCAGGAAACACACACATACACACACATAAATGAACAATTGGCAAAGAGCGACTTGTTCTTATAATTCCACTAGGCCCAAGGTCATTTTTTTTTTTTTACTTTGATGGATCAAAGAGAAGCCTTTCAATCCCTCCCCAATTTTTTCTTTTCCATTTTCCCCCAGGGAAGTGGGCATCAGGCACATTCCAGGGTAGACTCTAGAGAACCTCTGTGGATTCTAGATCCCTATTATCTGGCATGAGCCATCCAAAAAACTATGTCCCTTTGGTTTGGAAAGAACTTATAACAGAAAATGAAAACCATTCTGGTCCAGTTCATGAACTGCATTAGGAAAGCTGCACATGGATAAGAGTGCATGGCTCAAACATAACATAGAGAGGAAAAAATCCTCCAAGGAACACAAAGCAGGAGCTGAGACTTCACACCCAAGTTGGAGCAGACTGGGTCCATGGGGGTGTGTGAGTGTCTGAGTGTGTGAATGTATGTGTGTGTGTATATGTACCCTTACAGAAAGGGAGCAGATAGAAAGAACTACATTATTTTTCAGTCAAGAGCCCTAAACCTAATGGCAGATATAACTTAGGCATATACTTGGTCTGTCTGAAGAACTTTCATGTTTACAGATATAGGGAAGAACTTTTGCATCCTCTGAGGGTTTTTATCTCCTCTCCTCAGGCCTACACAAACAAATTATGTATATACAGAAACATGTGATGCATCTGGAAATTAGGACCCCATGGCCTCTTCCTTCTGATTTAGGATGAGAGGCACATTGACTATGTGTTGTTATGTGGGGCAATGGTCTAGAACCCATGATTCCTCCCTCTCTGGAACTGCTTCTTGTAGTGTGTCCCAAAACCTCACCAAGAACCAAATGAGTTATAGTATCAGGCCCCAGAATGTGGCCCTGACAGTCCATCTGTCTTTCATACTTGATAATGGGACATTCAACAGATCTCTGGGTTAGCAAAGATGTATGCTGAGCATAGGTATAGTGTCCATTTACTTCCGGTTGGGGAGAAGCAGATAGATTTACTAAAATGAATTGTGTGTCTGCTCTGAAATTGTCCCTCTTTATCTTTCTCATAAAACTACAGTGGTAGCTGAAGAAATTATTCAACTCCAGATATTCCATCAAGGCTGCGTTCATAATTGATTTATTATGTTTTGTCTTTCTATGTTTGTTTTCTGCTTGGCTTTTAATTGAATTTTTTGTAAAAATTAATAGACATTTAAGTATCACACATAATTCAATAATATTTCCCCAGGAAATGATGTAACTTGGCATTCATATTAGAAAAATATCTTTGTGTCTTTTGATTGCTTCAGGTTAATCATTTTTATTTCTTTGCAGTGAAATGTTAATTTGCTTAGAATTTTAAGTGTTTCTTGGAAAATGATCTCAGTATTGATATTTCTATCAACCATCCTGAATACTGCTACAAGATAACACCACAAAAACCTCTAATAATTAAAAGCCAGTTTTCATATGGACTCAATAGAGTCTCCTTGTCTAACTTCTTAAGTAAAAACAGGACTTTCATTATCATCTTTTCATTAAACAAACACTAATCGATTGCTTATCACTAAATAACACTGGTAAACAAGGGAGAGATAGATATTCTATAACCCAACCATTTTATTGGTCTGAAAAATATATTAGCAATTATAGGAATGAATTAATAAGAGTTGTTGAGAGGGGCATAGTGAGGACTTCTTGGTAAACTAAATGATTTCAAAGCTGAGATTCAAAGTGAATGGAACTACTGGGATGCAGGGGAAAAGAAAAGAGCACCTAGGCAGATAAAAAGAGATTTATTGGCCCAGGGGGAAAGGTCTTGGTATATCTGAGGACTTGGGGAGACTCTGATGTCCAGAGTGCAAAGACTTCCTTTACAAGGGGCACAGGGCATTGCATGCAGAATGGGCGAAGGGCATTGCATGCAGAATGATATAGACCATACTAAATTCATGACAATAATACAAGAGTAGCAAGATGTTGGTGAAGGATTATAAGGAGAGATATGTTGGATATTTGTGTTTTAGAATGATCTTTTGGATGATAGGACATAGAATTGTCTGGAGTGGGAAAGGGTTAGTTGTTAGGAGACAGATGGGAGCTATAATAGAATCTGGCACTTGTGGGGAAAGGAATTGAGAACAATGCAGGAAATGAGGAAGGAAAAAGGAGGAGTCACAGGTAGCTTCTGTATTTCTGCCTTGCCTAGTGAGAAGGAGTTGACTTTGGTGAGAGAAGAGCGGGCATTGGTGTGGGGGAAGATGATAGTTTAGATCTGGACATGGTAATTTCAGGTGCCAAAATGCTGAATCCAGAATGATGAAGAGAGAAAGTCAAGTGGAGGTGGGGGACAAACGTGTTCTCAACAGGATGTTGCCTAGAAAGGACACAAAATAAATGATTTTGGAATAAATTGTCTAATGCATTAAGTGTGCACCCTCTCCCAACTCTTTAAGGAATCTCATGGAATCTTTAGTAATAACTTTTATGGTGTGGCTTTGTTTTAGTGGGAGGAAGCAGAATGTCATAAAATGATTTCTTGTGTTTGTTTTCTGGGTAGGTACAGCATAACTGCTGGAGTCATGAAAGGATAAGATCAACATAAAAATATCAAATAAAACATAAAATACAAGGTTGATATGCTAAAATAATGCTATAAAATAGAAATATAAAATTGTTACACAAATTTATGTATGAAAGTTTATGTTTAGCTCTGTTACTATTAAAAAAACAAAATGACTATGAATCTGCTTGAGGGTGGATTATGTTTCCCTTTATTTTAAACATGAAACATATAGATGGACTCAAGCAATAATAGCTCATTGAGTAATGGTCTATCACAGAATAGATGTGCATGTCTGTCTCCTCTATCAATTAATATGTTTGTTTGTCTTTTTCCAGTGACCAGTAAAATATCTTGCACAGCCATGGACAAAATAAAGTTTATAAAAATTAAGTTTAAGAACACCAGCATTTTGACCTTTTTTCACAATTTGATCTTATTTTAGTTGTATATTTTTATTCAAGTCATACATTTAACAAATTTATTTCCCTGAAATATTTTTTAATCAAAGAAAGTTGTTTTACTTTTGATAATATTTTATTACAGGTGATTATGTTGTCATGACCATATATTTTGAGTTGAGTAGAAGAATGGGATACTTCACTATTCAAACATACATTCCCTGTATATTGACTGTGGTTTTATCCTGGGTGTCATTTTGGATAAAAAAAGATGCTACACCAGCAAGAACAGCATTAGGTGAGTTTCAAAAACAAAAACAAAAGTCTCCCGTCATTTTGTATAATACTGATACAGAAGTATTCATAAAAATTCTTCCAGTGTAAGAGATTTAGTCCAAATGTAATTGATCTAATTTGAAGGCTACTTAAACTGTGCATAGATTGTTTCAAGTAGTCAAGTTAGACTCTTTCTGACAATAGAGTTCTAAGTGTGCCACTTAAAATAAGCTGGGCTAGAGATTAAGAACAAATCAATTGCATCATCTGATACTATGCTCTAAAGATGAAGTCATCATAAAAATATAGTCACATCCTGGGAATCTGCCACACTGAAAAGTCTCATTACATTAGTGTAAAGGGACACAGCTTTTCATACACTTTTGAGGACTAAAGACATAATATCAGTAAAATAGTCTTTCAGTAACAAAAGTTCTGATTGCCTATAGCAACTTAACCATCAAAAAAGAAAGTGATCATTCTTTTCAGCTACAATCTACACACTAAAGTTCAAAGTCTTTTCACGAATTATCCTCTGATGCCCAAAGTCCTCCTAATAAAACACTAAATTCCAGGGGTTTTAGAATTATGTAACATTTTTATACCAATCTTTCTTTATGATAGGTGTATTACTTAACTTTCAATATTTTTATGTATGAAAACAGATAATGGGTAAGAGTGATATAAAAGCTGTTTTTGTTTAAACATGTTTTTCAGAAAAGAGGGCATTCTCTCAATTTCAAAATCTTTGCAAAGTGTCTCATATTTTTTCTCTGTATTTGTTACTTTATTCTTTGTTTGTTCAACCAACATAGTACTTTTTGAGCAAGATAAACTAGCCTGTAATACCTCCACCAGTGTTAGTTTTGCATGCTTATAGAAAATACATTTTCTATATGTATATATACATATAGATATATGTATATCTATATACATATATCTATGATATATGTATATAGATATAGATATAGATAAAGAATTCAGCAAAGTCACAACATAAATTTAGTAACTATTTTTGAGGTTATGAACTCACAGTTGGTCAGGTGCCATAGTAAGCATGACTTGAAAAATCAGCTTGCAAACAATATAATATGTAGTAAGGGTTGCACAATGTGAAGCTATGAAAGTCCTGTCAAAGAGTCACCATGGTGGCATTAAGGAGACAGAGATACTAGAAATACATAATGCTGGAAGATAATGGATTTACAGTCCAGAAGAGTAGAGAAAAGTCATTAACATCAGAATATTTGGTTAAGACACCAGAAAAAGCTATGCCTGAGACTGAAAGGGTACTCTAGAACCCCTCTAAATAAAGCTTAAACCAAACCATAACAAGATCAAGGAGAACCATCAGTAGATTAACTGCCATAAGAAAGCATTTAACGTGGCTTTAAAAAGGATGATACATTTCATAATCTTTGTATTGTATCATCCACAATATTGAGTATGCAATAACAATTATTTGGTATTCTTAGAAGCAGGAAAATGTGACCCATGATAAAGACAAAAAATAGTCAATATAAAAAGCAAAAGCTGGTGTTGAATCAGCAGACATGAGTTTAAAGCAACTTATTATAACATATTATTATATGTTATATATAATATTGTTATATATAATATTATAACAATGGTAAAGTTCTTAGAGGAAAATATAATGTCAAAGAATGAACAGATAGATAATCACAGCAGGTAAAGTATATTAAAAAGTAAACTCTGGAATGAAATGTATAATAATTAAATTGAAAAATTCACTAACTGAGCTTACTAGTAGACTGAAGATGGCAGAAAAAAAGATCATGCATAATTGAAGACCATCATATAAAATTTATCTAATCTGAAGAAGAGAGGGATGAAAAGATTTTAAAAGATGTACAAAGCCTCAATGATCATTAGGACAATATGAAGATGTATAACTATAACTTGGGTTCTAAAATGAGAAGAGAAAATGAATGAGATATATATATATATATATATTTTTTTTTAATAAATGAGGTTAAAGCCAGACATTGCCAAATGTCCATGATCCTCACTCCACATTGAGTCTCGCTACATTGTGAGGTAGATATAGATGGGTAACAGAAGTGCATCACATTGGATTTGCTTTTACTATGTAATGGGGATAATAATAACATGAGCATTGGAGAGGAGGAGCAAGATGGCAGAGGATTAGGAGGCCTAAATTTCATCTGATCCCAGGAATTCAGCTAGATAGTTATCACACCATTCTGAACATCTACAAGCTAAACAGGAGATCAAAGAGAAGAATAGCAACAATTCTAGGAACAGAAAAGCTAACACTTTCTGGAATGTAGGACATGCAAAGAGGTGAGTCTGAGGTGATATACAAGAAGATAGGTCACAGGGGGAGGGGCTGGATCCCAGAAAATAGTAGAGCATCAGAGCACAAAATTGGAACTTTTAGAAGTCTGCTCCATGGAGGGACATCACTCCAGAGGCTAAGTGGGGGCTGGAGCCCTCACTGGGATGTGTGTGGTCTCAGGACCCACAGGGTCACAGAAAGACCAGGGGTGCCTGAGTGTGGCATAGCTCCCAGGTATTGGAGCAGGGAAGCCAGCTGCAGTGATGGAGCCAAGGAGGAGGCTCTCAGCTCAGGATTACCTTAAACTGTTATCTGAGGCACTGTCAGGCCACTACTCTTCAAGCAGGGAATCCACAACTGGCAGATCCAGGGAGACCTCCCCTTCCTCCCCAAGGAGGAGTGGTACAAGAGCACGCCACAGGAATCTGCTGGG
Organism: Lontra canadensis; assembly: GCF_010015895.1. Classification (NCBI taxonomy): domain Eukaryota; kingdom Metazoa; phylum Chordata; class Mammalia; order Carnivora; family Mustelidae; genus Lontra; species Lontra canadensis. The sequence goes on along the minus strand of NW_022631129.1, from coordinate 1,496,566 downwards.
TTTGGAGACTCCAAATGGGCCTGGCCATGTGCCAGAGATAGGAAGGCTCAGTCACAGTCTGGGTGAACTTGGAGTATGGCTGGAAACCAGGGAGACAGGAATGTTTGATTGCTTTTCTCTGAGGGCTCACTGAAGAGGGGTCCCCAAGCTCTCAGCTCCTCCAAGCTGGAGATTGGGAGGCCACCATCTTCATTCCTGCCCTCCATAGCTGTACAGAAAGGGTTCAGAGAACAAAAGTTACTGAGAGAAAAACTGAGTAAATTTCTGAACCTGGCCCATGTCAAGGGTGGTGCAATTCTGCCTTGGGCAAAGTCATTTGAGAATCCCTGCAAATCCCCAGAAGATCAGCAAGAATATCCAGCCAAGATCAAGTTTACTGATCAATGAGAATTGCAAAACTCCAGATCTAGGGGAATATAGCACATTAGAATTCATTGCTTCCCCCCACCCCATGATTCTTTACTTTTTCGAAGTTAAATTTTTTTAATTTTATTTTTTTTCTTATTCTATTTTTTTTCATTTTACCTCTTTCCTGTTTTAACATATTTTAACTATTTCATCTTATCAATACCTTTTAAAAATCTTTTTTTAATTTTCATTTTTTATAGTCATATTCTATCCCTTCATTGTATTTAACCTTATTTTTTGTATACATATAAGCTTTCCTTTCTTTAAAATTTGGGATACAGTTTCTTCTAACAGACCAAATATACCCTAAATCTAGCATATGACTTTGTTCTAGTCTCAGCCTGATCATGTTCCCTTCTTTTTCTTACCTTTTTTCAACCAACTTCTTATTTACCAATTCCTTTTTAAAAATCTTTTTTAATTCTCATCCTTAAAGTCATCCCATCCCTTCATCATGTTTACTCTTGCATATATATATAGATATAGATATAGAGATAGATAGATAGATAGATAGATATCTATCTATCTATCTCTATATCTATATCTATATATATATGTATATATATATATATATGTAAGTTTTTCTTTCTTTAAAATTTTGGGAGGCAGTTTCCTCTAATAGACCAAAATACACCCAAAATCAAGTGTGTGGCTCTGTTCTATTTATCAGCCTAACCATATATTTTATTCTTCTTTCTTCTACCCCTGATTTTGGGTCTCTTCTGATTTGGTTATTGTATATTTTTCTGGTGTTGTTACTCTTTTAGCATTTTGTTCTCTCACCTGTCTATTCTTCTCTGGACAAAATGGAAAGGTGGAAAAACTCACCTCAAAAAAAAAATAAAATAAAATAAAATAAAAAGAACATGAGGTAGTACCAGCTTGGGGACCTAATCAATATGGACATTAGTAAGATGTCAGAACTAGAGTTCAGAATGAAAATTATAAAGATGCTAGCTGGGCTTGAAAAAAACACATAAGACAGTAGACAATCCCTTTCTGGAGAAGTAAAATCTCTTTCTGGAGAAATAAAGAACTTAAATCTAACCAACTTGAAATTTTAAAAAAAGGTATTAAAAAGGTGCAATCAAAAGTGGAGGGTCTTACTGCTAGGACAAATGAGGCAGAAGAGAGAATTTGTGATATAGAAGACCAAATGGTGGAGAATAAAGAAGCTGAGAAAAAGAGAGATCAACAACTACTGGATCACAAGGGGAGAATTCAAGAGATAAGTGAAACCATAAGACAAAACAATGTTAGAATAATTAGGATCCCAGAAGAAGAAGAGAGAGAGGGGCAGAAGGTATATTGGAACAAATTATAGCAAAGAACTTCTCTAATTTGGGGCAGGAAACAGGCATCCAAATCCAGGACGCACAGAGAATCACCTCCAAAATCAATAAAAATAAGTCAACATCCTGTTATCTAATAGTAAAACTTACAAGTTTTGGAGACAAAGAGAAAATCCTGAAAGCGGCTTGGGACAGGAGATCTGTAACCTCTAATGGTAGAAATATTAGATTGGCAGCAGACCTATCCAGAGACATGGCAGGCTAGAAAAGACAGGCCTGATATATTCAGAGCACTAAATGAGAAAAATATGCAGCCAATAATACTATACCCAGCTAGCTGTCATTGAAAATATAAGGAGAGATAAAAAGTTTCCAGGACAAACAAAAACTAAAAGAATTTGCAAATATCAAACCAACCCTATAGGAAATATTTTCCTCTAATCAAAGAGAGAACATAAAAGAAACGACCAGAGGGGAACAGAGAAAATATACAGTAAGAGTCACCTTAAAGATAATATAATGGCACTAAATTCATACCTTTCAATAGTTACCCTGAATGTAAACGGGCTAAATGCCGCAATCAAAAGACACAGGGTATCAGAATGGAGAAGAAGAAGGAGGAGGAGGAGGAGGAGGAGGAGACCCATTGATATGCTGTCTGCAAGAAACTCATTTTAGAACAAAGACACCTCCAGATTTATAGTGAGGGGATGGAAAACAATTTACCATGCTAATGGACCTCAAAAGAAAGCTGGGGTGGCAATCCTTATATCAGACAAATTAGATTTTTAGCCAAAGACTATAATAAGAGATAAGGAAGGACACTATGTCATATTTAAAGGGTCTGTCCAACAAGAATGTCTAACAATTTTAAATATCTATGCCCCTAATATAGGAGCAGCCAACTATATAAACCAATTAATAACAAAATCAAAGAAACACATCAAAAATAATACAATGATAGTAGGGACTTTACACCCCCTCACTGAAATGGACAGATCATACAAGCAAAAGATCAACAAGGAAATAAAGGCTTTAAATGACACACTGGACCAAATGGACATCACAGATATATTAAGAACATTCCATCCCAAAACAATAGAACACACATTCTTCTCTAGTGCACAGGAAACATTCTCTAGAATAGATCACATCTTGGGTCACAAATCAGAACTCAACTGGTACCAAAAGATCGGGATCATTCCCTGTGTATTTTCAGACCACAATGCTTTGAAACTAGAATTCAACCAAAAGATGAATATTAGAAAGAACTCAAATACATGGGGGTTAAAGAGCATCCTTCTAAAGAATGAATGAGTCAACCAGGCAATTAAATGAGAATTTGTAAAAATCATGGAAACAAATGAAAATGAAAACACAACTGTTCAAAATCTTTGGAATGCAACAAAGGTGGTCCTGAGAGGAAAGTATAGAGCATTACAAGCCATTCTCAAGAAACAAAAAAGGTCTCAAATACATGACAAGGATATTCACTCTCACCAGTGTTCTTCAACATAGTACTAGAAGTCCTAGCATCAGCAATCAGACAACAAAAAGAAATAAAAGGCATTCAAATTGGCAAATAAGAAGTCAAACACTCTCTCTTCACAGATGACATGATACTTTATATGGAAAACCCAAGAGACTGCACCCCCAAACTACTAGAACTCATTCAGCAATTCAGTAATGTGGCAGGATACAAAATCGACATACAGAAATCAGTTGCCTTCTTATACACCAACAATGAAAATATAGAAAGGGAAGTTAGAGAATCGATTCCATGTACTATAGCACCAAGAACCATTAGATACCTGGGAAAAAAACCTAACCAAAGAGGTGAAGGATCTGTACTTGAGGAACTACAGAACACTCATGAAACAAATTGAAGAAGACAGAAAAAGATGGAAAAACATTTCATGCTCATGGACTGGAAGAATAAACATTGTTAAAATGTCAATACTGCCTAGAGCAATCTATACTTTCAATGCCATCCTGATCAAAATTCCACCAGCATTTTTCAAAGAGCTAGAACAATCTTAAAATTTGCATGGAACCAGAAGAGACATCGAATTGCTAAGGAAATGTTGAAAAAGAAAAACAAAACTGGGGTCATCACGTTACCTGATTTCAAGCTTTATTACAGCTGTGATCACCAAGACAGCATGATACTGGCACAAAAACAGACACATAGACCAGTGGAACAGAGTAGAGAGATATGGTCCAGATATGGACCCTCACTTCTATGGTCAAATAATCTTCAACAAAGGAGGAAAAAAATACACAGTGGAAAAAAAGACAGTCTCTTCAATAAATGGTGCTAGGAAAATTGGACAGCTATGTGTACAAGAATGCAACTCAACCATTCTCTTACACCATACACAAAGATAAACCCAAAATGGATAAAAGACCTCAATGTGATGCAGGAATCTATCAAAATCCTAGAGGAAAACATAGGCAGTAACCTCTTTGACATTGGCCACAGCAACTTCTTTCAAGATATGTCTCCAAAGGTAAAGGAAACAAAAGCAAAAATGAACTTTTGGGACTTCATCAACATCAAAACCTTCTGCACAGCAAAGGAAACAGTCAAGAAAACAAAGAGGCAACCCACAGAATGGGAGAAGGTATTCACAAGTGACACTACAGACAATGGACTGATATCCAAGATCTATAAAGAACTCCTCAAACTCAACACACACAAAACAGATAATCATGTCAAAAAATGGACAGAAGACATGAGCAGACACTTCTCCAAAGAACACACACAAATGGCTAACAGATACATGAAAAAATGTTCATCATCATTAGCCATCAGAGAAAAATAAAATCAAAACCACATTGAGATACCATCTTACATCAGTTAGAATGACAAAGATTAACAAGGCAAGAAACAACAACTGTTGGAGAGGATGTGGAGAAAGGTGAACCCTCTTACACTGTTGGCGGAAATGCAAGTTGGAACAGCCAAATTGGAAAACAGTGTGGAGATTCCTCAAAAAATTAAAAATAGAACTACCCTAAGACCCAGCAATTGCACTACTGGGTATTTACCCCAAAGATACAGATGGGGTGAAAAGAAGGGTCATATGTACCCCAGTGTTCATAGCAGTAAAGACCATAATCACCAAACTGTGGAAAGAGCCAAGATGCCCTTCAACTGATGATGAATAAAGAAGTTATGGTCCATATATGCAATAGAATATTATGCCTCTATCAGAAAGGATGAATACCCAACTTTTGTAGCAACATGGCTGGGACTGGAGGAGATTATGCTGAGTGAAATAAGTCAAGCAGAGAGAGTCAATTATCATATGTTTTCACTTACTTGTGGAGCATAAGGAATAATACTGAGGACATTGGGAGATGGAGAGGAGAAGTGAGTTGGAGGAAATCTGATGGGGAGATAAACTGTGAGAGACTGTGGACTCTGAGAACAAACTGAGGGTTTTGGAGGGGAGAGGGATGGGGTTTGGGTGAGCCAGGTGGTGGCTATTATGTAGGGCACATTATTGCATGGAGCACTGGGTGTTGTACATAAAAAACAAATTTTGGGTCACTGAAAATAAAATTAAATTAAATTTAAAAAAAATACACAACTGAACCCTACACCTAAAGGAGCTGGAGAAAGAACAGCAAATAAAGCCTAAACCCAGCAGAAGAGAAACCATTAAAGATCAGAGCAGAAATCAATGAAATTGAAACCAAAATAACAGTAGAAATCAATAATACTAGGAGCTAATTCTTTGAAAGAATTATAAGGATGATAAACCACTGTCCAGTCTTATCAAAAAGAAAAAAGAAAGGACCCAAAGTAATAAAAAATAGTGAATGAAAGAGGAGAGATCATAACCAACACCAAAGAAATACAAAAAGTTATAGGAATATATTACGAGCAACTCTACGCCAGCAAATTTGACAATCTGGAAGAAATGGGTGCATGCCTAGAGATGTATAAAGTACCAAAACCAAACCAGAAAAACAGACCCATAACCAGTAAGGGGATTGAAGCAGTAATCAAAAATCTCCCAAAGAACAAGAGCCCAGGGCCAGACAGCTTCCCAGGGGAAATCTACCATACATTTAAAGAATAATTAATACCTATTCTCCTGAAACTGTTTCAAAAAATGGAAACGGAAGAAAAACTTACAAACACATTTTATGAGGTCAGCATTACCTTGATCCCGAAACCAAAGAACCCTTCAAAAAGAATTACAAACCAATATCCTTGATGGACATGGATGCAAAAATTCTCACCAAAATACTAGCCAATAAGATCAAACAGTACATTAAAAGGATTATTCACCACGACCAAGTGGGATTTATTCCAGAGCTGCAAGGTTGGTTCAACATCCGCAAATCAATCAATGTGATACAACACATTAATAAAAGAAAGAACAAGAACCATATGATACTCTCCATAGATGCTGAAAAAGCATTTGACAAAGTACAGCATCCCTTCCTGATCAAAGTGTAGGGATAGAGGATACATACCTCAATATCATAGAAGCCATCAATGAAAAACACACAGCAAATATCATTCTCAATGGGGAAAAACTGAGAGCTTTTCCCCTAAGCTCAGGAACACAACAGGGATGGTCACTATCACCACTGCTATTCAACATAGCCCTAGAAGTCCTAGCCTCAGCAATCAGACAACAAAAAGAAATAAAAGACATCTGAATTGGCAAAGAAGTCAAACTCTCACTATTTGCAGATGATATCATACTTTATGTGGAAAACCCAAAGGACTCCACTCCAAAACTGCTAGAACTCATACAGGAATTCAGTAAAGTGTTGGGATATAAAATCAATACACAGAAATCAGTTGCATTTCTATACACCAACAACAAGACAGAGGAAAGAGAAATTAAGGAGTCGATCCTATTTACAATTGCACCCAAAACCATAAAATACCTAGGAATAAATCTAACCAAAGAGGCAAAGAATCTGGACTCAGAAAACTATAGAATACTCATGAAAGAATTTGAGGAAGGCACAAAGGAATGGAAAAACATTCCATGCTTATGGACTGGAAAAGCAAATACTGTGAAAATGTCTATACTACCTAGAGCAATCTACAAATTCAGTGTGATCCCTATCAAAATACCATTAACTCTTTTCAAAGAAATGGAACAAATAATCCTAAAACTTATATGAAACCAGAAAAGATGCTGAATAGCCAGAGGAATGTTGAAAAAGAACACCAAAATTGGTGGCATCACAATTCCAGACTTCAAGCTCTATTACAAAGCTGTCATCATCAAGACAGTATGATACTGGCACAAAGACAGCCACATAGACCAATGGAACAGAATAGAGAGCAGTCCAGAGGGTCCAGAAATGGACCCTCAATTCTATGGTAAGCTAATCTTCGACAAAGCAGGGTAGAATGTCCAGTGGAAAAAGACAATCTCTTTAACAAATGGTGTTGGGAAAACTTGAAAGCCACATGCAGAATAATGAAACTGGAGAATTTTCTTACACCACACACAAAAATAGACTCAAAATGGATGAAAGACCTCAATGTGAGACAGGAATCTATCAAAATTCTTGAGGAGGACACAGGCAAAACCTTCTTCAACCTCAGCTACAGCAACTTCTTCCTAGAAACATCACCAAAGGCAAGGGAAGCAAGGGTAAAAATGAACTATTGGGACTTCATCAAGATAAAAAAACTTTTGCACAACAAAGGAAACAGTTAACAAAACCAAAAGACAACTGACAGAATGGGAGAAGATATTTATAAATGACATATCAGATAAAGGGTTAGTATCCAAAATCTATAGAGAACTTATCAAACTCAACTCCCAAAGAACAAATAATCCAATGAAGAAATGGGCAGAAAACATGAACAGACATTTCTGCAAAGAAGACATCCAAATGTCCAATAGACACATGAAAAAGTGTTCCACATCACTTGGCATCAGGGAAATACAAATTAAAACCACAATGAGATATAACCCCACACTAGTCAGAAAGGCTATTATTAACCAGTCAGGAAATGACAGGTGTTGGCGAGAATTCAGAGAAAGGGGAACCCTCCTACACTGTTGGTGGGAAAGCAAGCTGGTACAGCCACTCTGGAAAACAGTATGAAGTTTCCTAAAAAATTTGAAAGTAAAGCTATCCAATGACCCAGCAATTGCACTGCTGCATATTTACAATAACGATGTAAAAGTAGTGATCTGAAGGGGCATATGCACCTGAATGTTCATAGCAGCAATGTCCACAATAGCCAAAATATGGAAATAGCCTTGATGTCCAACAACAGATGAAAAGATAAAGAAGATGTGGTGTGTATGTATGTGTATGTGTGTGTGCATGTGTGTGTGTGTGTGTGTGTGTGTGTGTATATATACACATTCCAGCCATCAAAAAAGAAAAAAGAAACTGAGAAATCAAATTCTTGCCATTCACAATGATGTGGATGGAACTGGAGGGTATTATGCTATGTGAAATAAGTCAGTCAGAGAAAGACAATTATCATATTATCTCACTGATATGAGGAATTTGAGAAATAAGACAGAGGATCACAGGAGAAGGGAGGGAAAAATGCAACAAGATGAAACTAGAGAGGGAAACAAACCATTAGAGACTCTTACTCTCAGGGAACAGAAGATTTCTGGAGGGGAAGAGGGTGGGAGGGATGGGTTGCCTGGGTGATAGACATCAGGGAGGGTATGTGCTATGGTAAGAAAATAAATAATTAAAGAAAAAAAAATAAAAGAGAAGAAATTGAGGTTAACAATCCCCGAATTTAGTGGAAAAATTCCTACCTACATATTCTGTAGACATGACATGGTCACATTTTTTAAAGTTAAATTGGATTTTTATTAGAAAATCATTATTTCTGTAAAAACATATCTATCATCAGTGTAGACTTTCCAAGTTTACACAGCACTTTTTCCCCATCTATAGAAAAGAGAGCCTGGCATTCTGTTTTCACTGTACTGATTAAAGAAACAAGTTCAAAGAAGGTAGATGACTTTACATGACCAAATGCTGCAAAGGCCAAGAGCAAGGCTGAGGGCTTTGACCTCCTGGTCAATATCCTTTTACACATGACTAAGTGGTCCACCCTATGCTGTTAGCATCATTCTTCATCTGGTGTTGGCTAACCCTCCTGAAGAGGTGCCGGGAGGCACTGAAAAGGAGCTGTGATGCTCATCAAAGGTAGAAACTAATGTGCACTTATCCATCATATCTACCCTATCAGGGAGTATTATTGCCTGGTGGATATTTTATGCAAGCACAAAGTAGTGAGTGTTAATGTCAATATTCCTATGATTCCTGAGTCCATGTCACTAGCCTCCCTGTCCAGCAGCTCTAGCAGTTTCTGATTTTGCAGGCACTCATCTAGAAGAGAATTAGTCTTAACTCCTCTTGTGTAATAATCATCCAGTAATTTCATTCTTCTTAATGCTTAGTAACCTCCCTTCCTTTTTTTTTTTTTTACTGTGTTATGTTAGTCATCATATATCATTATTTTTGGATGTAGTGTTCCAAGATTCATTGTTTAAGTATAACACCCAGTGCTCCATGCAATACATGCCCTCCTTAATACCCACCAGTAGGCTCACCCATCCCCCCACCCCTTTCCCCTCTAAAACCCTCAGTTTCTTTCTCAGAGCCCACAGTCTCTCATGGTTTATCTCTCCCTCCAATCCCCCCTTCACTTTTACTTTCCTTCTCCTAATGTCCTCCATGTTATTCCTTATGTTCCACAAGTAAGTGAAAACATATGATAATTGACTCTCTCTGCTTGACTTATTTCACTCAGCATAATCTCCTCCAGTCCCAGCCATGTTGCTACAAAAGTTGGGTATTCATCCTTTCTGATAGAGGCATAATATTCTATTGCATATATGGACCATAACTTCTTTATTCATTCATCAGTTGAAGGGCATCTTGGCTCTTTCCTCAGTTTGGTGATTATGGTCTTTACTGCTATGAACACTGGGGTACATATGACCCTTCTTTTCATCCCATCTGTATCTTTGGGGTAAATACCCAGTAGTGCAATTGCTGGGTCTTAGGGTAGCTCTATTTTTAATTTTTTGAGGAATCTCCACACTGTTTTCCAAGTTGGCTGTTCCAACTTGCATTTCCGCCAACAGTGTAAGAGGGTTCACCTTTCTCCACATCCTCTCCAACAGTTGTTGTTTCTTGCCTTGTTAATCTTTGTCATTCTAACTGATGTAAGATAGTATCTCAATGTGGTTTTGATTTTATTTTTCTCTGATGGCTAATGATGATGAACATTTTTTCATACGTCTGCTAGCCATTGGTATGTCTTCATTGGAGAAGTGTCTGCTCATGTCTTCTGCCCATTTTTTGACTTTTCCTTTTAAACCATCCATCACATATATGTCTGTTTTTTGATTCTTGTCCACAGTCTTTGTTTAAATATTTGTTATTGACTTATGTTTATAAAATAGTCAAAGTCAGACCAACACTATCATTAGTTAGCTAATTAATCAATGAATCAATATAGTCCATATGAAGCATTCACTGAAATGCCTAAAATGTGGTAGGCACAATGCTTGATGACAAGTAAGCAAAGATGAGCAAGATACAGTTTTGCTTGTAATGATCACACAATTTATTCAGAAAGACAGACATACAAAGACTAGAAAGACATATGCAATTCCCTGTGCAAATGCAGAAACCAGGCACATAGAAGGTAAAGGTAGTGCAGATTCCCATGTTATCAACTCTCTTTGGGTTGCTATAAGCAATGCCACCTCATTAAGAGAAGTACTTCAACTGGGTCCTAAAGAAAGGTTGGAGTTTAAAATTGCAAAAAGAAAAAGTAAGAAAGGAAACAGTTTATCTGGACAGAAGAACAGTGTGAGATGTGAGACAGAATGTATGGAGGACTGCAAACTATCATTATTTAGAAAATATTTAAAAAACAACATGAAACTGAGAATTTCTGAATAAACTGAAAGGTGTTGGCTTAATTCAGGTATTTTAATGTTATTGTATGAACTATGACAAAAATTTTATGGAAATGCTTGCAAGATTATATAGACATTAAAATTCAAAGTATTATTACATTTATGCAATGTCAGGAAGGATGTACCTAAAAATAGAACACTGTTGGTGTGGAGGAATTTTGTCTGGCTCCTTTTACAACTTGATAACTATTCCCTGTACAGGCATCACCACAGTGCTGACCATGACCACGCTCAGCACGATTGCCAGAAATTCCTTGCCCCGTGTGTCCTATGTGACTGCCATGGACCTCTTTGTGACAGTTTGCTTCTTATTTGTCTTTGCTGCTCTGATGGAGTATGCCACCCTCAACTACTATTCAAGTTGTAGAAAACCAACTACCACTAAGAAGAAAACATCGGTGAGTTCCAGTAGCAAAGATTTTCTGAAAAAGTAGTGGAAGGAGAGTTTGTAATTAATGATCATTATTCCTTAGATCTTATGCAATGTTCTATAAATAGCTACTTCAACAAGATGTCAAAAAAACAAAATATTCTGAATATATGAATATGACCCTAATGCACCTCTTTAACTTTACCTACCAGTGACATAGATTGATGTAATCATACCTCAAAGATTGCTCTTAACTAAGGTGATCTATGATGCCAATTTCCACAGAAGTTTCCTAATTTTTTTTTCTGTTTTTCTTGTAGTTGTTACATCCAGATTCCTCAAGATGGATTCATGAGCGAATAAGCCTACAAGCCCCCTCCGTATGTATAGCAGTGAAGGTGCAAATATTTCTGAAAACTCTTACTAAACTAAGATTGAATGATATCTTAGCTGTTTTTGTATGCATGTATTGAAGAACAATGAGCAAGGTACATAACCCCACAAAAATTTGTATACTTTTTTAAATATCCAATTTGGAAAATAAAGGAAAAAAATTAATCATCATCCTTCTACCTAGGGATTAGCATATTCATCTATATTCCTGTTTTTTAACTCAAAATACATGATGAATAAGTTTCTATCTTATAAATATTATTTTATAGGATCATTTCAATGGCTGCATTATATGTTCATGATTGATGCACAGACAATCTTGGCTGGATACTGGGCTAATTTACACCTTCTCACTTTGATACATAACCTTATCACTGCAGTTTTATATAAACCTGTGACTATTGACTTAATACAAATTCCTAGAAGCAAAATTTCTGGACCAAAAGGGTTGCATGGCTCCATTAGCAGTATGGGACACCCACCACTCAGAATTCTCCCTGTATTAGGTTTGAGAGCTAAACAAAAAATGGCTTCTGTAAACTGTTCCCTTAGCATTTCTTTGATTATTGATAAAGTTGAATATTTTGCTTATTTATTTTTACTTGCATTTCTGTTTTTGTGAATTGCTTTTATGTCTTTTGACTTTATGAAAAATTTTTATATAACTTTTTTAACTTTTTTGTCTTTTAACCTTTTTAAAGTAACGATCTGCCATTTATACTATATATTATGTATATTGTATTTTATATAACATAAAACTTATATAGTCACATATCAAATAGTTAAGGATATTAATATGTTTTTTATTAAATAATTTTATTTCAGTTTTTATGACAATGTTGTCACTGTCATTTCTTGTGCTTTTTTCCACATGCATCATTTTAAATCTCCTGTTGCCAAATCTATCAGACTTCCCTTTTGTGGTCTCTGCCTCTTGATCAGAATGATTAATTCCCCCTCACTTTCTTTTGAGCACTTATTCTTTTGGACACTATGTTCTAAGTGTTTTCATGTACCAATTCATTTTATCCTCACAACAGCCCATTCTACTGAAGAAAAAACTGAAATATGGAGAAATTAAGCTCTATAAATATTGGTTAAGTTTCAACAATTTACAATATTATTATTTTATTTATTAATGCATATGAATTTTTAATATGTGGCTTGAGGTAAGAATCTAACTATTGAAAAACTGAGAAATGTTTTAAAAAATCTGATGTGACCTACCTTCTTATTATGTAACAAAATTTATATGTAACTACTTGCATCCCTTTATACATATCAATTCACTAATTATACTGAATGTTTTATGCACCCCCCCATATGTGGTTTTCTAACTGCTGATCAGTAATTTATGTTTACTGCATTTTAACATGCTTTTTCAAGAAGACTACTTAGTTATCTGTACTCTGCAAGTGTATCATTTTAGTTCTGACAGAAGGTGAGTGGTGAAGCCACTTTTACAGCTGTGGGAAGCCGCAGAGCATACAGATTTGCCAGCAAATGCTCCCAAATAGTAACAGACTGAAAAGTAATGGAAAAGGTTTGAAGTGGGGATGTTGTAACAGAGACAAGTCAGAACAAATAGCCGGAGGCCCAGAAAGCACATTTCACACACAGCCTGGAGGTTGGAAGTGGAAGAAGAAATATTGACATCTTTGGTATAGAAAAGATACTGCCAAAAGAAAGAATTTTTTACCATAGAGAAAAAAGAAATTTTCACAAAGCTGTAAGAATTGTTTTTTTTTTTTTTTTTTAAAGAGGGAAAGTGTGATGACCTTGAATAAAGTACATAGAAATACAATTCACAGAGAAAGGGCTCTAGGCCAGGTGAAAAGACACAGAGAGATCTTCAACAAAAGTTCATAAAGCAGCCGAATAAAAAGGGAGTTTTCCAAGGTTGGATGATAATTGTCCATGTCTTCAATGCGATTCTGAAAGATCCACAAGGATAGTCTAGTTAAAGGGCCGTTCCCGCCAACATCCATAGAGATGGGCAGCCTCTGAGCAATGAGGGACAGGAGCCAGGCCTCACTAACAATCATGTGTGCACTTTGGGACAAGCTATCTGAACATCTCTGTGCCTCAGTTTCCTAACCTGTAAAATGCAAGGCTAACCATTCCATATGTACATGCCACCCAGGAAGCATAACATTTCCGGGGAAGTCATAGGACTGCACTGTACATGTAGGCAAAGCAGGAATGAGTCAGGTCCCACTTATCTGCAGATGACCTTGAGGACTCATTAATTAAATTCCCCATTTTGAACACAGTTTGAAACTTTTATGACAAATGAGAGGTATGCATTTAAAAAAGTATTGAAACAATTAAACATATGGCTTTTTAGGGTTCTTAGCATATAAGTTTTATTGCAATATTATAAAATGCAATTAGTTTTATTTCAAAATAGTGAACTATAAAGATATAAATAGAACTCTCTTAATTATTAGATCAGGCTCGTATACGTTTCAACAATCATGAGTTTTTAGTTTGCTAAATGAAGAAGGGAAATAGGGGTTTCTCTTGCCCCCAGAAATCTTGCTGCTTATTTGCCTACAAATAGTCACCCTTTAGATCTCTAGGGAGCTTCTCCCATTCCCTCAGAAACTTCTGATGCCTTTTCTGCATCAACATATTCCTTTAGGTCTGTCCTGCCAATAATGGCCAGCTTCTCATCTCTGTGTCACTACACAGCACAAAGTGTTGAAGAAATGAAAAATGACTATTTGATTGAACACTGTCCAAACATACATGCAGTTACTATTTAATAAAGGCAGATTTTTCCAACTGAACCTTGTCAAAAATATGCAGATTCCTCAAATGCAGTGGACTACTTTTTTTTTTCAGCAACCACCCCCCACCCCAGAGATTTTTATACCCACTCTGAGTTAAGAATCATTAACCTAGAATGTGTCCACAGTAGAGCCTATAGAACAACAGAGTTTTTGTTTCTGTTCATTGCCTGGAGTTGTGGAGGAAGGTAGAAGGCTGCACCAAGACACTCCTGACTGGCCCTTGGTATGTGTGGCATACAATTATTATCAATTTAATACATAATTCATAGCTATTTAGAAGAATTCAAACAAGTGTCTGAGAAATTGACAAGTCTATTTAAAGCCACTTTCTCTTATTTATGAATGAACATAAGTCATCTCCTCTCCATTGACTTTTCCACATCAGGAGGAAAGCCTGGGAAGCAGAAAATAAAACATTCCAATTGTACACACTTTTGGCTGTGACTCTTGATATGATAAGTGGTGTCTGACCACCACACACTGAAAGCTAATTTTTTTAATGTAAATTACATGGAACAAGAAGATTCTCTCATCATTCTTATATAGCATAGTTTTTACTATTTATTAGTTAGGAAATAACAAATTTATCTCTCCACATTTGAAGTGTCCTGCTCAACATTTAAGGGATTATATGCAATATGTACATATTTACTCTCAATCAATTGAAAAGTAGCCAGAACAGAGACTTGAAATTGTTAATACATATCTGAAAATGTTCTCAACCTCCCTCATCAATAGTCTGAGTTATGCAAGTTTTGAAAACTTCACCGTGCTTTTTTGCATTAAATTTGCAAATATCAAATTGGCAGACTGAACTCTCAAAGATCAAACTGTCCAGTACAAGGATGTGTGGGAAGGAGCATGACATTATTCTCTTTATCTAAAGGACAGACATCTATTGCTTGATTCATCTCAGATTGTTCTTATTGCATTTCATGATGATTTTTGTGTTGTTCTTGTTGCCTACAGAACTATTCTCTCCTCGACATGAGGCCACCACCACCTGCAATGATCACTTTAAACAATTCTGTCTACTGGCAGGAATTTGAAGATACCTGTGTCTATGAGTGTCTGGATGGCAAAGACTGTCAGAGCTTCTTCTGCTGCTATGAAGAATGCAAATCAGGATCTTGGAGGAAAGGGCGTATCCACATAGACATCTTGGAGCTGGACTCATATTCCCGGGTCTTTTTCCCCACATCGTTCCTGCTCTTCAACTTGGTCTATTGGGTTGGATACCTGTATCTCTAAACGTTGCTGTAGTGATGAGTGAAGAGCACTAGGTTTCCCTCTTTACCTTTCACCCTCCCCAGACCAGTAGTGACCAACTGGAGTAAGAAGGAAGGACACTGCTCAGTTTATCTGAAGTTATACATTACCTATGAGCAGTAGAGGAGTACGTGGCAAATATTTCTATTATGTATTTCACACTCACACACATGCGTGCTCACACACACACACACACACATTAAATGAGTTTTAAAGTGATATTCTTGCTAATCCCTTATTGAATCTGTAGCGTGGTGATGTTTATGAAGGTTTTTCAGATATTGGAAGCAATTATCATTGCCAAGAAATCTGTAAAAGATGAAAGCAAATATCCAAGAAGCTCTCTCTTGGGCCAAGAGTCCTCTTCTATAACTTTCCTTTGCAGCCCTTGGAGGTACCAGTGCCCACACTTGTGGAGTCACTGCTTGCTGGGACACACTCATGCTTGACCTCAGCCCCACATTCCCAGGCAGTCTGAGTTCAAGTGTGAACTGCAGTGAGTTTTGACCCAGTTTCCTCTCCTGTGGCTTCATTTATTCTGGTACCATCATTGTTACCTAGCATTCCTTTATCAAATAATATCACCCTAGGCTTGGAAAGGGTGTATTTGCATCATCCACAAGTTTCCAGTTGAGAAAAAAATATGATTTTCAAAACTCTCATATTGCCGAATTCAATGATGTTGATTGTCTCTGAACATCAGTTACTTCTTTATTCCAAACTACTGAGAATCAGCAGTACATTTAACTTTGGGTTCTGGGACTAGTTCAGCTGGAGTTCAACATTTTACCTTGGTTGAGTCTTACTAGACCAAAATACAACCCCAGAGTATGGGTTTTGCTTATGTTATGCTATTACAGGGTCAGTGATTAACTTCATCTTGCAAAGACAGATATATACCATTTACAAGACTTTGTCTTGAAAATGTTTTCCAGAGTGTGAAAGAAATGTAGATAGAATTTAGAAATATTTTAGGGAATATTAACTTTCAAGTCAAATTAACCTTAGTTGCAAAAACAAGGGCAATGGCTATCATCAATGATATATTTTGATGAACAAAAATTATTTTATACTTTGAAATATGAATATGTAGCAAGATCCCAAAGAAAAAAATGCCCTGAAATTATTACTCTTTTGATATTTTTATAACACAAAACTAACTTGCTTCTTGATGTTAGTTCTTTGTTATAACTGGATGCCAGTATGTACTTCATAAGATTCTTCAGAAGTTTCCCACCATTTTAGGAAAAAAGTCCCACCAGTTCATCAATAATGCTTTGGCATTATTAAAATTTTGGTACTAAAATTTTGGTACCAGTAGCTCTGTGCTTCCCACTTTCTCACCCAGAAAACTGAATTAATTTTATTGGAAACCATAAAATTTTATTTTAATTATCTATTATAAATATAATTATTACTCAGCAAAAAAAGGTAAAATAATATACAGAGAGAATATATAAAAGTACTGATTTCACACAATTTACTGGATGCAGACCAGATAGAGAGGCTAGAAAAGTAAAATTAGATGAATCTGTTTATTTTATGAACATCATTCATATCAAGTGAATGCAAATATATTGGGATAAAATCACCCAGTTTTCAAGGACTGAGTCCATATATAGTATGAGATATTCAAGCCCATTGCTTTTCTTCTTGTCAACTCCCTGCCTTTTGATTTGATAATTGCTACATAGGCCACAAGCCAATTGGGTTCTAGCTAGCAAATTCAGCTTAAAACATAAAATAACAATAAATACTTGTGGAGAAATAGGTTGAACCTATTGGCTTAATAAAATTTCTACTCTACTGGAGAATTTCACCTTCTAGCATCCTTGTTCTGTCTCTTATGCATAAACCACCCTCCCACACCTGGCAGTGATACTATGACCAAAGGAATTGCTCCATGTCCTACCAAAGCACTGAGAACCCATGGAAGGTGGCCCAAGGTCAGTCTTCTTCAAACATAATTTTCAACTTTATGAATTTATAATATCTAAATATGATATGAATTTATAAATCTAAACACGAAGGATTTCAACCTGTTATGTCTTTTAAAAAGTTCTGGAGGGAAATGAATTTTCTAGTGAAATTATTCTGGAAGAAAAATAACCCAAGAACACTTTTATAACATAAGTTTGGTCCAATTTTACCTTAAAAATTTTATTAATGTTTCTTATTTCAAAGCCACTCAATATTCGGCTATCATTGGCAACTCTTACATATATATAAAACATACCAATGACCTGTTTTCTGAATCCAACCATTCCTTTCTCCCTGACCTCAGTCATTCTGCTGATCTAAACATACTAGTTTATCATTCATTTTCCATGAAGGGAAACTTTCATCTCAAGAGAGTCTAATAGATGTTCACTCACAAGGTGTAAAATACATTCCTGCACAGACAGCAATCTACCCACAATAGGTTCTGACTAAAAAGAACTCAAACATCCCCTTAGAACACATTAATGTCAGTTTCTCTGCAAGATTCCCTGTTCAAGTTCTCTTTATCAATTTCAACTCCTGAAATGAGCCTTCAGTCCACAATACAGGAGGGTGGCATGTACCTCATGCAGATGCAGAACTTAGGGACTTGCCTATTAAGTATGTATGAGTTTACCTTTTGGAGGAAGGAAGAAGAGAGGCATAAGAAGAATGTGAGGGAAATGTATCACTCTTAAATTGAAGAATTCTCCTTCACCAGTATGCTTGGTTAGTAGGGTTTGTGTGAGGTGTACAGATGTAAGACTGTTCTGCACAGGCCCAGCACACTTACAGCTCTGTCCAGCTTGCTTTGCATTTAGACTTGTGAAATGTTTTTGTGTTTTTGTGCAGCTGGTGGGGAAGTTGTCTGAGTGACTGGTATTCTAAAGGTGCTACTGTGTTCCTTACTTTCAGAAATACTGTAAACTGGAGAAATGAGAGTTCTGTATTTTGAAAAGGATTTCTAATTTCTTACCACTGTGGATCATACTTACAACTGTGACTGTCTCTCCTTTAAGCTGCATCCAGGCCGAGAGGTAATGAGAAGGCATTTCACATAAATGGAATTAGATAAAAATGCCTCTTCAGAGCCTAGAAAATACAGTTTGTACAAAGTCTTAACACCAATGATCAGAGGAGAGAGATTCTCAGGTACTGAACAGAGAAGGAAAGTGTTATTATAATTTACTCTGGACCCAGCCAATACTGCCCCCAATTTGCCCAACACATGCCTTATAATAACACATAAAGCTTAAATCATACACATCTTATCATTTTTTTCCATTTCCTGTGATTACATATATTTCATGCCAGGTTTTTTTTTATTGTTTATGAATGGATAGAGACAAGACTTTCATTTTTTATGTGCCAAGCAGTCTTATCCTTACTTGTATGTCAGATCTGTCAATCTGTCAAGAACACAGTTTTTGTGGCTTCAGTTGGAAAAATGCTTGTCCTCCATGGCAAAGTATTTTCAGGCTACATACGAGAAATTGGAGCCAATCTAAAAGTCAGTGACATAATGCTTATGATGGGATATGAGTGTCCACATAGAACCTTCACACCAAGTCTTTTTACCTGGCCATAGATTGCTGCAGTAAAAGTGTCTAGACATATTTTTTGCTGCTCTGCAAAATATCACACTCTGCAAGCAAAGGTGGGTAATTGACAACCCCACTTTGCATTAAAAATACTTGCTACAACTAGGAAGCAATGGGGCACTCTTTACCTAAAGGGCTAGAAAATAACACAAACAAAACCTCTTATTCCTTAATCATTTTTATCTCAGCTACCGATAACCAAGAACTTTCTGTGATTTACTTTGCAAACTTGAAGAATTATAACTGGTTTCCAACTATTATACTTCTCACTATATGAGATCAATGTTCTTGAGACACAAAGCACTCTGAAATCTCTCCATAATCTTGCAATTGTCTGCTTGTTCTCAGTTTATGAACTATATACATATAAAGTTTCATTCTTGATTTCTGTAAAAAAGAAAAGTTAGTGAATGACTTGGGATAAACATAGGTATAAATATACAATGAAATGTTTATGATTAGTATTGGGCTTCAGAACACTATTGTGTTAAAAATATTTAAAATATTCAGAAAGGGGTCTGGAAATAAGGAAGGGAAACAATCTGCAAATACACTGTCATTGTGAAATTCACAATTTTCTCTTGAGTTCCCTTCAAATTGTCCCAAATTGAGGAGGTGTGCAATCTGTACATGTTTCTTTCTCTCAAATTTGCCTGTAGGAAACCTTTAGGTTCACATGGTTTAGAAGTACCTCCACATTGTATAATAACATCCAAAGAACCAAAAAAGAACAGTTTGGGCTAAGTGACAAATCCCTTCTTATATTCATTCTTGACTTACTTTTGACTTAAAAATAAATTTCTATCATTATAAGGAGAAAACATGTATATGGTAAGATAACAGGATAACAACCTAGCCATTCATATCTCCGGGAGAATAAAAACTTGGCTTTTTTTAAGTGTCTGGTAGTCTTTAAGACTAAAGACAAGAGCATTTTGAATCCTCCTTTTAAAATTTCTTCTGATTACAAGTTCCAGGCTATAAGCCTGATCTAGTTCTAGTAACGTCAAAAGAAAGAATATTCCCTACCATTTTTTTTTCAAAATGCCCTTTAGTTAAATGATGCTTTGTTTTTTAATGTTGTCAATAAAATACCTTAAGCCTCTTATTACTCTGCTCACATAAAAAACAAATTTTAGACTAGTTTAAATCAGTGCTAAAATTAGTTGAACAGTCATTAACAAGTTTTCAATGTTTTAAGCTATTCAAGTAGGTTTTTCAGATAGTTTAACATAGGAATACAAGCTAGAAAATTAGGAAGACAAAACACACAGAAGTGCGCGCATGCACACACACACACACACACACATGCACACACGCTCATACACACTCCCGTACACACACATACACATACACAAAGCAAACACTGCTTGAATGCAACATGCAGGTAATTGAAGGAAATATAAATTGTTGTACTTGAATTATTCAGATAATGACCTACTTTCACCACTTCACTTTTCAAATTTGTAACCACAACACAGTTTTCCCAGCCCAGTGGACCAGCTCCACAAAGTGAGGGTGATAATTGTTCCTGCAAGGAAGGAAGGTCCTTTACGTCTGTTGAAAAGTTTAAACTCAACAGATTGGAAAGAATAGTGAAGATTGATTGTCGATAATGAAATCCCCCAGATGGAGAAGGTAGCTGCTATCTTTTCCTCTTTTGTAGTTATTTGGAGTTTCTTCTTTGGTATTTCCCCTAATCAGTTATTCGCAAAAAGATTAAAGTTCCCAATTTCCATTAAAACGTAGAAGTCCTAACTCAGTTAAACTGACTTTCAGGAATAGATGATAAGTACTTTGATTTGGTTAGAATTTATTACAATAGTTTTTATTATGTACTGTTCATATTTATAGGAGGAGAAGTTTGAGGGGGGTCAGTTTGTCAACTGAGTGAAAGCCCGTCCATGCAGAGAACAAGAGTTTACTTACTTTGTTGGGAAGATCAGACCACCCCATCCTCTATCTAGCCATTACTATCCCCGCCAATCCATCTACTATTTAGTTAACATGCCTCGTTCATTTAGTCCCTGAACTGGTTAGTGCAGGGTAGCCCTGGAATCTACAGAAAAAATTTAAAAAGAAAAGAAAAACAAAACAAAACAAACCTGCATTCTGCAGTAAGTTTCAATCCAGTTGCAAGATAAGTAATGACAGAAAATTCACATAATTTTCTGACTTAATTTTCAAATTGTGAGCCACATGGGATAATATTTTAGAAGAAATAAACTGTCACCATCATCATCATCATCATCACCATCATCACCACCATCATCACCGTTACTACTATCAACACCATCACCACCATCATCACCATCACCATCATTATCATCTATATCCTTTTTTTTTGTTCCATACTAGTCCTTACCATTGATCCAAAACAAAGGTTTAATGTTTTTTTTCCAAATCATAATGAAATTATAACTTAAATTAAGAAGAAAATGGATGTTTCATTTTAGTTTAAATATTAAATACACAGATCATAGTTTAAAATGTTGTTTTCTTAAAACATTTCCATAACTTCCCTGTGTCCCTCCAGTTCTGTCTACCCTTCTTCAAACAAAATTTCCAATAATTCCCTAGGGGAACACTCTACCTACTTTTATTTATTGGTTTCTTCTGGGTTTTGTGTCTCACTTGACTTTTTTTATTCTTTTTCATGAAGATAACATATGTATTGGCTAAGAACTTATTCCCCTAAAATGGATGCATCTGTGGACACCACAGATTTTCTTAACCCAAAAGGACAATCAATATGCTTCATATTGTACAATTTGGGTCTGGGCTTTGATTCCCCCTAGTCAGTCTTGAGATTTTTACTTTGAGATAGAAATAGACACAGGCAAAATAATATTGATTAAATTTACAGTGCTTACTATTATAATTATCTGTTTAGAATAACTCTATGAAAACATTGTAAAAGTTACTTCCTATTATTCTTGATCTTCAAAATGACTAATTTTGTGCTAGTGAACAATGTTTACATGCATATATTTGTACTATTACATGACATGTTTTTCTTTACAAGCAGCTCCTGGATTGAGTGAAAGGGTCATTCTTCATGAGTGCATTTTCTATGGAAGACTTCAGAAGAGTAATAATTTTCAGGGATTGGGCCTGGGTTGTCTTGTAAGAAGCAAAGGGCCATCTTGTGTTCACATGCAGTGATGTGTGTATTTGTGTATGTATGTACAGTGGTAAAACTGGAACAACGTATTAATATGTGTATTACTCTACCCATCACCCCAAATGTAGCTGAAACAAGTAGAAAGGACCACAGTTTCCTAGTGGTAGCGTCTTAGTTTACTAAGTGTTTAATTAAGGAAAAAGGAGTGTGGGGGAGAGAGAGAGAGGGAGAGAGAAACTCATAATCTCTACATTTTCTGGAAATGTGGGATCACATTCTCTCTTAAAAAAAAAATTTAAATACATGATCAGAAGTTTGTTTTGAGTTCAAACAAGCCTGTCTCCTACTAAGAACATCTGATCATTGATCATATTTTTTACGTGGGTGCAAGTATGAGTGATTACTTGGTCATTTGTGCAGGTGGTCAGTATCATCTGATAGCTGGAAGTAGTTCTCAAGACATAGGTGGCAAATAGACGTCTTCATACTTGTTTAAAACACAGCTTTCCAGTACAGTGTGATTAAGCATCCATCAGGTCTAGTGTGAACAATGTGATATAGGAATTAGCCATAGTGCATGGACTGCCCTCTCTTTTTGAAGCTTGTGTAGAAAGTTAAACCATCTTAAGCCCTGGGAGATGCCCAGGCAGAAAGGAAGGGCAAAAGCTGGGGGTCTGCTCTCTGCCTCAATAGAATCCTTCCTGCTTGTGAAGCCATCCCACTCAGTTGGGAGGACAGTAGAGGGATTCCAGAGTCTTAGAGTATCATGGAAACAGCTCTGAGCACAGTGCTGATGAGGTTGGCCCCAAGAAGGTGTTCACCCTGCTCAAGTGGGTGCACCCACCCTTCTCCAGCAAGTGGACCAAGGACCAGGCCAGGGCCCTGCCCTCACCAAGTGGCCTCCAACAGCTCCTGCTCCCCTATCATCACACAAAGGCCTAGAAACCCTGACTCCCAGTCTTCGGGCCATCTTGGGCCGTTATCCATGGTCCCAAGATGGTAATGAGGTCCCGTTGTCCTCCTCCCCTCTGTCAAGGACGTAACTCCCCGCTAATCATGCAGCTCAGCTCGTGGTGTCCTAGTGAAACGAGGGCGCACTAGCGCCCAACGTGCCTTGGCGACACGGGCGGCACCACGCCCCGCTTCGCCCGTCTGGTCCTGCCGCACCCTCTAGGCCCCCTGCCCTGGGCCAGCTGGACCTGGTGGCTGGGCCACCCTCTGTATTTGTATTTGGATTCCTACGTTTGTACTTCTAATAAAAATAAATGCACATGTTGTCAAAAATACTTGAACCAGGAATGAGCATTTTTCTGGTTTGGGGTGGTTTATGAAGAGGCTTGGGAAAGGCAGGCTTGGGTGGAGGTCAAGGGTGCAGTTTTATATGTGGGTCCTTACCACCAGAGGGACATGGCAACAACAGCTCTTTTTGGAGGCTCAGCATCTTGCTCAGCCCCACACAAGGACAGATTCTGTAAATGTTGAAGGGGAGGAGGTTAATTGTCTTCTCTGGTAGAAAGTTTGTAAGAGGACAGTGTCCAAAGGAAATGCCTTCCTCTTCCACTCCTGCCAGAGCCCATGAACAAGGATTTCCAGCCCATCCTTGGAAAACAGGAAGCCCCACTCCAGCCAAGCCAAGGCAGCTGGTGCCAGCCTCCAGGGCCTCACTTGCAGCTCAGGAATGGATTAAATAGTGTGGGTAGGGATCATACACCTTCTATGCTTCTGGAAAGGAGGCCTGGCCACCTCCAATGTCCAAACACAGGCTCTGGGGAAAGATATTGCATCCCCACACTAAATAAAGGCAAACCTTTACAAACAAAAACCACAAACCAATTACAACTGCCAACATTACAGGCTGACAGAAAATTTATTCTCTAATCCATTTGAACTGAGCACATATTACTAAAAATGAGCAACCCCAGATCCTCTAGCACAACTACTATGACTTCAACAAGACTGGACTCTTCAACAAGATGACTCTACTTCTTCTTAGATGAGCACTGTGTTGGTGGAAGGTAGAGAGAGGCTCTGAGACATTTTCTATTACCTCTTCTATTTCTATCTCTGCTCTCAGTCCTAACAAAGGACTCAAAATGTGACATTATGTTTTCAGAAGTTGATTAGACTTCTCCAAGATATCTAGTCTGGTGTTTTCAGCAACTGCTTCTATCTGTGCTTAAACACTGGTGAACATTTCATGTTCATTAATTGCTTCCTCTTACTAGAATTGTCACATTCTCTCTGGTCTGTGGCCAAAGTTGCAGGCCCCTTTTGAGGTAAATTATAACAACAGCTGTCATGTATGTACTATAAGAACTTTGCACACATTGAATCACTCAGTCCTTCCAGCACCCTGCATGGTGATTCTGTTTTTGTCACCATTTTTGCTGATAAGAAAACTGAGATGTGGGTTAAAATAACTTGCCCAACACTATAAACCTAGAAAAATTCAGATGAAGCATTTAGAGACTAGAATGTGACTTTGAGCACTTCAAAGCTCCTATGCTTAGCGGCTACATGCTGCCAGTTGGTGTCTTGAAAACCTTGATATTATGGAGTAAACTTCTGAGACAGTTCTTTTACTGCAGTAGCCATTCACTTTTTAATTAACTTAAACACACTTGTTTGGAAAAGAACATCTCTTTCAAAGGGGCATCTAAAGAATGTGTTAAAATAGCACACTGAGATGATCTTTACTTAGTAGGGTTCCAATAAAAGCAACTCTCAACTAAAAAGTAATACATAGAATATTCATTCACTTGATTGTTTGACTTATAATTTAAGAAGAGAGTTCATGCTCAGGCACTAAAGCTACCAGATGCAGAACTAGAACTCTAGATAAAAGAGAGATTACCTAAAGTCTCAAGATTGGGGACCCTGAGACTTGGAGTGGCATGTTTAAACTTCTCATTTCACACCAAATGCTTTTCTGAAAACCTTTCAATGACTTTCTCTGGTCCATTAGCCTCAATGGTCCAGACACAGTCAAGTGTCATCCAAACATAGGCCAGAAGAAGTGCTTCAGGTCTTTTCCAACAGGAGATAGCAGATACAGCATCTTAGATATTTGTATTGAAAGTATACTGGAAAGCCTGCCTGGAAGTTATTTTAAGCGTTTTAGAACTAGAAAAGACTGGCTGGCTGCATTTATATATGAAGGAATTAAATAGCATCACCAATTCATTTTTTAAGGTTAATGATAAACTAATCAAGAAAAAATTACTATTTAAACCTGGATTCATAGTGGTATTCAGCCAAAGAAATTGAGATGCTTGCACTTCCTTGATATACTGCAGAGGAAAAGCCTAAGTCTTTGGGAGGCTGGGATGTTGGAATGAGTCCATCATGTGCAATTAATCCATCCACCATCTAACCACAAACAGGGACACTCAGGGATAACTCCCCCAACTAGAGGCTGATAAAGTCATCAGTGAGGGAATCTCAGCACCCATGAAAGCTCAGGGGAGGCTGCAGATGATGGGAATGTGCTACCATGGACCTGAGATCCCGGTTTCAGTTGAAATTATTAAAGCATGAAGTAGCAGGACCAGGTGGTGTGGCTTAACCTTCAGAGGCAGTGGATTTAATGAGCATAATAAGCCCTAGGAATGGAGAACATGTCAATCCACAAACATCTGAGGCAGTGGCTAACTGATGCCAAAGTCTATAGGAATGACATAGATGCAAAGCCTACAAAGGCATTGCTTGATGTATATACTCAGGGAAGTTCTAGGGAAAGCAGGGAGAAACTCATGTTGGCATAATGAAAGTTCATGGACCCTTACTGCAGCCCCAGGTTTAAGCTGATTCACAAAGTCAGAGTCCCATTGTGGAGCATGAACCACATGTTCATCATCACTAGCCATCAGGGAAATTCAAATCAAAACCACCTTGAGATACCACCTCATAACAGTTAGAATGGCTAAAAGTATATCCTGAGGTTCTTCCTCCAAGCCTTTTCTAGAGAAATGGAGCTATTCATCAGGGTGACTGTATCAGGAGAAAAGGGAAATAATCAGAATTTCTACAGTTATTTGATATTAGGTATGAGTTTTAAAAATGCCCTGAGAATACAAAATGACAGGTCCAAGGTCAGATTGGGGCTATGGAAGTCAGGGCATAAGCAGTATTTCATCTTTCTCTTTGCTTGTGTCTATACTTCAGGAGCCCAGAGGACTAAGGCTCTTAATATGTAATAGAAGTATACATACTGTAAATTTGATGGAATCTTCAAATATTTGTTCTTTGAAGACTGAGAGACATAAGCTTTAAGAAAAATCATTCTAGGGACACTTGAGTGGCTCAGTCAGTTAAGCAACCGACTCTTGGTTTTGGCTCAGGTCAGGTCTCAGGGTGGTGGAATCAAGCCTGGAGTTGGCTCCATTTTCAGTGTGGAATGTGGAGAGATTCTCTCTCCCTCTCTGCCTCCCCCCACCCCACCTCATGCTCTCTCATAAATAAATAAATAAATAAATAAATAAGCATTCTACATGCAAAGTGTTTACCAGTGAAGTCACAGCTAAACCTTGCCAAATGAAACATATGTTGGTATTTAAAGGAAGGAAAACCAGACTACAAAAGTAACCAAGATGTAACTGTTCGTGTGACACATACAGTCATTTTCATTTTTTTAAGACTTATTTATTTAGCTTAGAGTGAGAAAGACAGAATGAGTGGGAGGAACGGAGGGAAAGGGAGAGAGAATATCAAGCAGACTCTATACTGAGCGTAGAGCCCAACTCAGGGTTCAATCTCAGGACTCTGAAATCATGAAGTGAGCCAAAACCAAGAGTCCAACACTTAACTGACTGCATGACCCACACACCCAAAAATCAATCATTTTCTACCATGGTTAAATAATATGAACAAAGGATATCACATATCTTTAAACACCAGGAATATAAAATTCAGGGACAAGCATGTTCTTATTAAATCCATAACAGAAAAGCTCATGGCTTATTTGTTTGAGGCAGTTGAGATAGGAGACAAAGTGCCTTTTTCTTTGTGACTGTGTTCCATACAATGTTCCCCACGATGCAGAACAGGTTGCCAGTTTGCCTCCACATTTGCTGACCTATGGAGTGAGGACTAGTACAATATGAAGGTCAAGTGGAAGCTGGCCTAACTGCCCCAGTTCACCAAAATAAAACCCAAAATATTTCCATAGCCCTGGAGGAGTATTAGTCTCATTCCATCTAAGATGCAAAATATGGAGGAGAAATGAGTCTACCACCCCTTTGTAACTTGCACATGCATCTGGTACAAAAGCTAAACGGACCTTAGAGAATGACTTTTTGTAATAAGTGACTTTGGGGATTATTATAAAATGAATCAAGATATGGTGCCATTCGCAGAGACTATTCCAGGTGGGATATATTTTCTGGAGCAAATGAACAAAGTCCCTTGCAGTTAGTGTGCAGCTACTGACCCAGCAAATGTTTTGATTTTAGTCCCAATTAATAGACACAATAAAAAAGGATTGGCTTTCACCTGCAATGGCCATTAATACACTTTGACAATGTAAACTCATGTGTTTCTGTCATAATATATCCAGTCCAGAGGGACCTTAATTATCTTGATAGCCACAGAGCATTATACTAATCCATTTCAATGGATTCAAAATTATTTAAGTCTTTCAAATGGCAGAATTAAGGATTCTAGATGCTTTAGTGTCTGATAAATTCTGGAGAAGCCCAGGATCCCACTGTATGAACAACTTTCCTAGGAGCCAACTGATCCTGGCAATGTCTAGGTAGTTCTTCTGCGTGTAGAGACAAATTGTTCCATCTTCAGTCACCCACAATAAATAAATAAATGTTTGATACATCTCTTTGGATTTTGGAAGCAATATATAAAACATGTAGCTATAACATTTTTATGTATTTATTGCATAACCCA
Source organism: Lontra canadensis (assembly GCF_010015895.1). Lineage (NCBI taxonomy): Eukaryota > Metazoa > Chordata > Mammalia > Carnivora > Mustelidae > Lontra > Lontra canadensis. The sequence continues at coordinate 1,468,476 of NW_022631129.1, read as the reverse complement.
TAAAGCCAAAAATTTGGGGTAGAACTCATAGTAAAAGAAGTACTCAAAGCAGACCCTAGGTAGGTACAGGTTGAAGTGCACAGTAGACCTTGTGACTCAGCAGAGCCAATGGTATTTAAGGTATCTGCAACAAACAGGGATGTTGTGTGGAATCTCTGATAGGCTGTAATAGGAAAATCATCATGCCTATGCCTTGAGTTTTGGAACAAAGACTTGTGCCCCTCTGTTGACAACCATTCTCCATTCCAATAATATTTTCTGGTTTACTGTTGTGCTTGTGGAGATTTAATGCCTGATAGTGACTTGCCAAGGCAGATATGTGGCCTGATATGACCATCATAAATGGAGATGCTATGTATGACACCATGCCTGAATGGAGGTGGAAAGCATAAGAAATTTTGCTTGAGCAGCAGGTACAGATTCTCATGGTATCAAGTCCATATATAAGATAACCATGACAGAAGGGATGGAGGACATGTATAAGGTCAACAAAATGAACTTCCCTTCACCAAAAATGATCTGCCACCAATAAGTGTCCATGTGTTGCCAGAGGAGACCAACTCTATGCCTCTGATATAGCACCATTCCTTAGGGACACTAGCCACCCACCTGGTCAGTTCATTACATAAAACACATCCTTGTTCTAAGTGGTGAGTGTTTCCTCTTCATTGGAATAGATAAATACTTTTTTATGTGAATTTGCCTTTCCTACCAATATGGCCATGTACATATCTGCCCTCCTCATTCGTGGCCATTGAAGCCCACATAGCATCACCTCTCCTTTTCAGGCCAATTTGACTTGCCAGAACTTCAAATGTTCTCATAGATTTATGAATGGCCTAGAAACAAATGCTCTTATTGGTGGCAAATGTTTAAATAGTAATGGTATAATGATATAATCAATGAAAGAAAACACACCACAACTCCTCAGTCAGATAATCCACATTGTCTAATAACACTAGCCATAATTCATAGAGGACCAATGGGATAGAAATAAAAGGCAAAAGAAATGAACTGTCAGAGCAATTCAGATGTTAACAGAGTCACAAAAAAGAGGGCTGCCAGATTTCTGGACACTCAACTTTAATCTGATTTGTCTGTCCCTCTCACCTTATTCAGCGTGCCATGCAAGGTTTGAATAAAGCATAAATCTCCTAATATTAACACAATATGGAGCAGAAAATCCCTGCAATTGAGTGAGGTAGCAAAAAATGGGGCCAGCAGACACATGCGTATACTTATGGAGAAGCAGCATCTGGCAAAAAGTAGAGATCACCTGGTGCCAGAAAGTTAAATTTTAAGAGTTTAACTCCTATACATTTTCCCCTGGGGGAAAAATAATTGAATAAACTAAGCAAGTAAGAAAATGCAAATTCAAGGATAATAATCTTCCATAAAAGAAAAGCCTTTTTAAAGATAGGAAGTTAAAAAAGTCAGTCCTGTCCAATCCATTTTCCCCTTCCATCCACCAAGCCTATTTTGCCTAATTCTTTGTTTCTAAAAATTAGATGCTGATAAGCATGACACCTGTGGTTCCTGCTTAAGCTAGTTTCCTAAGTGCCCCCTCTGGAGGTTCTGACTTTATTAGGTCTGGAGTAGCGTATTCACCATATGCCTTTGTAAAACATTTATCTAACTGAATTGGGAGGAGGTAACGTAGAAGAAACATTAGGGGGATGTGCTATCTGAACAAAGCTCTTTAGTTGTCCCCTTAGAATAGAAGGTGGATGCAAATCATAAATTAAATGGGTATATCTTTGAGGCTGATAAGTTTTTGTTTGTTTGTTTGTTTTTAGATTTTTAAATTTATTTTAGGGAGAGAGAGAGAGCATGTTCATTGTTAAGGGCAGAGGGAGAGGGAGAGAGAATCTCAAGCAGACTCCATGCTGAGGCCAGAGCCCCATGTGGGGTTCAGTCTCACCACCCTGAGATCATGACCTGAGCCAAAATCAAGAGCCGCCAACAGTAGATGCTCAACAGAGGGTGCCACCCAAATGCTCTAGGCTGAGAGGTATTTTTGAAACGATATTGAAGTAATAAATCTTCTCTGCAAGCAGTACAGTCCCAGAATTAAGTAGTCTGGCCTCAGACACTGAATTTTTCCAGGGAGGCTAATAGAACAAACTCTGAAAGCTCAGCCTCCACATAATCAGAACTTCCTTACATCACAGCCTAGGCAGGCCAACAGAGGCATTCAGCCGCATTCAATGTGTGGAAATATACGTAGCTTCCCCTACATGGTTCTGGTCTTTGTTTCCACTTATTGAGTGGATGGGGAAGAGAGAAGAGGCTCACAGGTGGCAGTTGTTTACGGGCTGGGCTGTCAAGTGGCACTTGTGCCATGAGGCAGAGCCAAAGAGCATGGCCACATCCAACTGACTGCACAGGAGGCTGGGAAGTGTCCTGCGGTCTGCCCAGGAAGAAAGAGGGGGAGCTTGGAGTTTGGCCAAAAAGAGTCTCTGCTATACAGGTAAACAGAATTGAAAGTGGGGTGGAGAACCCTTGCAGTTCAAATACCAGTGAGCAATACTGGAAAACCCTGTAGCTGATCAATAAACACAGCACATGGTTTTCCATGTGCCAGCAAATGCTGCAGCACCTGGATGCTTATTAGAAATGCATTCTTGGACCCATCCCAGACCCACTTAAGGTGCATTTATAGGCACCTTAAAATTGGAGAGATACTGACTACTCTTGCCAAGTCAGAATTGTCTCCACATAGTTTAATCTTATGGTATCTTCAAAGGTCAGTGGAAATGAAAAGATTCTGATTCAGTTAAAGTTCACCAGATATCTCCACACATATTACTTTGAATTTAACAGCAATTAAAGTAATTATTTCATATGTGACAAAATGACACATTTCATATTCAGATATATCAATTCCTATGTATTTCTAGAGTTCTGAGCCCCAAGAACTATCATTAAATCATGTAAGAGCATATAGAATACATAAACATCAGAATTCATACAAGACAAACCTATTTATAGATATTTGAGATTGTGTGAGATAAAATTCAGATCAAATATCATCACTTCAATCACCTGTGCCAAGAAAGCTGAGAAGCCTGAATGACAACGATTACAATGATGGTCATTTGGGCAAAAACCCAGGGTTACTAAAAGGTTTGCATGACTATGAGTACAGATGCAATCTACTTTTCACTGTATACCAAGTCCTTCTAGGCAGCCACTGGCAGGCTAAATATCTGCATTATTTCTTTAGGCAAAAACCCTTCCATCTGTCAAGCAATAAGTGTACTGACAAACTCACTGTTGCCAGTGCAAGGCAGGAAATGAAGGCTCTACTCAGAGGAATGGGTGAAAATCATCGCAGAAGATAACAGAATGGTATTCTGATATTTCAAATATCTTCCCCAAAGCAGGCTGTTTTGTATAATTTTAAAGTATGCACTAAACATCTTCTCCAGAAAAAAAATAAAATTTCACTACCTTGGATATTGTAATTCTTCCTTAAAAAACAAATATTGTAGAAAGAAGTCCCATATGGGCAATGCACATGAAGGTACAACAGGTAATAAGCATTTTCAGTCTTATTACCCATTTTAATATAATAATTTTTATGATTCTCAATGTTTCTTTTCCTATTTATTTTATTTGTGAACCACCGGGAAAGAGCACATGTAAGAAGGAAAAGGATAGAAATCCACTTTAGAAATGAAGCTAGCTAAGGCCACTAAACATACACCATGATCCAGTACCGAGGTGTTTCTCAGTAAATCAAAGGGCATAGGTTCAGAGATCTCAAATATGTCTCCAAGCTCTCTAAAAAAGTGAGAAAACAATCCTGTTGCATTTATAATATACCTGACCTGCTTTATTATATGCCCGAAATTGTCACCAGTTCATGGGTTCTATATTGGCAATGAGAAACAGATTCACTGATTTCAGTTCAGACCTTACAGAAGTCACAATACAAACACGTACATACCCCCTTTGGGTTATTTTCCTGTAAATCATGGTTCAGTTTTATTTGGGGTGGTGAGTCAAGGAGGGATTTCCAGCAGAATGATTTTATAATAGATATTACATATTGGTGAAATTTAGGTCTATTTTGTAAAAACAAGACAATTGGGATTTTTCTAATAATGTGGTAGTTTTGAAGATATTGAATGTATAATATTTAAAAGAAGAAAACCATGCCAAGGTTTGAGTTTGTATTTTCCATACTGTCTTCTGTCAAGTCTTTGGAGTGTGGGGGAGCATCAAGGAACTCTACCGGACAGTCTCCTTAGCCAGAGAGGTCCTGGGAAAGTTTTACACAACAGGCTTCTATTAAGATAGGAAAATTGAAAACAAAGCTTAAAGTTTGAAAACCTTTGATACTGTCTGAGTCTGCCTCTCTATCCCTCCATTTGCCAGCGTAATGAAGATGGGAACAGCCTGGATGAAATGAGGTAACATGTGTCCAGTCTTCAGAATGGACCTCTGTGTGTGGAGAGTATGTGACATATGTCTGGTGTCCTAGCTGTTGCTACTGTCATCATGACTATAGCTATGTCACAGTGTTACGCAGTTATCCAGAGTAAAGGTACTCTCCACAGGGGTATGGCTGTGAGAGCCATATACCCAAGATTTTGGATACCATAGACCATTCTAAAATGTTCATCATTTCAATTCTTCTCCAAAGTTAAGAATTGGGGCAAACTAAAATACTAGGTAAAAATACTAGTTGCAGAATTTTGGATATACTGAATTCATTCACTTACTGAGATATTCTCTACAGTTGTCCACAAAAGAAACAAATGTGAGCATACTCTTATGTACATGCACTCCTACATGCACACACACACACACACACACACACGGACACGCACATGCACACACACACACACACATAAGTATGTCTATCCTCTTGGCTTAGGAAAAAATGTTTTCTTTCTCTTTGCTTTCAATTCAACTCAGTGGTAGAATTCAGACAATGATGAAGCCTGAGAACTACAAAAGAGCTCTTGGTATGGAATGACTCTAACCAAGCCGTTGTGTGAAATGATTTGACCAAACTCTAGCATGGTTTCTGGCAGCTTAAAGCCATGTCTATTAGATGACCCTCCTTAAAATGCTTGCCTGAGAAGGTTCAGTGTTGCCAGGATTTAATTTTTAGCCAAATTTACTTATTTGTACCAGCTAAAACCTGGTATCAGCCAGATAGGCCCCTAACTTCTCTTAGAGCAGTTATATTCGAAAGCTTCAAGTTGTAAATCCTTTCTCTGCCCTTTAATATGTAACTCCTCCATTGCCAGAGCTATTTACTCAAGGACCTAAGAGCTGTATTGGTGATAACTGTTGATAATAATTTCTGATGACTGCTTCTATTTCCATGGTGTTAGTCATGATCTCTCCCTTTTTATTCATAATTTTATTAATTTGGATCTTCTCTTTTTTCTTTAGGATTAGTTTGGCCAATGGTTTATTGATCTTACTGATCCTTTCAAAAAACCAGCTTCTAGTTTTGTTGATGCATTCTACTGTATCTCTGGTTTCTATCTCATTGATCTCTGCTCTAATCTTGATTATTTCCCTTCTTGTGTGTGGTGTTGGCTTAGTTTGTTGTTGATTCTCCATTTAATTAAGGTGTAAAGAGAGCTGGTGTATCCTGTATTTTTCAATTTTTTTGAGGGAGGCTTCCATGGCTGTGTATTTCCCCATTAGGACTGACTTTGCTGTATCCCATAGATTTTGGACCAAAGTGTCATCATTCTCATTGGTTTCCATGCATTAAGTTCTTCTTTGATCTCCTGGTTGATCCAAGCATTCTTAAGCAAGGTAGTCTTTATCTTCCAGGTGTTTGAATTCCTTCCAAACTTTTTCTTGTGGTTGAGTTCCAGTTTCAAAGCATTATGATCTGAGAATATGCAGGGAATAATCTCAATCTTTTGGTATCAGTTGACTCATGATTTGTGACCCAGTATGTGGTCTATTCAGGAGAAAGTTCCACGTGCACTTGAGAAGAATGAATATTATGTTGTTTTGGGGTGGAATGTTCTGTATTTATCTATGAGGTCCATTTGGTCCAATGTGTCATTCAATGCTCTTGTTTCTTTATTGATTTTCTGCTTGGATGATCTGATTATTACTAAGAGTGGCATGTTAAGATCCCCTACTATTAGTGTATTCATATCAATATGACTCTGTATTTTGATTAACAGTTGTCTGATATAGTTGGCTGCTCCCATATTGGGGGCATAAATATTTACAATTGTTAGATCTTCTTGGTGGATAGACTCTTTAAGAATGATGTAGTGTCCTTCTGTATCTCTGACTACAGTCTTTAGTTTAAAATCTAATTTATCTGTATTGGTGAAATGCACACATTCTAAGAGATTACTTTCTTCTTGCTCCCAGCCCCTGTGGGAGGGTATGGGCCAACCCATGCCACTGCCTCTGACCATGAAGATATGAGAAGTGTGTTTCTCTTCCAGATAAAAACCAGTTAATAAACCCTGATGTCCTAGTCACATAGACTAAAACACTCCACTCTTCTCATTGTCTATCCCCTAGCACACCCAGCCTTTAGAAAATCTTTGGCCTTTTGTTTTAGCAAAGTTGAGTTTACATGATGCTGGATGCTTTGCCTATTGCAGTAGTTACTACTGCACAAAACCTATCCTTACCAGCTTAAATAGTGTCCAGTTTTGTTTATCTTTGACAAATCTAATCTGTAAAAGCATCACAAATGTGGCATAGTTCAACTTTTTGTTATAGGTGATCTTCATATTTAAAGGAATCTGCCATTAAGTATTGTAATGGAAGTAAAACCATAAAAAAATAAGTGAAGTCAATTGCTATAAGGGAATCATGTAGTTTACTTAACTAGGAAAAAAAAAGTTTTAATCCCAGTATGTTTAGCGTTACACAGATCCAGGGTTTTCCCACTGGCCAGAAAAATATTAATGCAGAATTTTTATTATAATACAAATAAGAATTTATGTAGATATGTTCATTTTTTAAAGATGTGATAAGTAACCTTTTTTAAAAAAACAGTGTAAAACCATTAAGATCTGGAGACTACTTGTCCCCAGGCTCTCAGGGGTCTCTGCTTCTCTTGAAACCATGGGTGAAGACTGAGGATTGAGAAGCCCTGAGAGGAGGGCTCTGCTGTGTTGGAAAAACCACAAAACTCAAGAATTCTGGGCAGGTTAGGGTCCAGGTGGGCCTGTCCTGCCCAGGTACCAGGTGGGTAGCTGGGCAGAGCTGGGGGTCCAGAGCATGCATTTTCTAAAAGACATTTTCTAAAAGATGTTTTCTAAAAGACTCCTCCAGCCCTGACAAAATGCTTTCCTGCATTGTACCACACACAAACTTGAAATAATTTGAAAGTGGCCAAAGACCTCTCAGCCTTATGCAACTCTCCTAAAAGCATATTTCTCCCCCTTGCAACTCAGCTCTAGTTGTCCACCCCTACACTGGAGGGCAAACCCTGCGTTGGCACTGCTGGGCAGGCCCAGAACCTAAGGGCAGATAGTAGTACAAATTTCCTCTATCCTGGCCCTCTTCCTTCTGCTGTCAGCATGGCCAGAGGGCAAAATTTCTTCTCAGCCAGTCCGCAGCTGGGCCACTGCACACTAATGAACACAAAGGTCAATGCCAAAGGCTTGCATAGACCTATTCAATTAGCAGTAGGATCAGGGCTCAAGCCTACTCTTTTTTTTTTTATAGATTTTATTTATTTATTTGACAGAGAGCGATCACAAGTAGGCAGAGAGAGAGGAGGAAGCAGGCTCCCTGCTGAGCAGAGAGCCTGATGTGAGGCTTGATCCCAGGACCCTGAGATCATGACCTGAGCTGAAGGCAGAGGCTTTAACCCACTGAGCCACCCAGGCGCCCCAAACCTACTCTTTTTTACCTCCAAATAATAAAAAAGATAAATCAAGGAGAAAAACTTATGTTTGTGTAGATCAACATTATGACATTGCATACACTTGTCCATGTTTCATCTAGAGAGTAAGCTTCACTCACTAGTGCATTTAAAACACCATTTCATTCAGGAGAAATAAAAATGAACACTGATGTTCATACATAACTTTTGAAGTGTTTTTTTTTTTAATATAAATCCAGTACACCTGGATTATTTATAACATTCTTTAGCATCTTTCAGTTCTAATGCTGAGAGATCAAATCTCCCATACTGGACAGTAATGGTAATAACCCCTGGCAACTGGTCTCCTAAAAATCACCCTTTGTGACTCAAATTTTAGGTTCAGGTGAAGCTGTATAAAAGTGCCCAGGCAGTGCAGCCACCCCAAATTGGATGAAGAGTTTTCCCTTCACTTCTAAGACTCCATTCACAGAGATGAACTAGAGAACAGAAGACCCACAGAAACCCTTAGAAAACTTGCCGGTGCCTTGCCAGTAAGCACAGATGGAACACAGCCCAATGTCCCAAAGGCATTGTTAGAGCAAAGCCATGTCTGCCTCATGATGAGATCCCAAGAAAAGGGTCTGGTACATTGTGGGTATTCAGTCCCCATTGATTGGATAAGCACCTACATGACAGAGACCACTGAGGTTAGAATATCTGACCTGGGCATTCTGCCCCTTCCTACATAGTTTCACATATGTACTTTTGGAATCAGGACTCAAAGCTAAAAAAAATATTATTCTTTTTGGAAATGGGGAATATTCTTTTCCAAAGCTGTCAGCTAGGTCTACTCCACCAATACATACATATATCGTAGTTATATACAAATATGCAATTAAAAATACATACAAATGAGGAAAATATATAGCGGTACAAGCCTTTCTCAAGAAACAAGAGAGGTCTCAGGTACACAACCTAACCCTACACCTAAAGGAGCTGGAGAAAGAACAAGAAAGAAACCCTAAACCCAGCAGGAGAAGAGAAATCATAAAGATCAGAGCAGAAATCAATGAAATAGAAACCAAAAAAACAATAGAACAAATCAACGAAACTAGGAGCTGGTTCTTTGAAAGAATTAATAAGATTGATAA